>NC_049913.1:13832992-14161132 GCF_001411555.2 Juglans regia | reverse complement strand
CTCTCAGAAATGATAATGTACCTTTTTTTTTATTCTATATAGTTTGTTTTTAATATTGACTTTATATTTTGACAATGTCTCTTGCAGAAAGAGTCGAACACCAATTATAATCTGACAAAATTATATATTGCATCACATACTAATAGTAATAGAGAGTGGACTCATCCCGATACTCATGAGAATTATGTAAGTATTATAATTTATTTTAATTAAACATATTTAAATTATTGTGTCAATATTAATTTTATATGTTGTGTATAAGATAAAATGGTTGTCCTCTGTGCTGAAACTGTATCAGATTAGAATTTATCAACAAGTAATGCTGAAATTTTTACACAAGTTCTAAGTTAACGTTCAGGATATTTGAGGGGTTTAGGTCGCTACGTAAAGCCTTCAGGCTCTTCATCAACGTCAAGTACTACTATCATTGCGTTTGAAAATGTAAATTTTAGAATCGAAGACATAGAGATGCGTATAAAACAGCAAGAATTCAGGCCTCCAAGCAATTGATTTTCGTTAGAAGTGTTTTTGCATGTTGAACAATTATAGAGGCTCAATTGACGAAACAAATAGACATGAAGATGCACATAAAACAGCAAGAAGATCAACAAAGAAAGATGCAACTCCAAATGCAAGATCAACAAAGACAAATGCAGCTTCAAATTCATATGCTTATGTAATAATTCAAGCATCCAAGCAATTGATTTTAGTTTGAAGTATTTTGCATGTTGAACAATTATATATGTACTGATAACAATATTAGTATTATTACTATTTTATTTATTTAATTCTGACTTATTAGATTAGTTTTATTTATATTGAACAATTTGTAATGTATTTTTAAAATATAAATTTCTATTTGGTTTTAAATTAGTATTGTCCATGAAAAAATTAACCGTTAGAACTCTCATCAAACATTCGAACAAATATACATCAGACACAACCGTTTGAACCTCTCAAGTTAGAGTTCAAATGGTAAAAAGGGTTGCGCCCTGTTCGATTCGAATAGGCAATTCACTATTTCCGTCTCAAACACATTGAAACGGCTTAATTTACATTCGATCATCACTTTGTTTGTTCAAACGTTGCTTCATGTGTATTTGGTCGAACGAACTAGTATTGATCGACCGACCATAAAGTACCCGTTCGAACAGACATATTGTTCGAACGTTATTTCTGCCGTTCAAACGACTTTCCGACACAAATTTCAGTCATCCCAGAAAAAAAATTTCGTTCGAACGTGATCGAATTGTCCAGCTAAATTTCGTCCCAAAAGATATTTTTTTGGACGAATTTGTGATTTTCATCCCAAAATTCCTTTTGGGACAGTTTTATTGGGACAACCTTGGGACCTTTTTTTTTTTGTCATAAAATATATTTTGGGACGAGATTTCAGTCTTTTGAGACTAAACTTTTCATCCCAAAAGACCTTATTTGTTGTAGTGTAGGCTATGCACAAGTCTAAAATGTTATTACATATTCGTGAAATATTGGTTGCAAAAGGTCATTTGATCTATTGTAGTGTAGTGTTTCTAAACATTCTCACACATGATATTATTATAGACTTCTTAACCTCATATCTCTCAAACTTACTTCAAGCTATTGGTGTGTATGCCCAACTATCGATCGATGCTACTGTAGATGACTTTAATGTTCAATCAGCAATCTAAATTATTGTCTAATTCTAATTATTCGACGACTAGGTTAACTTTATCTCTATCCAGATTGTAGCACTAGCTATAATCCACTTGTTAGACAGTGTAAATTAGTTTACTTCTTTTGTAGTCTTCTCTTTAGGTCGATCGGCCAAAGAACAAGTCCCTGAACGCAATGTCTCCTATAGTTAGTTTTAGGTGAATGTTGAGCTGAGTTGAGTTCTCTATGAATAGTAGTGAATTAAGATAGTGGAATGAGTTCTATGGGACCCACCTAAGATGAGTTTAGATGCGTTTAGGTATTAAGATGAATTTAAATTTATTTATAGGACGTTAAAAAATATTGTGGATTCCACGAGTAAATAGACGTTGAGTTAAAAAAAGTTGTGAGTTCCGCGTGTACAAAGGTTTTGAGTAGATGTGAGTTGAGTAATTTGAGAGTTGGATGTTTGGATATTAGAAGAGGTCTAAATATGAACTGAACTTAGCTAAACTGAGTACAGTCAAGGAACCAAACATGCCCTATTAGCCCCACCATTTCTTCTTCTATTTTTATTTTATATTAATGTTTTTAGGGATAAAGTTGATTGGTCTAGCCCATTGAAAACCTATCACTAATACTAAGGGAAAAAATAAAACCAAGAGATAAGGTAAGGAAGAGATAAGTCAAAAATGGTTGACTCAAATATAAAAAGGTGAAAGCGACATATATAAGGCAAGTATGACACAAGTACTACTCTAAAGAAAGAAATAGACATCTATAAAAGGAGGATATCTCTACAAATCTACGGACTCTCAATGACTTCTCTATGCACAAACTCCACCACACACAGTGGCTCCAAAAGATCTTCTCCCAATAGAGGCATCATCTTCAACCTCTAGAAATTTTAAATTCTTTCATTGTATTGAGAGATACGAGAGGTCATAATAGTAGATTTCACCCCCACACAACTCGTAGATGTAACCTTTTATGTCGAACCACGTAAATCTATATCTCTCTATTTATCTTTTCTTTGCTTATTTATATCATGCATATTATTTACTACCATGGATAAACGTTGAAGCACCATCATCGACACTAGAATCATTATCGTGGGCCGATGATGATTCTTTTGCAAATTTATCCGTTAAAAAATGCAATCGATCATGATTAAGAAATCACAGTTACATGTAATTTCTTGTAGTGACATGCTTACATGACTCACATCACATGAGAAATCTTCTTTATCCAGCTATACAATATATTATTGATCGGTGCAAAACTGCAATTGTACAGTATCGTAGTTTTATAGTAAAGTGATAAGAAGAGAATCGCCCTTAGAGATTGATAACTTACTTTTGACAAATACTGAAATTATACTAATCTTGATATTATTTTGAAAAGTCACTAAGATTTTTGTAATTGTAAATTAAAATAAAATTAATTCAAAGAAAACACTCAAAGGAAAATAAAGTTATTTTTCAAAGATCAAATCAATGGGAAAGAAAACTTCTAGGAAATCGATTTCACCTAATTCCTCATTATGCTTTACTTATCTAGCTAACTGAATTTAATTCTCTTTATTTGTTAACAAATATCTACAAACATCCAAAAGCCTCTTTCGACAGTCAATTGGAAATTATTATTGTTCATTATTTTACACAGGAGTATGCAAATTAATAAAGCAAGAAAGCAATAAGACCAATGATTTTAATACTATATAAGTTCATATAAGTCTTTCGATCTCTATATTTACCTATGCCAAAATATCCAAGATCTATCCTACAATCCCCTCTTTCGATAGCAAATCACAAGATTAAAATCATCTAATTAATGGCCAGTTAATTACAAGCAATAAGTTCAAAATAAATCAAACAAACATAGAAAAAAATTACTTCAAATTAGAATAGAAAAGCAAGCATAGTTTGAAACTAGATTACATCGTTTTTCTAGAATAAAAAAAATTTAGTTCATGCTAAAAATTAAATTTAATATAAATGAATTTACCATAATTTTTTTAAAAGAAGAATAATAAAAAAAAAAACACTAAAAATGTTCCTCGCAATCCACAGTGATGTCCAAGCCTCTTAGGCTGTGTTTGGGTACTAGAGTATCCTCAACACTTTCCAAGTATTCTCGTACTTTTGAAAATACTTCACATGCCAAACAATTTAAAATACTTTTAATGGGACCCACAAACTCACTTCAATCTCTACTCATAACTATTCACAAACATTCTATAATACTTATCACTATTATATATAAATATGAAATAAAATCATTATAATATTTATCACTATTAAATATAAAAAAAAATCATTATATTATATAAATAAATAAATAATACTACAATATATAAATAAAAAATAAAATCGCTATAATATATAAATAAAAAATAAAATCATTAAAATACATAAATAAAAAATAAAATCGCCATAATATTTATCACAATTAAATATAAATAAAAAATAAAATCACTATAATATATAAATAAAAAATAAAATCACTATAATATATAAATAAAAAATAAAATCATTATAATATGTAAATAAAAAATAAAATCACTATAATATTTATCACAATTAAATATAAATAAAAAATAAGATCACTATAATATATAAATAAAAAATAAATTCACTATAATATATAAATAAAAAATAAATTCACTATAATATATAAATAAAAAATAAAATCACTAAAATATATAAATAAAAAATAAAATACTATAATATTTATCACTATTATATATAAATTAAAAATAAAATCACTATAATATATAAATAAAAAATAACATTACTATAATATTTATCACTATTATATATATAAATAAAATCATTATAATATTTATCACTATTATATATAAATTAAAAATAAAATCATTATAATATTTATCATTATTATATATAAAAATAAAATAAAATCATTACAATATTTATTAATATTAAAAAATTACTATAATAAAATCATTATAATATTTATTACTAAAAATAAAATCACTATAATATTTATAGGATTCATATATTTTTCAACTATCTACTCAAAAGTCAACAATTCAATATACTTCATACATCTAAACAATTCAAAATACGCTCATTAGACCTACAAACTTATTTCAATCTCTACTCATAATTATTCACAAATATTTTCAACATTTCTAACTACCCAAACGTACCCGTCCGCAGTCTTCTTCTCCGCAGCAGCGTCTTCGTCCCTTTCGCTTCGTACGCGGCCTCCAACCAAATAAATAAAACTCTACGCCGTGCGTGCCTTTTTTTTTTTTTTTTCCGAACGTGCCAAAAAACAAATTGAATTTTGAATCCCATCCAATCCGTTCAAAGCCGAAAGGAAATCCCAAAAATTAATGATCCGTCCATTTGTTCCAGCTTGCACACGATAAAGCAAATCTTCCTAAGGGACCAAGTCAAACCAAAAGACTCCAATTGCAGCGTGTGTCTCGCACGTCCCACATATTGCCTCATCATGCATGTTTATCCCAAATCAAAAAATGGGCCCTGCGTGAACTCATTACCAAGCCAAAATAACATGTTGCGAGTAGTGTTTAAAAGCACAAATGCCAAGCTAAAACTCCTTCAAATATTTTTATCCGTAAAAATCCAGAAGGACCTGCTTTGCATGCCAGCTTCTGAAGCCAAAATGAAATCTTCCCTTAGTTCCGTTCCTACAAGACCCAATCTCTCTAGCTGCTTTACGGCTCTTTTATTCGAATAAATTTTCATTTAAATTTAAGAGTCTTTAAATGATAGGCTTTTAAAATTTAGATCTTTTTTTTTTTAAATCTAAAATAAAATTTAATGGCAATAATAAAATCTAAAAATGACAAAAGAAATAAATAAAATTATACTAAAATTAAAAATTAAAAAGTGATAAAATATAAGAAATTATACAAATCACCAATTATTTATATAGAGTATGTGACTATATGATACTTGTTTTGATAATACCAATGCATATAGTTTGGTTACAATGGCAACGAAAATACAAGATGATAAACTGATAGTCAACTTTGATCATTTCAACAGGGCTCGTGGACGTGGTCCTATTATATTCTTAACAAAAAAATATGCAACAACAATTAGTCTTAAGGGTGCAAATTGTTGTTGTACATTCGACATATCATGTACTTTGAATCTGAAAATTTGACTCCCGTTTAGAGAAAAAAATACGGCCTATTACGTCAAATTAGTCATCATCATGTTGATCACTATATTATATATATATATATATAAATATATATATATATATATATATATTATATTAAGTATCAATGTATCATGCATCATGTTGATGTATTGCTCTGCTACCTTGTCTAAATACTTGCAAGCATATTGATCTAGACTTATTATACTTTACTATTTTAGAGATGCTTGATTAAATATTTTCTTTTATGATTGAATTATACATGCTGTCAAAGTGGAAAATTATTGTATTTAATTATTTCATTAATTAATGTGGGCTAGCATAACTAATTCATGATACACGAGGAAGCCCTTCTCTCATCTTGGGAAGAAGTCAGAAATATTATTTAGGGACAGAAAATCATCAAATAATATCTTAAAAAGAAAATCTGTTAATAATTATTTTATGATTTAGTATTCAAGTTACTGTACATATGCATTTAGGTTTTGTATGTTTTTGAAGTCCAGATTTAAAAAAAAAACCAGTTATATACATATATATATATATATATATAATGTGTATATACTAATTGAACTTAATCCTTATTCAATGAAAGAATTTATTAATCTCATAAATTACTTAAATAGCGATGTCTAAAACTAATATAATTAACAAGAACCCAAATTCAAGTGCTTTTTAATTAATGAGAATAAAATCCAAGTAAATACCTGCAATAACAAAAATATAAAAATAAAAAAAAAAAAAAAATTGTATAATTGCCTTCTCCATCTTTTATTTCTTCAATTTATAAAAATTTAAAATATAAAAATAAAATAAAACTAAAGTTCAAAATATAAAAATCAGAACCATAAAAGTTCTTATTTATAGGCTATATATTATTTAAAATTATAAAAAAAAAAGCTTATAATATAAAAAATATATGTATATTAAAAAGTTATGTGTTTGTGTTCACAAAAATAAATAAAATCAGCCAATTAGGTCCAATGATCTTAGTCCCAAAAAGATTACACTTAGGGCATTCACATCTCATTCCCGATAAAATTTCCTATAATTTACTTAAAAATCACATTCTATAAAATTTTTTCCTAAATTTTACTATCTTTCAAAAACCTCATACATCTCATTCCATATCATTTCTCTATTATATTAAAATAATATTTCTCTATTCTTTCTTTATTACTTTTTTCTCTTACTTCCATTTACAAACTTAACTACTCAATATTTTTTCTTATGTGACGTTAAACTATTATTGTAGTGAATATTTTAAACAAAAATTTCAATTATTTTTTTGCGGGTATGATAACATTTTTAAAATTCATTTTTTTATATTTAGTAATTATTTAAATTATTTTTAAAATTATTATTTAAAAATATAATAAATATGAATATGAGAGAAAGTATAGAAGATTAGAAGAAGAACTTATTTTATTTATTAAAATAAAATATTGATAAAAGATGATTTAAGAGATGAATAATAATTTCTTATATTTAGTGAACCACTATTTATTTCCTAAACATTTTTTCTAAAATAGAAATTCGGATGTAGGAACAGGCACTACAACAGAAAGGGTATTTTGGGACGAAAATTTTCGTCCCAAAAGACCCCAATTTCGTCCCGTAAAAATTTTTGGGACGAGAAAAATTCGTCCCAAAGTCGTTCCAATATCACTGTGCCAAAAGGTATTTTGGGACGAAAATCACCATTTCGTCCCAAAAAATTTCTTTTGGGACGAAATTGAAGGAAACCGTTCGAACACGTTCGAACGAAAAAAATTTTTCGTCACGGTTTAAATTCGTCCCAGAAAATAGTTCGAACGGGAAAATTTTTAAGTTCGAACAGTAGTACCCTGTTTGAACGAGTTCGAAATATGTTCGAACACACATGAATTCGTTCGAACGTTATGAATTGTCTTTGTGTTCGAACGTTAAATGGTCAGGTCGAACGCGCTATATAAATTCGAACGGTATAGGATATGTTCGAACAAGACTGAAATTATTTACGTTCGAACGTTGTGTGATCGTTCGAACGTATTATCTACGTTCGAACGCTATTGTCGTTACATAGAGTTCGAACGTTTTACGTTCGTTCGAACGATATCTCTTTAATTTAAATCAATAATAGAAAACCAAATAGACATTCATACTATTTGCCACAATACATTAGAAACTGTTTAACACTCACAAAAGTGTGAAAATAAGCGCAAAGTAAATAAATAACATGCGAGACAGGTATTGTTCGTACATAAATAGATAATCCCAAAATCCATCAGTTGTTTGGAGGCCTGTACTGTTGCATAAGCTGCTGCATTTGGAGTTGCATCTGTCTTCTGAACTCTTCTTGTTGTTCTTCATGTTGTTTGAGGCGCATCTCCATATCTGCTTGTTTTGCCAATTGAGCCTCTAACTCATGCTGTCTTGCAGTCAATTCTTCGATTCTGAAATTCGCATTCTCTAGCGCTATAGAAGTCATAGATGCATTCCCAGAAGAAGAGGAAGAGGGACCAGGCTTTACACAACGACCCAAACCCCTCAAATATCCTGAACGTTGACCCAGGACTTGTGTAAAAATCTCAATATCACTTGTTGAGGAATTTTGATCTGACGCAGATTCAGCACGTAGGGCAACCATTTTATCCTAGCCATATATAAGATAAAGAATTAATATCGTCATAAATATTCTAATATATTTAATTAAAACAGGTTATAAAACTTACATAATTTTCACGGGCATCAGGATGAGTCCACTCTCCATTACGATCAGTGTGCGATGCAGCATATAATTTTGTCAGATCATAATTAGTATCTGAATCTTGCTACAATAAATGTGTTAAAGATATAAAGTCATTATGATGAGTCCAAATAATTAACTATATCCAATAAAAAAAATAGCAATACCAATTTCTTAGAAAGACGATGGAAAGATCTTGAGCCTGCATGATGATTAATCTTCAATTTTGATCTATTTGTTTTGTTTATAGAACTTCGCTCCTGCAAAGAAATTGAAAATATTATGAAGCGAAATGACAGATATGACAAGTAAAATAATTAAATTTCATTATACCTGATATGATGGATCCTCAAACATGTCACAAAGTTTTTCCCACTCAGAAGGTCGGACATCCTGGAAAGGATGTTGGCGTGCATCTTCCTTCTTCTCAAACTTATTATAATGCTCATGACACCTCGCCTTATATTTGCGGAATGCATTACCCATAAGCTCTTCCACAGTCTTACGCTCCTCTCTCCGACCAAAATTTAATTCGAAATCATCCTTAAAAAAATAGTCACAAACACATTATCATTTATAATATTCTAAATTTAAGTAAAGTATAGGAATTTATTCTACTAAATCAATATTTTAAATATTACCAAACAACGCTTCTTGATAAGCTCTTTAACATCTTGGGGGACTTTCTTCCATGAAGTCGTTGCCAAAGGTGCGTAAGTTCGTGTAAGAGCACCCACATGTGATGCAAGCCAAGCTGCTGGTTGTCCTTCGCCCCCAGTATGTTCGTCAGGAATGTTAACCTTGATCTTACCCACCTTCCGATATTTTTCCAACGTCACCCCTCTAGTGGTGCCTCGACCTTGACGAGATTGTACTGTAGATTCTATAAAATATAACATTGTAATCAATTGCATTTATATTTCTATTACAGGACCTTAATTAATAACTTTTATGAGTATTAAATTTTTACCTTGTTCTGTAGAATCAATCTCTAATGGTGAGTCTGAAGGAGAGCTAGGAACAGGTGGAGATGGGTTGCGAACTTCCTTCCTCTTTGGCGGCATAATTTTAAACTACTGATACATTCAATAAGTAAAATATTTGTCATCAAGTGGAATGTTAACACTTAATTGGTCAATCAGAATCTGTATCAGTTTCATTTGACAATTCGCTCTCATCATCTGTAGATACTTCAGATGATTCAACATTTTCCTCAACTGTCGCATCAACAATTTCAGCCTCAATATCTTCTCTATTTAATGGAATCATCTCATACTGGCTCAAATCCACAAACAAATTTAAGGCGGGTTGACTCTCTTGGTATGCTTCTTGAGTAGAAGAGTCATCTTCTTCTTCATCTTGTCCTTCCACCTGAGGGATAACATCATATATATTTCTTGGAGAATATTTTTGAACTACTCGCCATTGATTTCCTAACTTCGGGTCATCTAAGTAGAATATTTGAGATGCTTGAGAAGCCAAAATAAAAGGATCATCTTCATACCATTTTTTTGATGTATTAACACTCAAAAAATATTCATCATCACGGACTCCAGTACGAGGATTGCTTAAATCCCACCAATCACACTTAAACAGATACACCGCAAGCTCTCCCAAATATTTCATTCCAATTATATCGACAATAACCCCATAGAAATCAATATTTTCTCCATCATGACTTCCTTCGACTAGGACACCACTATTTTGGGTTTTCCTATAACAATCTCGATCCAGTGTGTGATACCTACTTCCCCGAGAAATACATGCAGAATATCGAGCAGCGCGTCTCGATGGGCCACACGCCAATGCATACAGTTCATCAGATATATCATTTGGATTATTCGCATGCAATTGTACAACCTACATATTGAGTAAAGCATATACTATATCAAAGTTGAAATTAATATTTTTTCATTTGTTATTGAGTAACGCATATGTAATTTCATTACCCGTTCTTCAAACCATCTCGGGAACTCCTCTTCATGTTTCTGGTTTATATCATTTACTCCTAGTTCCTTGAGCACGTTAATATGATCACTGAAATTGATGATTACCATAAATATATTATATTTTGTATTTTTTCCCTGACGTAATGAGGCAATTTAAATTAAGAAAAAGTTATAACTTACTTCAAGTAGTTCTCTATCTCAGGGCAATTGTTCAGCACGTACCACTGAGCTTTCTCGAACTCTCTTCCACACAAGTCATAACCACGCACTGCACCAATTGGACGAACTTGTTGGGAAAACACAGAATATATAGTCCGTTGTCTTGCTCGGTCAACGTCAAAGTTTCTTTCTGGCCGATCAAACCGAGTGTCAACTCCGTGGAAATATTTGGAACAGAAGGTATGCCACTCATCGTCAATATATGCTTCTGCAATTGATCCTTCTGGACGGGCCTTGTTACCCACTGTACGTTTCAACTTTCCAAGAAATCGTTCAATGGGATACATCCATCTATATTGAACTGGTCCTGCAAGTCGAGCCTCACGTGGCAAATGAACGGCTAGGTGAACCATGACATCGAAGAATGACGGTGGGTAAATACTTTCTAGCTTACACAATATTATGACAATTTCTCGTTCCATTCGATCCAAAGCTTCTACATTCAACGTCCTCGCACATAAGTCTTTAAAAAATGCACCCAACTCAGTCAAAGCCACACGCACATCTCTGGTCAAGTACCCACGGATACCAATAGGCAAGATACGCTGTAAGAAAACATGACAATCATGACTTTTTAATCCAGTTATTTTCCAATCATTTGTTCTCACACACCTTGTTAGATTCGAGGCATAACCGTCCGGTAATTTGATCTTCATTAGCCACTCACAAAATGTAACCCTTTCATTCCTTGACAATGTATACCACCCAATCGGCATGTAGACAGACGAACCATTTTCTTGCAACTGCATTTCCCGTCTTATTCCCAACCGCTTCAAATCCTTCCTTGAGTTTATTGTATCCTTTGTTTTTCCTTCAATTGACATCAATGTTCCCAATACGGATTCGCAAATATTTTTTTCAATATGCATAACATCAAGGCTATGTCGCAATTTTAACTTCGACCAGTACGGGAGTTCGAAAAATATACTCTTCTTTGTCCAATTCAACTCATTCGTAGCTCGTTTTCTCTTTCGTTGTTTTTTACCAAATTCATTACAACCAACATCTATAAATTGTGCAAGTACATCTTCGCCAGACAAATATGGTGGAGGTTGGCCCCATTCAACAGTTCCATCAAACATTCTAGAATTTCCACGCCATCTATGGTCACCAGGTAAAAATCGACGATGACCCATGAAACATAATTTCCTCCCGTACGTAAGCCATTCAGATTTGGTATATTTGTTACAAGTTGGACATGCCATTTTCCCCTTAGTACTCCAACCTGACAAATTCCCATAAGCTGGAAAATCATTTATTGTCCACAACACCGCAGCATGCATCTTGAACGACTTGCCTGTTGACGAATCAAATGTGACAACCCCATTCTCCCACAAATCTTTCAATTCTGCAATCAATGGCTGTAAGTGTATGTCTATATCATTTCCCGGTGACCTCGGACCTGGGATGAGCAAACTCATCATGAAATATGGATCTTTCATACACTTCCAAGGTGGTAAATTATACGGCATAAGTACAACTGGCCAAGTACTATGACTAGTACTCATGTTCCCAAAAGGATTAAATCCATCTGTTGCCAACCCAAGTCTTACGTTACGCGGTTCTTCAGCAAACCATGGGTGTTCCTGATCAAATTCCTTCCACACCTGGGAGTCAGCAGGATGTGACAAAATATTCTCGTTCCTTACTCTATCTGATGAGTGCCATGTCATATCTACAGCCGTTGCGCGTGACATAAATAATCGTTGTAATCTAGGTATCAATGGAAAGTGGCGGACGACCTTTTGCGGAACATTTGCCTTGTCCGATGTCCATCTTGACTCGTGGCATATAGGACACTCGTTCAACTGCTCATTCTCTCGCCAAAATAATATGCAGTCATTCGTACATGCATGTATTACGTTGTAATCAAATCCGAGTCCTCGTTTCAACTTTTTTGCTTCATAGAAGTTACGAGGTAAAGTATTGTCTGTCGGCAGTGCCTCTTTAAACAGCTCAAGTAACATATTGACTGCCTTAATAGATAATCGACACATTGATTTTATGTGAAGCAATCTTACGGTAAACGACAACTTACTATGTCTTCTGCATCCTGGATATAGCTCACGCTGTGAATCATTCCACAAGCGTGCAAAAGTGTTATGGCCCCCATCATTTGAGCTTAATGTGTCCGGGTCACCTTCATCCACAAACATTCCCGCACCGATGTCACCTAACATTTCCTCCATATCCTCATCGTAATCATCTCTAACAATCTCTGGTTGTACATCTTCATCGATCTCTTCTTCTTCATGTGGAGCCTCAAATGAAGTTGGATATGGTTCGCCGTGTAAGACCCAATCAGTATAACCCTTATCAATACCTTTGACAAACAGATGTTCTCTCACCAAGTCTATCTTATGAGAACGCAAATTCTTGCATTCTCTGCATGGGCATCTGATACGCCCATCACTATCACATGTACCCAATGCAAACTCCAAGAATTTCTTAACACCTTCAGCATATACATTGTAATTCTGACCCAATCGATTGGTAACTCTCATCCAACTCTTATCCATGCCGACTATATTCATTACAAACAATATTGTAATGCATCAGCAAACATCCATATATCATGTACCAATTAATGAGTATGCCACCTTTCACCGGGTAGTTGGTCCTATCCCGTTCGGGATTGTAAGATCATAGTCGCCAACCTATGATCTATTATCTGTCACGTCCAACAAAATTTCGGCAGCATCTCCCCATAGTTCTCCAAATATGCTCGTTTCGTTGTGTGCACTGACGATTAACACATCGTTGCACCATCAACGAAACTGCATATCCAGAGAACAATGGATGAAATGTCAACCTCATAATGTTGGACGACAACAGATATAGTTCTATAGTTTGCGAGAATGATCTTACAATCCCAAACTGTCCACTCTGGACAATTCAAGAGTTATCAATCAAGCATTCATCCGAATTGATAACTCTCGAACGGGTCTAAGGTTTATTTTGATGAACAAAAAATACAAAATATGGTAATATATGTCAAACAATAACAACATATTATTTACACAACAATACAACAAAAACATAATTAGTAGGTATTATTTCAATATTTATTCCAGATTTTAATTTAAATATTAGTTTTACATGTTTATAATTAAGTATTTTAATTTAAAGATTTAGTAGTATCTTAATTTGAATATTAAAAGTTATTAATTTATCTTGAAGTATTTAAGTATTATTAAATCTTAACTATTTCTATTTTAATTTAAAGATTTAGTAGTATTTTAATTTGAATATTAATTTTATTAATTTATCTTGAAGTATTTAAGTATTATTAAATCTTAACTATTTCTATTTTAATTTAAAGATTTAGTAGTATTTTAATTTGAATATTAATTTTATTAATTTATCTTGAAGTATTTAAGTATTATTAAATCTTAACTATTTCTATTTTAATTTAAAGATTTAGTAGTATTTTAATTTGAATATTAATTTTATTAATTTATCTTGAAGTATTTAAGTAGTATTAAATCTTAACTATTTCTATTTTAATTTAAAGATTTAGTAGTATTTTAATTTGAATATTAATTTTATTAATATATCTTGAAGTATTTAAGTATTATTAAATCTTAACTATTTCTATTTTAATTTAAAGATTTAGTAGTATTTTAATTTGAATATTAATTTTATTAATTTATCTTGAAGTATTTAAGTATTATTAAATCTTAACTATTTAAGTATTATTAAATCTACCAAAATTTATATTTTATTTTAAAATTTTAGTAGGGTTTTAATTTGAATAATAATTTTATTTATCTAGAATTAACAATATTAAATGGTAGTAGTACATATAATTTACACAACTATCCCAAACTATTTGTATTATGTATATGAAATTTCATTACACGTTCGAACGATGATGCCCTATGTTCGAACAAAATTAATACGTTCGAACGGTAATCCTAATCCGTTCGAACGTATTCGTTCCAGATTCCAGTCGTCTTCAACAACGTCGAAAACTCCATTAATTACAAACTCTAACAAGCACAAACACCAATTTCAAAGCATACAACTTTCTAACATTGCAAAATATTAAGTTCAAATCATACATTTCTATTTTAAAAGAAATACCTGACAAATTGAAGATGAAAATGAAATAATCCGAGAATAATCTGAAAATAATCACAAACTATCCTACACATATTAATCCGAGAATAATGGAGTGAGATGAACAATTTTTTTGAGCTTAAGGGCTAGTTTGAGAAAGAATACCTCTAATATGCGAAGGGTAATCTTCAGAGCACGGAGCGACAGCGCGGAGAGAAAGGAAATTGTGAGGTTCTGTCGTGTTTTTGAAGAACATTTCATGTTCGAACGGTTATTTACTAACCGTTCGAATGTGAAAATATTAAGCGGGAGACAATTCCCTCCTAATTTTCACGTTCGAACGTATAAAAAGTATGTTCGAACGTTATTGAATTATTCCCGCTCGAAAATTTATCGTTCGAACGTTAATTTCTAACTGTTCAAACGGTATTACAAAGTTTTATTTATTTTTTTTTCATTATAATGTTGAATAAAAGAACAACATTAATATATGTAGACATATTAGATGATACTATATTTTAATTGGCGGGATATTTTCCCACCACTGCAATAATCCGTTCGAACTATAACAAATTACGTTCGAACGGTAATCCAGCTGTCTTTAATTGGCGGGATGTTTTCCCGCCATTTGCCTTGTCCGTTCGAATGTTTTATTTTACGTTCAAACGTTAACATATGTGTTCGAACTGTTTATGAGTACCGTTCGAACACATATCCTTTATGATTAAATATAACTTTTTTCATCATTAAATGAAAAGTACTATAACATCATATGTATTAGTTATATATACTATCATATATAATGTAATATATACTATCATATATATGGTAATCTATACTAATTATATAGTATATATAGTAATATATATTATCATATATATAGTGACCTATACTATCATATATATTATTAAGATCATATGTATTAGTAATATATACTCACATATATATAGCCCCAAATATACTAAGGTCACATAATAAAGTATGTAGAAATTAATAAGATGATAGTATATTAGTCGTTGTCTATACTCTATGTATATATGTTGTATAATATCATATATAACTTTAGTAGGTAAAGTATAATGGAATATGTAATATGACATATATTAGTTAAGTATAAACTCATACCATATAGTACTACATGCTATTATATAGTACGTTATATATGAGTTATATCTCATATATAACACTTTGATAGTAAAGTATTATGATATATTACTATTATACTATAAGAAAATATTTTATAAGATATTATGCTTTCAATTCAAGTATTCTACTATTATAATATATATTATAATATTACATAGTAGATTACAATATATATAATCTACTATAATAGTATATATATTATAATAATTTATATGAATATAAATTGATGTATTAACATTTAATATATTTTTTAATAATATTGTAAAACTTCCGTTCGAACGTGAAACAGTAACGGGCGAACGGTTTTACATTAACGTTCGAACGTTTAATATTAACGTTCGAACGGTTCTACAGGTATAAGTTTATCGCGGGCTTCCTTCCTCTCACGCCGCCGTCTCCACCGTTTGAAAAAGTGAGAAAACGTTTGAACGCACGCTCTTCACCGCCGTCTGCCGTCGTGATCAACACATACGTACAACATTTGTCCTCCCAACTAAAGGTATGTACTTTCAAACTCATTTTACCGTTTATTTTATAATTTTATGGTTTTATTTGGTTTTTTTCCTTAAAATTATATTTTCTCATTAATAATTACCGTAGAACATCATAAATCTATCGTAGGATGTTTAGGAATGAAGAATACTTTGTTTTTGAGTCGAAGAAACCACGGAATCGAAACATTTTTGAGTATTTTCATGGCTGCTGAGTTGACTCAGCCATGGCCGAGTTAGATCTGTTTTACGTTCGAACGGTATTAACCAGTACGTTCGAACGGGTAAACCTGTACGTTCGAACTTTATAGACACGTTCGAACGTTATTAATTTCCCGTTCGAACATATATTTATACGTTCGAACGGTAATTATTAAGTTAAATCCATTAACATTTTATTAGCTTATTAAATTGTTTTCATCGTTTAATTGATTATATGTTCTATCAATTAATTTATTAAATTGCTATTAGTATATAATTTTGTAAATCTTTTAGTCGTAATTAGATTTTATCACTAATCTTGAATGTATATTTTATTGTTTTAATTGCAGGATCATAATAATGTCTTCTCGGGGCCGTAAACGTGGTAGATCAGGAGAATCTTCCATCCAAACAGTTCGAGAGCGGACCGTTTTACTTGAGCGACAGGTAAAACTGTCTGATTTTGTCGCTCTTATATGGGAGGGTCATTCCCTCCCATCAGTATTTAATGATCGTGGTTGGGCACCGATCTTAGATCAGCGAGAAGAAGGAATGGAGCTCATTTCCTTCATTGAGATCGTTACTGAGTTCTATAAAGAGCTCGGTGCTGCTAGCCCAGACGATGGAGGGGCATATAGGATCTCTGTCCGAGGAGCTCCTGTTATATTTTCAGCGGATGGACTCGCTGCATATTTGGGTATTCCTAGGCTTCTTGATGCCTATCCAAACCTACCAGTAGAGAGTCTGGTCCCTCAGGTGATGCAGCTCAGTCTCAGGACGAGGGACTAGATTACACAGATGAGATAGATACACTTGCTGATCACGAGGTCAGGGACTTGATTGTTGGTCCAGATGCTCCAGTGTATGATGGCTCCAAGAGTATTAGGCAGGCAGATTTATCTTCTTTCTTCAAGATTATGAATTTGATCATTGCCAACAATATTGACCCACGGCAGCACAAGACCGAGGTCGGCATGGATCGAGCGAGATTTATGATACGGGTCGCTCGTGGCATCCCGATCGACCTCGTTGGTTATATATTTGAGAGGATCCGATCAGAGGCACGGTTTATTACGACAGATATACTGCCGTTTGGGATCCTCCTCACTCGATTTTTGCTACATGCCGGGGTTGTGCCCGAATCTGCCGAGCGTTCTCGATTTCCGATGGCACCGATCAACAGCACCACCCTATCACGGAGCACGGGACACTCTAGATTTCGTTTTCGTGGAGCTGTTCCAGATAGGGCTGAGATTCAGAGAGATGGGCAGCCAGGAGATACTGGAGTATCGGCCGGTGAGACATCTACACAGCCTGAGACATCACGCACATATATTCGCGAGGAGCTGGCTGACATATTGCGTGCTGAGATCGGTGTACACACATCAGCAGTGATTGATGCAGTGCATACTGCCATGTCTGAGTTGCGTACAGAGATTATGGCTACCGTCTCTGGGTTACGTACAGAGGTTGATGAGTTACGTACAGCGATTAATGCCAATAATGCAACTCAGGTCACAGTTAGTACTCGACTGACACAAGTAGAGACACAATTAGCTGCAGTCGAGGATGTGTGTAGAGACCTCGCATCATAGTTTTTATTTTTTATTTATATTTTCTTTTGTTGTAATTATGAACAATATATATGACATTTTGATTGATAATATTTGCTTTATTTGGTTGATTAATATGTATGTGATTGATAATATTTATTTACTAAATATCTTATTTAACGTAAAAGAAATCATTAAAATATTTTAAAATTAATTACATAAAATTAATTAATGAATTTGTATATATGATAGATATTTTTTATATTTTGAGTTTCGTACCGAGATTAAAATTATACCTTCGAATGTATAAATGTGGTGCTTGAATATGTTCTAACTAAATATATTCCGTTCGAACGGTTTAGAAAGCTTCCTGCCAGGATTTGCCACCAAATATGTTCCGTTCGAACACAACAAATTATCGTTCGAACGTTTTTGAACTTTTCCCGCCATAATAAAGTAATTATCCGCCAAATTTTACTGTTCGAACGTATTTTTTCACGTTCGAACGGTAAAAATTTTTTGGGACGATTTAATTCGTCGCAGAAAAAACTGTTCGATCGGTTATTTTGACGTTCGAACGGTTTTCTACATTCATGGATTTTTTGGGACGAAATTTAAATTTCGTCCCAAAAAATGACTTTTAGGGACGAAAAAAATTTCGTCCCTAAATAATTTCGTCCCAAAATCTCAAATTTGTTGTAGTGAGGGCACCGGCTTCGAATGCTCTTAGAACATCTTTGACAGCCATCAAAATTTGCAATATGAGATTACTTGCAGATTCTTTTTCAACACATGATTCGAGTATAATGTGTGTGGTCATGATACTGATTGCGAACCCAATTTCTGTATATAAAAAAAAAAATGTATAACTGTATATATATAACAAAAAATAAAATAAATAAACAAAATCAGCCGGGAAATAAAAGGCTACAAAAACAACAATAATAATCCTATGCCGACGGCGAACTTCAGGTCCAATGGAGAACCCAATTTCTGGGCTGCACCATAATCGGTTCCTCCCTCGTTCTGAGCTTCCGGAGTTGTAGATGAACCGTTGTAAGCGGGATTGGCTCCGTACAGCTCCTGAATTCCCAATATATCATCATTGGCAAGTTCCACCTTCCTCGTCCGAGACGAAATCGTCGGGTACATGATCGCGTTCTCCACCGAGGAGTGGCCCAGCCCCAGAATATGCCCAATCTCGTGCACGGTCACCGACTCGAGGTCGACTGCCGACGTCGACGAGGAGGTGGTGATGTCACCCGAGACCACCCAGCTCTCGTCGCCGTCTAGGTGGAGCCGTCCGTTCGTTGGCGAGAACGCGTGGGCCAGTGTCCCAAGTAAACCGTCAAATGGCTCTCCGTCCCAGTGGTCACCCACAAAGAACGCGATCTGGATGTCGGCGTCGTTGAACGACTCCGTCTGCGTGAATGTTAGCGCCGTCACCATAGACCACCGGTTGAAGGCGCGAGAGAACACGGTCTTGACGTCGTTTGAGAGCTGATTTTCAGGCAGGAACGCGTAGGTCAGGTTCCGCTTGCTGTTGGGCCATCGCGGCGTGCCGGGGAAAAAGCTGTAGTGAGAGACGGTGTGGAAGTGCGTGCTGTTAGACGATGACGTCTTTTTCCCAGAGTTCATGGTCGTGGAGCCATTGACGATATCAGGGACGCCGCATCTAGACCGCACGATCTGCTGGACGGTCTGTGGGTCGAGCTCGCCCGTGACATTGAGGTTGAAGTTTTTCTGGTAGGTCTCGATGGCGGCTTTGAGGGCATCGTCGAAGTAGTCATCAGTGTAATTGGACGTGGAGTTGGTGATGTAACCGAAGTGTTGCAAGTAGTGCTTAAGCTTGGACAAGCCGTCGGATTTATCGCCTGCGTGGAAGCCGGAGAAGTTTCGGAAGGAGTCCCACGGGCCGTTTGTGGCATTTAACAACGGCGGTATCGATGTGATATTGGGGAAGAAATGAGCAGAGACTGGAGTCGACGAGAGCAGAAGCGAGATTGCAATGGTGAACAAGCATAATATTAATGTCATTGCTTGAATTGAATTAGGGTAAAGGAAGTCAGAGATCAATGAATGGAGGATAGATTACATAAGAGAAGTCATGCTTATTAAGAGCTAGCTAAAGTCAGAGGTTGGCGTTGAAGTGTTCTTCTTGAGGTTTTCATGATCAAGAGAAGGACATACATGCATATTTATATTGCGTTCTGTACATTGAAAAGTTCGATGGGAAGCATGCATGGACGGTTTCGCGGTCGTTTATGTACGTCGGTACGTTAACGTACATGGCCATTCTAAACGGCGCCGTAGTAGGTAGTATTAATACTGGTGCTAACCCACAACATTTTGAAATTATAATTTACATGAGTTCCTTCCCACAATTGAGTAATAATATTCTGAGACGGAAAGAGGCTTTGAATGGAATTTAAGGAAAAGAAAAATTCTGCTCTTCATTTTTTTTTTATCATCTTCTCATCATCTTATAATATGATATTAATTAAATGATAAGTTCATAATTAAAATATAATAAATAATAAAAAAATCATAATAAATAATCTTCAATTATTTAATGACACATCATAAGATGATAAGAGAATGATAAAAAATAGATGATGAGTAGCATTATCTAAGAAAAATAATTTATACATAATATTTTTCACAATACATTTCACAATAATGAATAGTAATTGTATAAAAATATTTTACAAAAATAACATTACTTTAAAAAAATATCTATATTTTATAATATTATTATGAAATATATTGTGAAAATATATTATATGTATCAATACTCGGAATAATCTAAAGCTCAAACGGTTAGATGGATGATCGAAGCAGGCGGCATTTGATGTATGAGAAATGTATTTTCAAAAAATATCTCACAAAAATAAATTTATTAATTAATGTATTTTCATGTTATAAGTTAAATTATGAAATTATTTTTATTATAAAATATATCTAATATCATATCATATAAAATCATAATTAACTATATTAATTTATAAATTTATTTTTATAAAATTTCTTTATTACCGTAACACTTACTCAGTCCTATATTCCATTCCATTCAATTAGGCTGCCTTAGATCCGAATACAAGAGGCAAAGACAGGAGGCCGTACATAAAAGATATCTAGATTCATTCAAAACCCTTTTCTTGTGTTTTTCTTTGTTCTATTAATTTGCCTTATTAATCTCCCCTTAAATATATAATTAAAGGTAGGTAGGTAGGTACGTAGCCATATCATATAAAATATCCTAATTAAGCATTGACTTCTATCTATCTTCAACTCGTTATATTCCTTAAACCAACATGATATATGAATTATATAATGAGAAGTACTGCTATAGGTACGAAATATCTTATAAAAATAAATTTATAAATTAATATAAATTTATAATAAAAATAAATTTATAATATAACCTATCACACCAAATCACGTCAGTTTGTAGATTTATTTTTTAAATTTTATGAGATTTTTTGTGATTAAAACATTTTTCTTATTCCATATGATCAGCTTAAGCAATAAACTAATTTTTACTTGCTTATAATCACATCGATCAGTACTACTTAACTTTTCGATAGTTATTTTTAATTTATTTCAATATATAAACTAATTAGGTACATTCGTAGTGAAAATTTATGCGATTTACTTTATATATATACTTCAATATATAAAACAATTTATTTCAAAATGCATTGCATGTTTCTTACTTTATTTGTTTAAATCCACCTTAAATACATCATTTACTATAAGACTACATTTATTATTCATGAATAAAGAATTATTTACAAATTTATATATTCACTTAGCACAAACATTTTATACATGCACATTTTTTTATTCCTTCTGTTTGGTGAGAGGGAAAAAAAGATGGGAGAGGTGAGATGAGGTCGACCAAATATGACCAACCCTCTGAATAATCATAAAGAACAAAAATGAGCAAATCAGTTTTCTACATCAACAGGAAAAATTTGTGGGCGACAATATCCTGATGTCGCTTATTTATCATTTGCATTTCAGGTTACATTTAAATAGAGCAGGATTCAAATTGGGTGCTAGGGTTTTCCAGTAAATTTTCTACTATAAGAGGGGGGTTATCAATAAAATATAGAGTCTCGTCCACTTTAGTTAAAAAGCAAAATAATAAAAGTTCTTCTATAAGTACACGGGACGGGTACACGCGGGGGATGCGGGAATCCCTTCATAAATGAAATGTCAAAACCATGCTCAAAACCCAGAAACAAAATCCCTTCACAACCAAAAGCTACCGAATCTAGCCAAATCTCGTCGGTCGTTGGCGTCGTTGCCAAATCCAGTGTAGGTGTCGTTGTGGGTAGCCATTGAGCCGAATCCCGTGTTGGCGTCGCTGTGGGTAGCCGTCGTTGGGGGTGGTTATCATTGGCGTCGTTAGGGGTGGCTGCCATTGGCATCGTTAAATATCGGTTTCCTAAGGCTCCATTGTTTGTGCTTGAGCTTGAATGAATTTATCATTTCTCTGTTTTGTGCTTGAGCTTGAATATCGGTTTCCTGAGGCTCCTTTATTTTGCTTCTTAACTTCTTATCAACGGCTTCATATTTTTAATTTTCATTTATTTTACTGGTAATACACAGCCAAATATGTAATTTTTTTGTTCATTATGTTTTGCATTTGGTCATAATTATTCTTCAACTCCATTAATTTTTCTTTTGTACCTTTATATGGAGCGCATGGTCAAAGGGGTTGCTGGAGTACATTTGCAATGGTTTTAGGGAGAGGCAAGTTAGAGCCCACTGCCAAGGTTGAGAAGTTTGAAGGAACACAAATTTTGATAGGATATTGGACTAATCCCTGATATTGAACTTTCATGTGGAGGAAAAAAAAAATAAAGAGTCTTATGTGATCCTCGATATTTATTGGCAATAAAATATCTTACATGAGTAGAATGCATGCTAGAAGAAAGGGTTATGATCAACATGTTGAAAATTATGCATGCTAGAAGGTGACATCATTCTTTATTTGTTTTAGAAAATTATTAGTGTCTTAGATGAATAATGATTTAAAAATTATCTGTTACAAGGTCCTGGAATTTCTTTATTGAAAAATGAAAAGAAGTGATAAGGACATACCATCAACTTGTCCAAACTTTACAAATTACATGCACGGTTACTATGGACCAATTCATGCGGAGTCACCTGCTTTTTTGCCATATCCAGATGGCTACCAATATCTAAGCAATATTCAAATGGTGATGCAATTGTGCTCATGTATTTCTTTTTTCAAAGTTGGGTTTTTTTTTTTTTTTTGTTCAAGTGTAATGTCATAGATTTTTTGTTCTTTTTGTAGAATATTAGTTACCCGACTCCTCTCATGACTACAAGCTCCGCTACGAGCAGAAGCGTTGGCGTAGAGGAAACACCCGTGTGTAGGGAAACTGATATTTTATGTACCTCCACTAGAGTTGAAGGTGGAGACGAAGATAGACCAAATTCACGAGATATAGAAGATGGCACTATCAGGACATCTCAGTTAGAGGATGAAGTTGGTGCCAATACAATTGAAGAGTCAAAGTCGGGGATGGAGTTTAATTCTTTTAAAGAAGTAATGAGTCATTATAAGCAGTATGCTAAAAAATACAGGTTTTGAGTGATGACAAGAAGAATTGAGAAGAAAGAGGATGGCAATGTTAGATATGCCACCCATGGTTGTGCCTGTGGTGGGAAGACCCGTAATAAGACATTGAATGTTGCCATACCACGACCGACAGGAAAGATAGAATGTAAGGCAAAGATTAATGCCTTAAAAGTTGACTGAAAGTTTAGGTTGACAACAGTTCATAATATTCATAATCACGGCCTCAGTCTAACTAAATCCCTCTTCTTCCGATGTAATAGAGAAGTGAGTGACTCCATAAAAAAGTCCTAGATATAAATAATTTGGCTGGCATCCGGATGAATAAGAGTTTCGGATCTATTGTCGTTGATGCAGTTGGATTCAAGAACCTCCCGTTTTTGGAAAATGATTGTCGAAATTATATTGACAAGGCAAAACATATGCGACTTGGGAAAGGTGGCGCCGGAGCGCTTCAAGAATATTTTTTAAGGATGCAGTACAAAAATCTTGAGTTCTTTGCATTGATGGATTTAGATGATGACGAGAGGTTAAACAATGTCTTTTGGGCAGACCTCCATAGTAGGGTAGCATATCAGTATTTCAGTGATGTGGTCACATTCGACACCACATATCTGATGAATAGATATGGGATGCCCTTTGCACCATTTGCTGGTGTAAACCACCACGGCCAGTCAATTTTGTTAGGTGCAAGATTGATATCCAGTGAAGATACGGAGACGTTTGTCTAGTTATTTCGGACCTGATTGAATTGTATGGATGGTATAGCTCCGAGAGCTATTACCACAGATCAGGACAGAGCGGTAAAAAATGCGATTGCCATTGTATTTCCAGAAAGCCGACATCGATTTTGTTTGTGGCAGATACTGAAGAAAGTCCCTGAAAAGCTTAGCTCACATGCTTCATACAAAAATGGGATGAAAACTGAATTGATGAAATCTGTGTATGACACCCAAAGTGTTGAAGAGTTTGAAGAGAGTTGGGATCAGCTAATCACCACGTACAACTTGCATGAGAATGCATGGCTGCAAAGTTTATATGCCGAGCGTCAGCATTGGGTACTGGCATTCTTGAAAGACGTATTTTGGGCTGGAATGAGTACAGCACGACTGAGTGAGAACATGAATGCTTTTTTTGACGGTTATGTTCATGCTAAGACAAACTTGAAAGAGTTTGTAGACCAATTTGATAACTCGTTGAAAAAGAAAATTGAGAATGAAACTGCAGCGGACTTCCACTCATTTAATGTCACTATTCCATGTATATCTAGATCTCCAATTAAAAAAAAATTCAAAGATTTGTACACGAATGCTAAATTCGGAAAAGTTCAACAGCAAATTACCGGCATTATTGATATGGATCCAAAGTTACTTAAGAGTGACGGTGTTGTAAAGACCTATCACATAGAGGATGAAATTTGTGTTGAAGAGTTTACTAAGCAGGTTACACACTACATGGACTTTAGTGAGGAAGATACAGTCGCAAAGTGTTCATGTAGGTTATTTCAGATGAAGGGGATATTGTGTAAGCACATTTTGACAGTATTCAAATGTAACGACATTAAATTTGTGCCAGCTAAATACATTTTAGAGCGATAGAGGAAGGACATCAAACAGAGATACACGTTAATATACAGAAGCTTTGACGCAGGGGATCAGTGGGTAGATGCTAACCGATATTCAAGTCTATTGAATATCTGTTATAAGATGATTACTCTTGCAGCGGGTTCAGACAAGCATACTGTGGATGCAACACAAAAGTTATTTGCAATGATTGACTTATATGGTGACAACCAAGAATCCCCATCAATGATGGTCACGGGTTCCAATGTTGGTTGTAAGGCAAAGAACACAACTACAGGTGGTAGCTCAAAAAAGTACTCAGTCCACTAACTGTGATAGGGAAAGGCAGACCCCCATCGCTGAGGAGAGTATCAGGAAATGAGAAACGCATGCGAAAAGTTCAAGCGAAGATGAAGAAAGCACCAATGAATGGGAAACGCAAAGCAGGTGGACCTTTTTTTTACTTTACATGTTTATTTGTAATTTAATACTACCAAGATTGACAAATGTGTTTTGCTTTTCGTTATTTGCTTATTAGCGAGATGGAGGAGATACACCAGTGGTGGCGACTTGTAGGAATTTATTTGCCACTTCACAAAGTGTAAGAATTCTCAAATAATTACATATTTTTATAGTCATGTCGATATCACATTCTTAAATTAATATTATCTATTACAGATGCAATATGGATTGGATGACTCACAACCGGTGCAGTATGGGATGGATGAGCACTCACCAATGCAACTAGGGTTCGATGAGACAACCGGCAATAATGAGATAGTTTAATTTTGATATTTAGAATATTTATGTGTTTTCAATGTAATTCATGAACACATGGCATATTTGTGTTTTTGTGGATTTAGAAGAAATTACTATATTATTTTGGATGGTATGAGAGTTTGTAAAAGGGTGGAAATATGAAATTGGTTCCAAGTAGATTTGTTGTTTATGGAATATTGTAGACCAATGAGCATGAACAGATTTGTGTTTGTTTATTGGTCATACAAAACTGTTATCAAACTAGCATACTTCAGTTCTCATTACACATTTCAATTCACAGAAATTACACCATATAACAACATTAGTTACTACTGGTCACCATATAACATTAGCTAACATTAGACAAATTTGTCAATATATACAATGAAAAATAACAACATCAGTTACTGCCGGTCACTATACAAAACTAATAGGTAACATGACACAACAACTGAAAAATCCAATACACCCGGAGTAGTGTTCTTGAATGTCTTATTTCAGCTTCTTAATCCCGAACCAACATCTCTCTCTTCTTGATCTCATCCAAACTCTTAAGGACCTTAATCTTCACCTTCTCGATATCGTCAAGTATCTTCTTGATTTGCTTTTCCTTCCTTAACAATTCATCATTTCTTTCTCGAAGTTTGAGCTCATTCTCCTGAGTACTATCTGCCTACTTGAAAAATTTGCAGTATGGTAATCCCTGATCATTTTATACATATATACAAATGTTAGATGTACAAATGATGTTGTTACCACTTTGTTGTACTTTGGACATCTTAAGAAGGGTCACCCGGAATTTCTTCTAGTATTTGAGTATTTCAATGTGGTTTCAACCTCACAGTAGCATAATGGTTTACTCGAAGAAGACAATGACGATGATGATGACATCCTAGCTTGAACCAAAATCACAATCATAATATTACCAAATAAAATCAAGTTTAATTCATTCCCATGTAGTCACAATATTACCAATCTGAGAATGACTCAAGTCAATTTATCAATGGAATACCGCACATACAAAAGTACTAAGACTTACTAATATAGTAGTTGTCAACCAACCAACACAGATTTTGTAACCAAGTGAAAACCTACTTCAAAAATCTCAAATCCTAAAACCAATTTGAGGTCAGCCAATCCACTGCAATGGCTCTTTTAGTCGAAAAACTAAGAAAATACGCCAACAAGATCACAATATTTAGCAACCAACCATTTTAGTTACAATTTGAATATCTGTTAAAACCAAATAGAGCAAGATTTTAGTTACAATTTGAAATGCATTAAACCAAACAGAGTAAGTAGAAGACCTAAATGCATTAAATAGAGCAACCAAGATCCTTACAAATAGCTAGTTTTTATTCACTCCCTGGTGATCAAGATCTGAAATATATGAATGATTTTGAGTTTATGTAATGAGATGAGCGTGTTGTTGGACCTACTGTGACAAAAACTTGTGCTCCTTTATATTTAGCTATCTGAATTGCAAAGGTACCAATACCACTAGAGCCCCCTTGGACCTAAAATTTAAGTTCTCAATTCAAAATTAAGTGATAAACTGGGATTAGATTGGAATATGAATGCAACTTATTTGAATACGCTATATATCATATAAATTGGTCTTTCTCAGTATCAACCACAACCACAACCACAGTGAATCCTTGGTACCTACTTACACTATAGTAAGATATTTCAGGCTTTTTTAATTAAGATATTTCAAGATTTTTGTTAATTCTACAGGTCAACTCGTGAATAAGGGAGAAAAATCAAGTATCTTCAAGAAAGTAGAATAATTTTTTAGGGAGAAAAATCTGGTTTCGTGGGTTAGGGTTTCGGGCTTCGAAATACGAAGAAGATGAAGTTGACAAAATGCTAACCTGTTTTCATGGTGAAGAAGATTGAAACCCAGAGAGGTCTCGTTGTGGTGAAGCTCTTTGTGGGTGGGAAGTAGAGAGGTCATCTGCTTGTGACAAAGGAGAGTGTTCACAAGAAGGGGAGGATGGGAGAAACGGGAAGTGTTCGCACGAAGTGGATTATCCAAGTTGAAACGCAGCGTTTCTTCCGGTGTCCCCATGGAGGGCTCGGGTACACGACGTGTACCTATCCCGAGTGCATATAGCTTTTTTGAAATAATAAAAGTAAGGTCTGGATATTGATATGAGATTAGATGATTTATAAATAGTTTATAAATAGTAGTAAAATATTTGAATTAATATGTTTTATAACGTTTTGGAAAAAAAAAATTGAATAAAAATATTATAAAGTAAAAATATTGTTAAAATATAATTTTTATTTTAAGATTTGAAAATTTTGAATTATTTTTTGTATTTTGTTTGAAAATTTAAAAAAGTTATAATGATTAGATAAAAAAGTTAAAAATTAAAAATTAAAAACTATTCGTGTTTAGATATTGAGATGGAATGACTTATAAGGACTTTATTATAAGCCTAAGTCTCATCTCTTCTCCGGTTATGAACGATAAACAAGAATCACTTGTAATTTAAGAAGTTACAGTAATATTGTTTAGTACACATGATTCTCAAAGTTGCATTCCATACAAAAATGAAATGATTTGTTACTGCATCAAGTTTAATGCAATTCATCCATAATCACTGCAAGCGATCTCACTACATAAAAATGTCTTCAATTTGATGAGAGATATGTACAAATATTGTGTCTCACGCTGAAATTAAAAGTGCATATCAGTGACTTAGCACCTTTTCCAAGGATATTATTACCAGAGAAATGTGCAGCTACATGAAAATGTCGTACAGGTATATAAAAGCAAGATAGAGGCAGGTTTGAGGAACAACAATAACACATTATATACCGTGTGGCTAAAAAGATAGATTCAACGAGAGAGATGCCTTCGCATGCAAGTTAAATTTCGAATTAACATCGAATGGGCCTATCGTAAATAGGAGGTAAGGAGGGGCAGTTCTCATTCATGTTGGCATATGGCTCTAGCGTGTTATACTGAGGCAATTCCATCCAATACTCACCAAGAACCTGGCAGAATGGGAGCCGTCCACCCTCATTGTTACACCAACTTGGCAGTCGTGTTTGGTTATCCTCAAAAATCTTGAGCATATAAGCATCACGAATCTGCAACAATTGATAAAGCCCATGTCATTTTTCATAATTGTTACATACAGTGAACCTAATGAGAATAGAAAAATGAGTCCCAGAGAGGGGGGGGCGGCAAGGGGGATTATGACTTACGGTGAACTCAGTTACTTGAATAGAGCTAGAAATAGGTCCAAATATTCCAGCCTCTTTATACATTGCAAGGATAAATGCAACACAGGTTGTCGACTTCCCATCACTATACACCCACTCATCTTGTTCTGGAATGGTAAGCAATTGATCAAATGCTATTCCACGCTTTTCGGTTTCAGCTAGAATTTCATACAAGTCCAAATCCTGAAAATAAAAACAGCTAAAATAAGACATGACTATAGCAAAAGCAGCTAAAGGTAAAATATGCCAATGAAAATTAGCACTTTATGCGAAGACTAGCACAAAGCCAAGAATAGTTCTGGCCCATCATTATCAGAATCAAACAGACAGAAACTGCTTGAAATTTCTATCCTGTGTATAATCATCTGCTTGAAAAATGGCCGCACCATCAAATTTTGTGCTACTCAAAATATATTACCTACACAAAACCAAGAACACGAAAACTCAAAACCTCTGGAACAAGAGCTTAAAAAAAGTAAAGTACAAGGGGATAATTTTTCAATATGGAAAATTGTATTTCACCATTTCATTTCTGGTGGAAGGAAGATAGTCAACAGTGAAGCCAAAAAAAAGAACTCGCAAGGCACACTCTTGACGAGATTCATTGATCGACATGTGTTATAACAAATTTCCTATTGGCACTGTTCATTATCCATCCTTGATCGTTATCGGTATTAATACCATTCATATAGCCTATTGCAGACGTATATTCCATAGGTACAGTACCAAAACACCAGCTTCCATTGAACATAAAGATGATCTTCAAAAAACAGCAAATAGATGGCAATTGAAATGTCTAATAATGAGGAGATAGAACTGAGACTCATAACAAATATGTTAAACAGTCCACAAACAGGTCTAAAGAAAGACACTCATGATTCATCAGCTTCTAAGCATTTTTTTTCTCATAAAATACATTATTTGTAATTTCGATGGTCCATCATACACCAGGTCAACTGAGATTTTTGTTTGAAATTGGAGCAAAACAACATGCTTTAGAATCCACAAGTGTAAAATAAATCCCCATAAATAGTAGAAAAAGAATAGCATCCAAGGAATGCAACTACCTCAGTCCCTAGTCGCTTGTTTAGAGCTTCATTCCACATATTTGCAGCATATGCTGGCTGCATTCTAGTCCACATAGACATGACAGAAATGACCTGCAAACAGAACTAGCCAATTTAAAACTACTTGCGAATAACAATGTGCTGCTGTATCTATGTGAACTGACTGCAATACCCAAACACCACAGCAATAAGTTAAATCACAATGCCAAAGCAGTGGTGAACCATGTGCGTCGCCATCATATAAAATCAATATGCCATAAGTTAATGACAACTCCAGTGATATGCTTAGCAAGGATATGTAGCAACAGTTTTAGTTCATTCAGTAACCTCCATGGAAAAGCAAGTTTGATAAAGCACATTTATTTTAAAATTAGTGAAGATGCATACCAAGTGAGCATCAAGAGGTGGAGGATAGTTGTCAGATACTGTGTCAATCCAACTAAATATCATGTTGTGATAACCATATGGCTTGCCTGCCATGCTCCGAGCATACTCCCACGCCGCAGTGGAGTTGAATTTTGCACGCAACTCTGGATGCAATGGAAGCAAGGCTATTTGTGGATTAGAACCATCCTTTAGTGCCAACTCCCACCATTCATCCCATGGAATTACCACTATAATCTCCTCACCCTGCAAAGTCAGAATAGGTATGGTTTAAAGACTTTTCAATCTGTGAGCCACTTTGAAAAAAAACGAAAAATGGAAAGAAGAATGCCCTCAAAATCATATCATAATTCAAATCCATTCAAATGATCTAAAAAATGCAATTTAAGGAAAGGATAACAAAATTAGAGCCATATCAACCTAACACGGCAAAGTAAATACTGTCTACAAGCATGTACCCATGCTAAAATGAAAAGGTCAAGCCATATATTATTTTACAAAATTTTACTAATTTAAGTTATGGGAATCTGTTCTTGTATTTGCATTAGTCATTTATTTCATACCTCTTCATTCTCGTGTCCAGATTCACCAACCCAAAGATTACCCATTTCATCCTTCAAACAAACTGCTGTATGACCAGCAAATGCACCAGTTACCCATTTTTCTAATGTCTCAAATCCACCCCACCGACCACGGATCTTTGATACGGCTAAGAAGTCACCAGAATGAACATCATCAGGATTTATAGTTGCTCGCCAAGGCTGAGGACGTTTTTCAAATGATGCACTCATGTGGCTCTTCAGAAATGCTATGTTGGCATTCTGACCCCATGCAGTGTTTGAAAACAAAGGCAAGACGTCCACTAAAGAAAGCAGGGTCCCTAGCATTCCTGATGGCATGAGAAATACAGAAATCCCGTGCTGCTTAACCTGATCAGTAGATTTAGCAAGAATATCACCTTTAAGCAACAAAGTTTACAGGCATTAGATCTAAACATACATAGAACATAAGCATACATATTCCAACTCTGCATGCTCTTCCCATGAATCAAATTTCAATGTATGTTCTCTAGCAGAGAAGTAGTAATCCCACGTAATCCTGTAGGGTGTTGCAAAAACATACAGATCCATGCAGGTCCAGCTGTGCGCTGCAGATGTCTGTAAAGGAGGGAGAAAGTCAATCCAGGAAACTGTACCAAAATACCAAGACCAAAAGAGAATATTTGAGAGGTTGGATGATTTAACAAATCTACCAAGCACTTTTCCCTTACTTCCGATGCGTATTTCCCAAAAGAAAATTGGCATGGATACAATCACATAAACATGGATCTTTTATAAATTTTAATACTAACTGGATCTATTTGACAGCACCACCGGTTAAGTTGTAAATTATGCTACAAACTGTAGAAATCTATTTTTAAGTATAAAATCAAGTTTACCGCCCCCAACAGAGGAGGCACATCAAAGTAGACGGTTTTACATGGGCCGATGCTAAAGGCCCATGATGCAACGGAACAGTTTGAAAATCAGAACATGGAAGTGAGAAAGAATAAGTTCACTTCACAAATCAAGAACAACAAGATAAAGATAATACAAGCTTACAATCGGCCACCTAAAGGATTCATTCAGTAGTAAGATTGAAACACTAGCTACTGTAAGGTAAGATCCATTATGGATGAAGATGCCTAATTCCATACCCGAATTCCAGGTGGAGTTTTTAGAGAAATAGACAAAGCAAGTGTCTTGTGTTATTTAATGATCATTTATTACTAGTCAATGGATGAGCCAAGAACTTATATTTTTTAACACTTTACTTCATTGGTCAATTGTAGTAGATTTTGATGGGTTTAATATTCACGACTTTCTTGTAACAGCTGTTAATCATGCCTAGGTGTTGCTCTTGTATATGTTCTACTTGGGCTATGCCCATCTTATTCATCAATAAGATTCTTGTATCGATAAAAAATACGACCTATGTTGGTCTTTCTTTATCTATCCGAAATCCACCCGTGAATTCCAGTGAATCTCGCTGCATTATTAACCATAAGGCTGAAATTTCGAAATATTCATTATTTCCAACCCTAAATAACATGAAAGTGTAAAGTACTGCAAGCATTCCAACTTCGCGAGGCTACGCCATTCATTTAAATTATATAGGAGACAAAAAGGGAAAATCTCAGAAAATAAACAAATATAAAAACCTTCCAAAGAAAACCTCACTGCAGATGATGTTCGATACCCAAATGTTACGATCCCATATTGACTAAGCATGAGATTAGTTGATGGTTTATAAGCCCCTAGGCACCCTTCCCTTGTAAGCTAGTTTTCAAGGGTGAGTTCTACCTAGTGGGTTCATAACAAATGGTATCAGAGCCACTCCACATCTAAGGCCATGTTGCGACGGTTACAATCGTGCGGCACGGGGGGTGATGCCGGCATGGCAGTGTTCGCCCGGAGCTAGGAAAAGACCTAGCGCACAGCCAGCCCGTGTGAGCGCCGGGATCGCCGTGGATGTCGGTTGCGGAGCGTGGTGGTTGTTACGATCCCACATTGACTAAGCATGAAATTAGTTGATGGTTTATAAGCCCCTATGCACCCTTCCCTTGTAAGCTAGTTTTCAAGGGTGAGTTCTACCTAGTGGGTTCATAACACCAAACTGGTACAAAAAATTCAAATTTAAAAAGCTATCTCAAATTTGGTATCCAATTCAAGTTTCTATTGCAAAAAAGCAAAAAAAAAAAAAAAAATTGCCCAACCTCAACCACTCGAAATTCAATTAAACCAAATTTAACAATACAGCATTTTAAATAACCGTCAAAAAAATAACGATCATGATTGCGTATAAGTCTAACCTTGAGATAGAGAACACCGCCTCCCATCTGCTTGTCCCGATCGCCTTCGGTGAACTCGAGGCGTGCCTCGTTGCCGTCAAAGCACGATCCTTTCCAGTCAATCGTCCCATTGTACGGACTCACCGACCCAACAAAGGATGGCAACAAATCGACGGCGCTGTGGAAGTTGTTAAGCACCGGCCACGATATCTGACGGGGCAGGGCGGGAAGCACGTCCTTGACCCGAAACGGCAGCTTCAGAGCGTGCCCAAAATGAGAACCGAATAGAAGCCCCAAAAAGCAGAGTATCAACGAGAGCCGTACGGATAGGGAGAAGAGAGACATGGAGCTCTTGTGGGCTCTGGCTCTACAACTGTGGTGGAGAAAGCCCTGCGGTTTGAGGCTTTGGAAATTGGGGATTAAACGGCATAGAAGGTAGAAGGATTTTGGGATTTTCTACCTGTACGGGCCAAGTCGGGGCGGAGTCCTACACTAATTATTTGTCAGTGCGTGGTTTCTTCGTTCTATTTCCAGGTCAAGGAGAATTTTTTTTTATTTTTTTGGCTATACGAAGAAATTAGGGGTCACCAAAGAAAAATAAGAACTCCCAGACAGGATTGATTCATTGAAAAGCAGAATGCATTAATGGACATATAATTTATGAAATTTTAAGAGGGCTTCGGCCAAAATTCACTTGAGGGCTGGTTTTTGATGGTGGGATAAAATAATATAAGATAATTTTAAATAAGTTAAATAAAATATTATTTTTTAATATTATTATTATTTTAAAATTTGAAAAAATTGAATTATTTATTATATTTTATATAAAAATTTAAAAAAATTATAATAATAAGATGAGATGAGATGGATTTAGAATATTTTTATATCCAAACAGAGCCTAATTTCTTTTGAAGCATATATCATCCCTCCCGTTGCGAAATATAATTTTTTTTTTTATTTAATAACCAAACATTCATTTATAATGAAATCAATCAATAAAGTTGCTCTTATCAATCCACATAGCTTGTGCAACAAATATAGGAACATCAACCCACCATATTTCTATATTATCAACATTTCAAGCATAACGTGTTAATTTATGATCCACCTCATTCTCCATGCGATGCACATGCTGAATTTCAACTTCCTTAATGAGATTATCATCTGTTGAAAATGATTCTAGCTCCTCTTGCATCTCTTTAACCATCAAGAAACAGTCACTTTCAATAATAATTTTGATCATCAATTTAAAAAATTTTAAAAAATGAGTGCTACATCCACAAAAGAATTACAAGAAATAATTACACAAACTTATGTGCTTTTATCTGATTTGTTATATCTATTTATAATATAAGTAACCACATCAAGTCATGTCAGTTTATATAATTACTTTTATATAATCCCTTTATAATTAAAGTATTTCCTTTTTTAGAAATACCAAAAATTAAAATACTTGAGATTTTCTAATTAATGAATACCAGCAAATTTCAATTGAAACGGAGATTATTTATTCGGTATATGAGGGAAGTATGGAGTGTTAATTAATATACCCAAAAAGGTAGGGTTCTCTTTACTGTCTCACTTGTGAAAGACTTTATTGTTGGTACTTGTAAATTATTGCCGAGTCAATCAAGGTGAGCTGGGTCTATCTTCCAACTGCAGGGTGCAAGGCTTGGCTTGAACAGAGTGTCCAATCTCTTAACCCGCATGGCCTAGCCAGCTTAAAGGTCTCATGTAGTGGCTCTATTTAGCATTTTGCAGTTTAAATAGCACGATCAATAACCATATACACGCCGTAAGATTAAATACTCGTTCTTATGACAATGGAAGAAAAACAAACATAAAAGAGAGAGGCCCCAGCATAGTAGAGAAAGAGGTCAAGGAGAAACTGAAGAAGATTGAACAACTTTTATCCGTCAAAAACTTGCAGCTGACCACCTTGATTGGCAAATGTTTCACTGAACAATCAAACTTGTAAACCATGGCATTAGTTTCTGTATAGTAAAAAGCGCAGAGGAAGCATTGGCGATGTAACATATCATGTTGAGTGTTGGGAAACTTGCAGGTCTTCCTTTTGGTTGCAGCAAGATTCTTGATCTTGATCACCAAATTCACACCCCGCACATGGTAATATCTTGAACACAGGAATATCTGATAACTTGCGTACTGCTACATCAGTAAACATGTCTTTTATGCGGAACGGTTGTTTGAGTCGAGACTTCAAGAACTCCATCAGAACAAGCTAACGAACAGTCCTCAAACTGACATCCAAAACCATTTCATATCCCAAAGAGGAAGCAATTACTGTAGCAAGGAAGAAACAGAGCACTGTTTGCGACCACCATCGGCTGCCTGAATGGATTTAATTGTATCTACAAGGCAGAGGCATAATTTGGAATCTAGTCAAATTAAGCAGTGACAATTCAATAAACAGTAGCTTTTGAGAGGGGAGGGGAGAGAAAAGACGGAAACAATAGAGCAACGTGAACACACAGGAAATGTGAGAGGATGGCCAGTTATAGTGCTTATGCAACAAGCTCCAAGATGACAAGCTTCTTCACAGTAATCGGAAAAAATTGCTGGGACCTTTGTCTCCTTAATTAGCTCCTGAAATGCTCATCCAAGCATCCATAAGAATTGAGTGAAAAAAGGCATGGCTCATTCAGTTATTAGTTTCCAGATATAACAGCTTCTAGGTAGTTTAGCTAGCAAATACACACATACAATGTGAGATGTGTGGAGTATTAAAGACATACAATTGTAGGCAACCAACTTGAATAAGCAGCAATGCCAGCATTTGGTGCAATCACCAAATGAGGAGAGAAATCCTGTTTACACAACAGAAGTCATGAATTACCACAAACTAAGCAGGGAAAAAGCCTAGTTGGCAGGTTTTGGACAAACAACTTAAGCACAAAAGATTTTGAAAAAATCAAGAAAGAGACCTCTGCTATATCCCTATATCGATCATGGTAAAGCCCACTTCGAAGCTGCAATGTCACTTTTGAAGTCCGACTAGTCTTTACATTCATGCTCATACTCTCATTTGAAGATTTGCAGCTGCAATCTGTCTCAAGGCAATGAGCATGATTGTAAAGATCAATCCTCTCACCATCCCTATTCATCAGTGTCATAAAAGATAATTGATGGTTAGCACTAACGTTTGAAATATCCAAAAGTTCGCAAAGAAAGGAACGCTTTAACTGCTAGCTAAATTTGTCCCGATGGGCTGAAGTTCCTATAAAAAGTAACACATGTTACACATCCATTCTGAACTGGACAGCTGACCTATTTAATGGAATTGCAGGTCCAATAAGCTCTATATGCACATGCACACCAGGAAAAAGTGCATGCAACTCTGAGAAGACAGCAAGTTGAAGAAGCTCTTTCTCAGGCCCTATCAATAACAAAAACTTCAGTAAAAACAATGATAATACTATAGATGATTGACTAACTAGTCATTACCAAATAGGCACATCAAATATAGGAATGTCATCGGCATTCCATAGATCATAAGCTTTACACAGGATTAACATCATACATTTTATATTACATCTGTACAATTATTTTTCACCCCAACTCAAGTACATTCCATACTTGATTTTGTGCCAGCAGAAAATGCAGCAACAAAAGTTCATGTCATACTATAGTAAAAAAATCGTAATAGTTAAAGAATAGTTCAAAAGAGAGACATCAAACATTAGATTGTACTGATTTCAGGGTGGATAATTGAAGACAACGTACCGAGATAGTGTATGTAGAGTTTCTCCCTGATTTCATGGTTCGCGCTTCCCAAACCAGCCAATTGAATGGCATGATAAATTGTAAGTGGCTGGAATAAAAAACGTCTTTATACTTTTGGTAAGTATTTCAATATCCAAGAATTAGCAATTAGTAAAGATTGTGTATGGATTCGTAAATCAAAAGGGGCTGGGTTTGAATTCAATGTTTTGGAGAAATTAGCAGCCAAACCATAAAACACAAGACTTTGAATTGAAATATAAGTATATAACAGGCCAAACCACAGATTTTGCAAACATATTCCAAAAGAATCCTAGGAACCCTACATATCCAAACAAATTAGGGATTCCAAGGGAAACACTTAGGTGTTGATTCCTCATACAAGCTTCCATTTTTCCTTGTAAGAACTTGAGTAGACTGATCTACGAAAAGTTTTAAAGAACAGTTATAAGTGAGACAGAACTCAACTAAAGACAGAAACTTAAGGTATCATACCCAGTGAAGAAGCAAAGCAGCAGGTGAATGAAGTGGAATGCACCTCCACTCATGGTAGTCCTTCCAACCACTTAACTGCTTTGATATTGGAAAAACAGGCTCTGCGTGTTTATATTGTGAATTTGATACTTCTACTCCAAAAAACATAAACTTCTAGTCCAAAAAAAGTGCCAGAAGCAAAATTTGATACCAGTACAAGGACACAAAATTTGGGGAAGATGCCAACCATCATTTGACCTGCCAATAAGGGGGAAAATATAGTTGACTACAATGAAGAGAACGTGCACCACCGCACAACATTGTTAAATCTTTATGTACCATTCAAATAGATAATTATAAAACAAGATAAATAACCTAGAGCAATTAGAGGAAGTAACTGACGCCCCACAAGAGCATTCATGCAACCACATTCCCATTTGATGGATGCCCCTTTTGCTCAAGAATAAACACCTAGTCTCCTTTTCAAGGACCTAGCAGATTTGACCAGAAGTAGTAAATCAATAAAGTCACCAGAACATAAAATATAACCCGAGATAATTACCTGAAGTGTAGCTTCTTGAGAAAATGTGAAAGGAAAGTCGTTCAAGATATCTACGCCTTTCATTTGTTGTTCTAATCTTTTGCACTCTTCCTTATGATCACTCCAGTGCAAAATCTGAAGGTATAAGACAGATTACAGCTTTAAGCCAAACAAAAAATATTGTTTAAAATTTGAGTATAAAAAAAAAAAACATGAAAACCATATGAAAGTTTTGTAGGAGAAAATACTGCATAGCAGCCCAAGTAACTTTGAACAGTGGTGGAGAGAAACGATAAAGGATCCCATAAGTGTAACGTAAATTCTTAACAGCAACTTGTGGGCAGTCTAGCGCAGTCATATCTAGCCATTACAAGTAATCACTACCTCCAAAGGTTTAAGTCCAGTAAATTACCTTAGCGGTTTCATTGATACTGAAGTTACTTTTCATCCCCATACAATCAATATAGACTCATGGGCAGCGGGAAGATATGGGTAATATGTAAAATAGTTCATTTCCTTAGGCTTTCAACATTATTGGTTGCGTCATGTAATCTAGATATTGAAGTGCTAGAAATTTCGTCCCACTAAAGAAAACATGGTAATGACTAGATCTAGGTAAAAACCACACAATATTGAGCAAAATTGTCTCGACCAGCTGTCTAACATTCCAAACCCGTACGGAAATTACACAGGCGGTTCAAAGCATCAGAAGCACAAGGTTGCACTAAAAACAAACTAGGATAAAGAATAACTTCTGAAGGCCACAATACCTTTTCTAGAGGTAGAAGACCGGCTCGAGGCACTAATCAGCAAGAAACTGCATTTTTCACAAGTCCTAGTATCCTACAAGCACCCAGCGTGGCGCATTTTCTAACTCGTCAACTGATAGTTTTTTTCGTCTAAAGAGTCATACTGTACTGTTGCAGGCATAAGCTGAAAAATAGTGTCACTAAACTATTCTGGCCATTATGGCCAATGAGCATGACTTATAATAGGATTCTTTTTCTTACTGGTAATTTGGAGCCAATTTTGCCGAACTGATACAGACCCAGTTGTGGTTATGCACCAAAACGCTTAACAGTTAACGCTAACAAATTTAAGAAACTCGGGTGCTACTATGCAACATGATATTCAAAATTGAATTTTTTGCAGAACAATTGAACTCAGAAATCACATAAAGTGTCAGTAAAAAGAACGTATATATGGGGAACCTGGTGAGAGGCAGAACAGTAAGCAACGGCTCCGCAGCGGCTACAGCGTCTTCTGGGTGCGCCTAAACACCGAGTTCCCCTCCCTTTCCCGGCGCACTCCATTGTTTCCTGGCACACTTCCTTCACATCCAAATGACCCTCTGTCCCTCTCTGCCCAATGACCTTCTTCTCCTCCTCCCCCCTCCAACCCGGGTACGGAGCTTAGAATCGACAGATTTGGGCCTGTCCAACTCTGCCCTTGAGTCCATCTACAACTAACCCAAAATCAAAACCCAGCCCATTTATATTCTTGGGCTAATACTTCGGGCCCAACAAAAAAAAGTTCCCGTCCTCGAAGCCGACTCAATGAAACGTAACCCCTTTTTCAAAAAAATGTTTGTAGATATTGTAGCCAAATTTATGGCCCGTTTATCACACCAATCAATATGTTTGGAGTAAGAAAAATATTAGATACAAATATGGGTTTTGCAAGTGTTAAATACTTTTTTCCAAAAAGATTGGGGCTCATTAAAAAAATAATTTTTTTATGTGATTCTTATATTTACTCATTTTTTTCAAAGAGAAATATTCTAACCACAAATATATTACACAAAAACAATCTCACAAACTGATGTAATTTGATGCGATTCGTCAGATTGTAAAATTATTTTCATTGTAAAATAGATCTAGCAAATCAGACAAATGTACGTGAGTTTGTGGGATTGGATTGTGTAATTCCTGTGTGGATGTAGCAGTACTCTTTTTCAAAAAGAGTGCACTGCGCTTATGCACTCTATGACTGTAAATATCATTTCTCATATGTTTGAGATGAAAAGTTCATGATAACAATATTTTGTAATTATGTATTACTATGTAATTCTAAAATAAATTGATGGGTAAACACAATAATTGTGACTCCTTACTAGTAATGGAGCAACATCCAAGGGACGTTTGCCTAGTTTAGATTTTTTACAAAAATTATATGATCTTTTACAAAAGAAAAATGATTAGTAAATTATCCAATAAATTTTAGCAGTAATTTAATGTGCAAAGTATGTTTGCCACATTTGTCTAATTGAAAGAAAAAATAAAATTCTTGAAAATAATGTGTCTAAACAGCAAATAAAGTGTGACTCCTTACATGCAGCATAAAATTTTGAATAATTGAATTAGTTGTTAGTTCACAATCATCAAGATTGAAAGAGTACATAAAATTGATTTGTAAATAGTCTAATGCATAGGAGCATAAAACATAATATAAGCAAGCATCTATGAATTTTCATCTTTCTCTACTTTAATAAGAAGAGTTTGTTCTAATCGCAGTATCTCCAAATATATCATTTGGGTTAATCATTTGTACGTGAAAGATCAATCACGATCACATGTTAAAACTTTGCATGGAAATTTCAGCTCTACAAATTAACCATATTTGATAATAGAGATTAATGCATACATGTGATGTTACCTCCAACTATGCAAAAGATGTAGTGAGCTCGTATGAAGCAAATACACCCTTTCTGTTCTTGATCTCACGTTCTTTCATCATTAAAATAAGTCTCTTATATTAAGGTAATCATTTTATCTAAATGATTTTAATTAATTAAGAATATTATGAGATTTAAGTTATGTTAAAAACTCTAATTATTTATATGGTTTTACTATCTTAAAAATATTTGGCAAAACTTCATCATTTATTTAATGATAAAATATTAGTATTTTATAAATTAAATTTGATGGTTTATGTATGATATGGAATTTATATTTTAATTATATATTTTTAAGTTAATTTAAATTGGTGTTTAAACCTCCACTGTTGAATCAAACTTAAGATGAAGAGTTGGGATTTAAATCCCCAAACCCTAGCATTTTCCCTTCACTTTCCCTTTCTCCCTCTCTCTCACCTGATCTCCTCCCTCAATCAGCCCAGCGCTATCGTGCGCCACCCTGCGGCTTCACCGACCACCTCAACAGCTCCCCTCACGCTGACAACCAAATTCCACCGTTGAAGCCCCTTGGCAGCTCTTCCATCAGCCGCACGCCAGCGACCACCTGTAGCTCCTCCCTAGCCCTACGAGCGCAGCTCCTCTACACGCATGAGTTTCTCTCCATAGTGCTGCTGTTAGCCAACCCCAAGCCACCGCACCACCTCCATCAGCCTCCTCCCTCACTGAAGACCCCTCCCCTTCCTCCAGTCGAAGCCCAAGCTCCTTTCATGCCCTCTCTCTTCACAGGATCCCAAATCCAGAGCCCTAGGACCACCACGATGCAGCCATATGTCGCCTCTAGTAGCCACCATGAGGCCACCTACGATGCAGCTCCCCGATCTGCCTCCCTCTCTTACGAAGCCTTTCTCTATCTCAAGGGTTCTTGTCGTCGCACGGTCTAGATCCGCCACCTATAACCCACGACGCCACCACTAGCCCTCTGCGGCACCTCTCTTGTTCCTCCATGCCTAGCCGAGCCTCTACCTCTCCATTGCTCTGATTTTGTGAATTTGTACAATTAAGATGATTTACGGTGAGGTTGGTCTGTGCTTATGTTGCTGTGATTGCTGTGAGGTTGTAAGGACATAAGGGGAAGAAGGAAGTGTCAAACAAAGACATTGTTCATCAACCGATAGCCTTTTTTAAGTATAAAGAGATATGTTTATTGTCTCTAATAAATAAGCTTGTGAGTAAATTTATTTTTAAAGCCCAGCTTGGATATACAAAACCATCTCATCTTATCTTATTTCAACATTACAATTTTCTTAAATTTTCACACAAAATATAATAAATAATTCAATATTTCAAATCTCACAATAAAAATAATATTCTAACAATATTTTAATTAAGTTTTAATAAAATATTTTATTTCATATCATCTAAACTGAATAACCAAATAAGAACTAAGTTTCTTTGAACAATAACTCCATAGCCATCACGGCACGCGTCCCCAGATCTGAATACATTAGATTTTTACAATTCTTAATATGAAATCTGATATTTTTAGTTTAAAAATTTTTTATAAATCGTTTTTCTCACTCTTTTTTGTGAGTGCGATAGGAATCTTAAAAAGTATTTAAATAATTTTAAAAAAATTTTAATAAAAAAATTAAGTTATTTGAATATTATATATTAAAACATTTTTAATCTCAAATAAACTAAACAATATTTGAACGTAATTCAAATTTTAAAAAGACTATAAATAGACGAAAATGTCCATATAACTTTAAAACAATTGCAACTTTCAAACTTTTAAGAATATGATCATAATTTTTTAAAATTCAAAAAATTGTCATTTATACCTTATAAAACATTTTTTTTAATTTATTTTCAAACAAACATAATATGTTTCAAAGTGTTTTAAATATATGATTATCAATCAGTAAATAGCATTTTAATAGTATAACTTATTACTTAAGTTATAAGTTATAAGTCCTAAAGTTATAAGTTATATTTTTCACTGCAATCTTATACATGCACTGAATTGAGGATAAATAATATTATTGTATGTATAAAGCATATCCTAAATTGTCCCTCCAACATATCCTCATCAGGTCCTGAAATGGTGGTGTTTGAAATTCTTGGAAGCTGTTCCAGTTACCTGTCTAGTAAAGAGAGGTCCGAAGCTCCCGTGGATTTTGCCGGTACATGAAAGAGAGAAAGAAAAAGAAAGAAGACATACCAAACACAAAAAAGATGCCCCAAATCGCACTATTTTGACATAAAAAAAGGAGATGCCAATATCTTTTAAGAACAAAAGATGGATCATCCATTCATTCATGCCGTCCTTGATCTTCTTTTTTTAAAGTTGTTGAAAAATCTATATGATTTTTGCTGTTGTATTTGAACGTCCTTGGGGGTTCTATGGTCTGTTGTCTTTGAACTTGATCGGAATCTTTATCCATACAGTGAGTTCACTTGGTCGGCCATAACTCTTTGTTTCTATGCATGACATTGCGATGATGAACAGCGAACACATTGTATGCACCGGCCTTTAGCTGCTAGCCAAACGTATACCCATCACCCCTCAAATTATCCATAAGAGAATTAGACATAAATACCCTTGATTAAAAAAATGGGAGACGTAAAAAAGGTGAAAAAATATGTATTTAAAAAAAAATCTTTAAAACCTAGTAATAAATTAAATAGGTCAAGTTAATTAGTCCTTGTTTTTAAGGGAAAAATGGGTTACATTACAATTTTTTGCTAGTCTTGGAGATGATTGATGAAATTGATAATTTAGGGAGGTAATTACACATTGTGTGATAATTTGAGGGGACTATGTGTAGATAATATATAGAGTAATACTAGATATAATTATAGGTTATGCAAGCGTCGCGCATTTTTTTTTAAAAGGAAATGCATCTATTATTAAATAATTTATTTATTTTTATATAAATCTCATATTTACCCACTTTTTCAAAATGAGTGTGCAGTATTTGCGCACTCCATGACTCCAGATTAGGGGTGCTATCCACAACCTCTAAGGTAGGGGGACCCCCTTCCGAGTGCCGGGGGCAGGGGCGGACACCTTATTCATCTACCACTCCCCCACCCCGCCTTACCCAAATGGGCCCACGACCCATTGGGTGTTTTTGGGCCCCAAAAAGGCCAATAACACATTTCAAGGCCAAAAAATAGCTCAGACTGTTTCTTGGCCCAAAAATGTCATTGTACAAAGCTAAAAACTTAAACTCTAACCCTCATGCTTAAACTTTAAAAAAAGTAATCTAAGATATTAAGATACAAATTAAAAACTTGTATACTTCTAAGTTGCAACTAATAATCTTAAGTTATTACAATAATAGAAATTAATCTAAAACTATTACAAATTAGTCTAAAAATATTACAAGTTTTCACATAATTTAAATGAATAATAATAACACAATTAAATAACAAATTGTAGCAAGATTACAATTGACTCTTTTCTTGTCATTTCACATTGTTCCAATATTGGAATTGGCCTGTTGTCACTGTGGTGGGAAAGTGAGTGAGTTGTGCTTTGAGATTATAAAACCTGAAATATTAATATGAAAATAAATTAGAATTACAAATAAGAAACAAAAATCATAAATACAAACATTATATAGATATGTAAAAATTTCAAACGTTAAAAGTACTAACCAATATCAATATGATTTAGATCTTTGGAATTAGGATTGGACATATGATAGTGAAATTATAAAAACTAAAAAAATACAAGAAAAATAATTAGAATTACAAACATTATATAAATACAAAAAATAAGTCAGGGAAAAATTATACAAACCAATGGCAATGGTTGATCCAATACACACGAAATCATATTGTAGCCAGTGTAGAACTACTATCATGCATCGCAGTTGACTCTACAACAATTAAATTTGAAATTAATACAGGTTAAATGCATATAAATAAATTAAAATAATAACAAAAGAAAATCAATTAATTAAGAAATATTACCGAATCTAGGCTAATCACCGCCTTCCTCCTCGTGTGCCTCCTCAAAGTCCAACACATCCGAAATATGAATTGAGTTCCCTTTGATCCAATTCTGAGAGCAAATCAATGGCTCCACAGTCGCCGAAGAGAATGAACTTCGAAATGGATCCAATATGCGTAATAAATGCTAAAAGCATCCTTATAGTCTTGGGCCGTCTCTAACATCAAGAAGGTTGGGTTTCATCTTGTAAGAACATCAAGACAAACATTCTTCTTGCATTCAATACCCATAGACCTCATAGCAACTTTAAATTTCTCAAATCTAGCAGGTGAAAATCTCACAAACCTCACCGCACTTTTAACCCTTGCAAACCAATCATCAAGATCTTTGAAACCATCAGTCACAATAAAATTTAAAATATGTGTAGCACATCTCACATGTAAACACTCACCACCCACGATTGACTTATTGGTCTCTCTAATATAGTTCTTAAGATGGCCCAAAGCGACATCGTTAAAAGATGAATTATCAATCGTTACGGTGACAACTCGCTCCAATTCGCACTCCTTTATTGCGGCCACCAAGGCTCTCAATGGTATCACCCTTATGATCGAAAATTTTACAAAACTTTAGAATTTTTTTTGTGTAATTTCCAATCACAATCTATTAAATGTGCCATCAAAGATATAATTAAAATTTTAGATAGATGTTCATATATTAGTGATGAGGCAAACTCTTTCACCCACCAATTGATTTTTTAATAAATCTTTTTCTACAAGTAATATTCCAAATATCCTTGGCCACCGTGTGGTGAGACAGAAGGTTAAGCCTAAGTTTCAAACATTTAGAATATGCTTGGAACCATTTGTCATCAACGGTAGCTCACCCATTATTACCATACGAGTTAAGTGTCTCATTCACTTCTTCGGATCATACTTTGTAAATCCATTCAACGTTCCCCCTATTCCCATCCACCATTTTTTTAAATCCATACAAAAAAATTGGACTCTTTTTGTAAAGATTTTACTATTGTTCTCTTTTTGCATTGTTCTTATAAGTGGACCTTCAATTGGGATATACCATGTCTTCTATAGTGACATCCATATACTTTACCACAATAGTTACATTTAACTTGGAGGTTATTAGGGCCACCACCCCTTATTTTGGTGAAATGCGACCAAACTTTCGAAACTAGTTTCTTGCTTGGTGGGGGGGTAGGGGTAGGTGTAGGGTTAGTGTTTGTGGTTGTGGCAGGGGTAGGAGTAGGGGTATGAGAGCTACTACTAAACTCTGAATGACTATCCATTCATGTTGACTCACAAAAATCTGAAATGATGCAAAAAATATACAACAATTAAAACCATACAATCATGAACATCAAAATAGAATGGGGTTTTGATATCGAAAACCCAAAAATAAAATGGGGTTTCTATCTCGAAACCTAAAAACAGAGTGGGGTTTCAATATTGAAACCTCTAAATTAGTTTAGGGTTTCGATCTACTCCATTTCTGGACAATACTTTGAACATCTACCCATATATCATTAGTTGTTGAGCATTCCCAAAGAATATGTTGTTGATCTTCAATATATCATTAGTTGGCAGAAAAAATATATCAGATTGGGCAACTTTGATCTTCAATATTTTTTCTCTTGAACAGATTCTTTTTTGTAGGCAGCAAGTCATTTCCAGCCTTCCACATGAAAAGCTTTACCACACCTGGTACTTAAAGATCCCATATGTTTCTCCACCTTTTATCTTCCTTCTCCTCCTCTGAACATACACCTCTACTTTTTAAAATTTTCAAGTCGCAGATAATAAGCACTACTTACAATGAACACACCTTTCTTTGATGGACACCAAATAATCCTATCTTGTGCATTACCTCTACCCAAAGGTATACTTAGAATCTGTTCAACCTTTTCACTTGAAAAAATGGCTATAATCATTTCCTCATCTCATTCCCCTTTATGCTTTACAATAAGCTCTTACACCTTGGAATCTTCCCTCAAGATAGAGATAGGCGGCTACATAGAAAAGGATGTTGGAGTTGGCAACCATTTGGAACCCCAGATCTGAATCTTGCTTCCATCTCCCACTCTCCACCTTAAACCCTCTTTCCACTGCTCTCTAGTTGACCATGTACTTCTCCATATTAATGATGGTTGTGAGCTAAGCTTTGCCTCGATTAGACTAGAATACCTAAAGTACTTTTCTTTGAAAACCACAGCTGCTAAGGATTCAGGATTCTTGATAAACCTCCACCCTTGTTTTGCTAAGAGTGCTAGGTAAGCTCTCCAAGTCCCTAAACCCCAATCCTCCCTTCCCCTTTTGCATTCCCATCTTCTCTCATTTTCTCAAATGTATTCCCCCTTCTTTCTATTTCTTGCCCTACCAAAATTTCGAAAACATACCATTTATGTCATTACCCAGCTTTTTAGGAAGCTTGAATACACTTAAGGGTGTAACCAGTCCGATTTTGGACAAAATTTAGTACCAAATTGGTATGTACCGGTTCGTCATTAAAAATCTGTTAATAAAAAAATTGTTTTAAGAAATCTGTAGTTGAGAATAGAAAGGAGCTTTCAAGCGTGTAAGAGATCTGAAGTACTAAACTAGACATAAGACTCTCTGCATTTCATTGATATATTATTTTTATATTCTCCCAAACTTAGAAACAGAAAATGCTAGCATTTTCAATAACATTAAAAGTGTGCAAATAATATTTTTTTAAAGTATTCTTTCAGTTCTATTTAGAATTATTTGTCTCCATTGTTGTATTGTATATGTTCTTTGAGTTCCTCTGCTGAGCACACCAACTTTTTGTAGTTATTTTCTATAATTGTGGAATGACTAGGAAATACTTGTCGACATTCTTTAATGGTAATAGAAGCCTTCGTCCTTCTGTTTTAATGTATAAAGTTGTGAGCTTTATACCACCTTCATTCTTTCATCCCAAGCGGAAATAAATCTAAAAAATTTAACCCAACAATTTACATATACTTAATACTTATGACAGAAACTTGAAAGTAGTTGGGTCCTATATACATGGTTGTTGAGTTGCATAATAAATGCAAGTGGGTGAAATTCAAATTCGAAGTGAACACGAATCACTCTTTCATTCTCTTATCAGAAAGAAAATATGTGGGTTCGATTAGGTCTTAGTTCTTTGTCACATGGCCAAAATGAATATCTAAATCTAACAAGTAATGACATGAAAAAAAAATGGAGAAACATCACCGTGAGGTGAGGCCAAAGGCCTGTGCGACGAGGAAAAGAGACGAGGAAGAGAGGCGAGGCGACGACTGGCAAGGCATAGAGGGAGGCAGAGAGGCAAGGAAGAGACAAGAGTGGGGTTTGGTTTTAGCCTTTAGGGTTTATTGGCATTATTGCCTTCGGGAAGTCTAAATGGCGCCATTTAGACTTTTGGTTTCTGGAGATTTGGAGAGGAAACGTTTCTTGTTGGTTTCTTCTATGTAGATGGTTCTTCTTCTTTTCTTTTTTTTTTTTTTAAATCATAATTGTAATTTTTATATATTTGTAATACATTTAATACATAGTTATAGAATATAGTAATTTAGTTATAGTGATTATTAGACTATATAATAGTACTAATATTAGACTTTTAGTATTAGTTATAGTGATTTAGTATAACTATATTAGTATAAGTATAACTATAGTTAATATTAGACTATTAGTACTAGTTATATATTAGTATAGCTATATAATATATTAGACCATATAATAGTATTAGCTATATAATGTATTAGACTATATAATAGTATTAATATTAGACTATTAGTATTAGTTATATATTAGTATTAGTTATTGTGATTTATTATAACTATATTAGTATAACTATAACTATAGTCTATATTAGTATAACTACTAATGTCCTATGTACTTATCAAAATTTAGTAATAATATTATAGTGATTTCCTTTCTTTTTATATATTATATATAAAACTTATATATAAAAAATATTTTGTATAATATTATTTTTGTATAAAACTTATATATATAATATTATTTTTTATTTTTTTTTTTCTCCAACCGAGCCAGTCAGGTTCGGTCTTGTCCCGGAAACCACGGAACTAGAACCGAACTAGGTCCGACCAGTTTGTGCAAGTAAAGAACCAGTTTCGGGCTGGAAAACTGAAAAATCGGCCCAAACTTACACCTCTGAATACACTCAGGGTGTATGTAGGAATAGCCTATAAAACTGATTTTTTCAACACTTTTTTGCCAGCTTGTGATAAAAAATTGTTCTTCCAACTGGTGATCTTCTGCCAGACTCCATCTTTTAAAAATCTGAAAGTCTTATACTTGGATCTTCCTACAATAGCAGGAAGATTTAGTATTTCTCATAGCTTCCACATGCAATTGAATCTTCAGCTTCCATGATTCTCCTATCGTCCTCAAACTTAGTATTGCTACAGAAAAATACAAAGGTCTTTTACTTATTAAAAAACTGACCTGAAACCTTTTCATACTTTTTCAGTAGCTATTGAAGCCTGGCCCACTCTTCTATCTTAGCTCTTCCAAACAATATGCAATCATCCGCAATAAGAAGATGATTGATATTTGTTTCCCCTCGAATCACTTGAACACATTTGTAATTTTCTGCTTCTCATAGGTATTTAACAGGGAATTAAGCCATTTAGTATAAAGAATGAAAAGATAAGGTGACAATGGGTCACCAAGTCTTATTCCCCTTAAAGGACAGAATTTATAGCCTGCCTTCCCATTTATCAACGCTGAATAGGTTACAGATTTAACACAATTCATTATAAAATTCACCCACTTCTCACAAAAACCTAGCCTTATCATCACTGCCTCCAAATACACCCACTCAACAAGATCATAGGCCTTAGACATGTCAAGTTTTATGGCAATACTCCCCACCTCCCCCCTCTTTCTTGTTTTCATAGAGTGTAACATTTCATAAGCAATCATGATATTTTCATTGATCATTCTCCCTGGTAGAAAGGCACTTTGGGTAGGGGCAATAATTTCATAGAGCACTTTTTTGAATCTATTTGTGATGGTTTTTTAGACTATTTTGTAAATAACATTACACAGACTGATAGGTTTGTAGTCACTAACCATTTTGGGGTCTTTTATTTTAGGAATCAAAGCTAGATAAGTATAATTGAGAGAATGATCCATAGAATTACCATTAAGAACATATAAGACAGCTTGACAAACTTCATTTGAAACAACACTCCAGTGGTTCTGATAAAAACACGCTCCAAACCTATTTGGACCAGGAGATTTTAAATGTGTCATTTGCTTCAAAACCTCTTCCACCTCCACTCTAGTAAAGCTCCTCAAGATTCTTTCATTCATATCTGTTGTGGCCCTTATTTCAAGTCCCATAACACACTCCTCAATATCTTGTTTACTTGGGTTTGTTGTTTGAAACAACTTTTCAAAATAACTTCTGAAAGTTTTCTCAATTTCTTTATGCCCACTGACCCTTCAGCTGCTTTCATTTTTCACTTCTTTTATTAGGTTCCTTCTTTTGCTTTGACTGACACAAGCATGGAAATATTTAGTGTTTCTATCTCCAAGTTTGTACCAATTTATTTTGGCCCTTTGTCAGCATCTCAGATCTTCTTTTTCCAACATTAAACTCAGCTCTTTTTTCACTCTCCTTATCTCATTAACATTGCTTCTACTTTCTTCAGCTTGTAACATTTGTAGCAGATTTGTTTTTTCTTCTATCTCCTTCTCTCCCCCCCTTTCGTTTCTGTTTACTCCACTTCTGAAAAGCTTATTTACTTCTGTTTAATAAACCAACCACATTGCTAGAGGATTCCCTTCCAGCGTCTTCCATCTTCCATACTTCCTTTAAAACTAGCTCAAAATCCTCTTCAAGAGCCCAATTGGCTTCATACTTAAAAGCTTTCCTTTTATCCCATCCCTTTTTCCCTTTCCTTTAGCAAGAGAACTAGCAGTGGCTTATGATCAGAAGTTCTAGCCACCATTACTTCCACCCACGACTCCTTATACACATTTAACCATTCAGGATTTTTCATTGCCCTGTCTAACCTTTCCTTAGTGAAGGTTTCATCTCCATGCAAGTTACTCCATGTAAACTTGTCACCCTTCCAACCTAAGTCATAAAGGTTCCCTTCATTTAGAACTTCCCTAAACAGTTTCATTTGTCCTTCTGGTCTTGCTCTTCCCCCCAACATTAATGAGGATTTCATTAAAATCTCCCACCATGCACAACCCTTTAGACTCTTGAGGCTTGAAAGATTTCAACAAAAGCCATGAATCCTTCCTCTTAACAGTTTTAGTCTGTCCATAGAAACAGGTAGGCAACCATCTCATTTATACTTCTTCATGTAAAACCCAAGCATTTATGTGTTCTTGGGAGTAATTCACTATATCAATTCTCACATTAGAGTTCCATAGTAGAACCATTCCACCCCCTTTTCCCACTGAGTCCATAATAAAACAGCCCTCACAGTGTAACCTCTTCTTCAAACTTTCAATCCTCCTGCTTTTAATCTTAGTTTCCGTGATGAAAACTAAATTGAATTCATTCTTCTATGCCATGTTGCAGAGATCTTGAACTATCTGAGAATTCTTCAACCCTCGACAGTTCCAACTTAAGATTTTCATAATGTTTGGCGGGGCTGAAACTTAGCCTCCGCCACTATAACAAATCTATCTTCTTCATCTTTTCCATTGCTCCACTTCTCTCTTTTCTTTATCTTGCCATTCACACCTTCATCAGAATCACCACATCCACTCTCCTCTTCTTTGTATCATTTGATAAAACAGGCCCACCCTTGATTCCTTTTGCTCTAACTCTCCTCTTCCATGCTCCCTTCTTTTTTAACTGCTCAGCTACCTCACTACTCATCCTATGTTCTGATTCTTCCAATAACCCCTCCTTCCTTGCTGTATTTCCAGTGCCCTCTTCAATTTCCTAGAAGACTACCCCTTTCCTTAACTCCTTTTTTTTCCCAATGTAACTTCAAAGTGGATAGAACCATCTTGCCCCTCTCTTTTTTATTTTTCCCCTCCCCCTCACACATAATCACTCCCACACAATTTTTTTGTAAATTGTTTTCCTCTACTCTTCCATTTATTGACAACTCACTTTTTGAACATCCACCTTCCCTTTCTTCCCCACCCCTATTTTTTTGAACCTCACCCACGTCTCTCCCTCTGAACCCCTCTCCTTTTTCTTCACTACTCCCCTACTGTGCGGCAATTTTACCCCCTCCTTTTTCCATCTACTTCCCTTCTAGGATTGCTGCTATAATTCTTAGCCCTTTGAACCTAATTTGCCCTCAGCCATATTCCATATTGATCTTCCTTACCCTTTGAGTTTCCCAGCAGACTATAGCAACCATTAACTCCATGGACAATGCACCCACATGAGAAACATATAAGCGGCAACATCTCATAACTAAATGGAATCCAGAGGCTATTACCATTCACCTTTAGTCTTCTTCCTCTTGCTAATGGCTGTGTCAAGTCCAGATAAATCTGAACTCTCAAGAAGCTACCTCATCCACTCTCATCCTCCTGCACATCCACCTCCTCTACCTTTCCCATCATTCCTCCAATTTGTTCCCCTTTTTCTTTTTTTATGCAAGATAAGGCAAATTGTGAATCCTCACCTAGACTCTCTCGTAATCAAAATTCACCCGTTGCAATGGAGTATACCCCTTAAATTCCTTTAAAACTAGCAACTAATTATCGAAAAGCCAGGGTCTACCTACCCATACCCTTTGCTTATCAGCTTGATTCTCAAAAATTATAACAAAGACATTCAGACTTACCTCTGTAAATTTAGCTCCCCTGCTTATCCTCCATATTTTTGCCATTGTTGACCACAGAACCTCCTTGCTTATAGTTCTCGTCGAGCACACTTTTCCCACCAAACTTCTCTGTTCTTTGTTCTTCAGTTCTTCAGAGGCATCATCTTCGATCGTTATATCTAATATCTCCTCTTCCAACAGCCTAAACCTCTTCCATTTTTCTTCTAGGTCATCCATTCTTCCTCTTAACTTCACTGCACTCTACCTCTCTTCTACTACAGCTATGTCACTAGAACCTTCTACAACCCCCTAACGTCGAGCCCTACCCTGGAATCTACCTCTCACTTGATGCGTTGAACCACCACGAAATCCTCCTTAGTGCCTTGGACCACCCTTTTTCTATTATAACTGTCACTACGTGCACATTCTCACTCCACCTCTTTTTCCAGAGAGAAAAAGAGAGGTGACTAATTTTATTGGTTACGAGTATGGTGTCTTACATTGTAAGGATCAACACTTAGGATATGAAGTAGTTCTTTTAGGAAGTAGTATGTTTTCATATCAAATTACCATTTATTTAGAAGTGCACACTCAATTGCAAAAAATTATAACGTGCACCTTAAAATATATATATTATAAATACAGCCATATGCACCTAAAAGTGCTGCTAATAATAGGTTGAATTAATTGGATGAGGTAAGGCTGACATAGGTTTTAAGTTACAAGAAAAACAAATATTAATTTGATAGTTACCTCTCAGTAGTCTTCTTCCCTACAATAGGCCCACCGTTTTATTGAGCGGACCAACCATAGATTCTCTCGCTGAAAATCTCCTTTCTGATGATAAGGTTCTAAGGATGATACTTGGGTTAATTCCCTCCATCAAAATGAAGCCCTTCTTGGTGTAAAATAAATATATAAATATTCTTAAAATGCTACGTGCTAACGCGAATCTTGCATGCTTTTATTGAAAACAAAAAGTAATTATGAGAGGGAAAACAAACAAACATTTGTTTTCATTTTATAAATTGATTATTTATTTGTTTCAAAAGGGAAAAGAAACTTCTATTTTTGTTAAAAAAAAAAATAGTCCACAACAAATTTAATAATTAAAACTAATAATCTTTCGGTTTGAAAACATACATAGCCCCTCTTCATCAAGCATGTTGTTAATGCTTAAATTTGCACAACAGACCGAAATGAATAAAAGAATTATCTCAGCCCACAATGATAATTCGATGCGTCATTACATTTACGTTATTTAACATAAAAATCTACTTTCACGGGTTATTTGAGAGTAAAATCCATAATAATGGATAATTTTACAATCTCTTATGACCTCACATATCGCTCAATACAATGAATAAGTTTAGGGTTTCAAGAGATTGAAGACGATGTATCTCTTGAGAGAGATCCTGTGAAGTCACTGTGCGTTGTGAAATATATGCATAAAGAAATTGTAAAGAGAGCTCTTTCCTTTGCAGAGATCTCATCCTCTATTTATTTCCTTCTTCAGAGTGATTGAGTCTCACTTGCCTTATAATACTCTTTCATTTTAAGAATATGAGTCAACCTCTTTTGGATTATCTATTCATTGTTTTATCTCTTCTTTTTTTCTTTTTCTTTTTTTATCTCTTGGCTTATTATTAGTGATAGATTTTCAATAGAATGGACTAATTAAGTCAATTTTATCCCTAACACACATTTAAAGGAAATCTGTTAAAACAATGTTAGTCTTTTTACCATATTCCTCTGAATTTATTTATATCATATATATTTTTTAAGAAACCGAGAAAAAATGTCCAAATCTTTGTTTTGAGTAACTTTTATAATTTAACGTTTGAGCATTAACATTAAAAAATGTGACATCGGCTTGAAAAAGTAATTTTAATAAAAAAATAAAATATTGAATATAATTTGAAAGATAAAATAAATACTAAAAATATAACACACCCCTCTCCATGTTTTGAGAGAGAGGGAGAGAGAGAGTCCTTCGATTTTTCTCTTTGAGGCCACAATATATTTATACTTACAAAAGAAGAGTAGAGGGTGAGGGACCTCGACAAACAATTTCATTACAACTACTAAAACATCAATAAAAAGACAAAAAAGGGATGTAAGACCCAAGGGTTGGTCCCCTCCTATCCCCGTTTTCTTAGATATATAAATCAAGAGGGGAGCTACAGCTAGCTAGAATGGTGGCTTTGAAACAGTTCGACTAATTGTAAACAACTGCAAATCCAAGTCTTCAGGCCATGGCAATTTGGGTGGTCCTGCACTTTCTTGTTTTTGATTAGTTGCTGAAAATAATCTGTACTTTATTTTTCTCTTGATCATTGGCTAAAAGAACCTGAATCTTATATCAGGAGATATAGTTGGGAGTCTAGGATCTATCGCTCAAGGAATTATCGCAAAATATCCAATTTTTCTTTAAAGGTTTCAAATGACTTTCGTGCCGAGACTAGAGTAAAAACAAAAGATCGTTGGCAAGAAGAAGAAGTCATTGAGTGGTTTCGAAGGTTGTTGTGACTTGTGGGTTCAGGTAGCAATGAGCCACTTTTCCCGCGTGTTTATGTAAGTTTAAAGGTGTGTCAGCTCTTGGATTTTTATAGTTTCACTGACTTTCCGAAGGGGTTGGAAAACTGCACCGACGCACGTAGACCACACTCCGGTCTTGGCAAAGGACGGGGTAGCAGATCTAGTAAACTTAAGGCAAGAAATTATAAAAGGAGCGAGCGCATTATTTTACGCGCACCAAAGATGGACAACGTGTGAAGTCTGTCGCCACTTTGGATAGCGCGAAGCTAACGCACTCATAATTAGGATAACAACAAGTACCACGATCTGGTAACTTAACATAAATATAATCCGATAATAGTTAGTTTGAGTTTAGTCTTAACTGATTTATATTAAAACAGATTGATTCGTTAATACATGATTGCTTAACGGTTTAATAACAGATCAACCCATTATGACACATTAAGAAAGTTAAAGTTTCAATTATATCCTTATACCTAAAAGTAAAATTGTTAAAATTTTAATTTCGAATATTTTTATTGTTTGGATTATAATTTTCGACTTGTAGTTAGTTTTATATTTTTTATAGATATTATGATTTTAACATTTATATAAAATTATACTAAACTTAAACAGGTCAAACAGGTTAATTTCGGATCTGTTCAACCCATTTACATAAACAGATTGAAACGGGTCGGGTTGGATCGTGTTAACCTATTTCATAGTATTTACTAATGAGTCAAAACGGATCATATGGTATCAATCCGTTATGTTAATGAATCATATTAAAATTTAAAATTTTGACATCATAAATTTAACACGATTTGACACCCAGTGGTTCATAATTTTGGTGCACCACTTTGTGGGTTCCGTAGATTGGCGACTTGGGGGGTCCATTGGAGTGAATTGTGTTACAGTGTCATCCATAAATGACCAAAAGGTTGTAGTTCAATTATTTTCCACCATGGAAGAGAGAAAATAAGACATAAAAAATCACCAAATAACCACCATGATGAGGAATGAAAGTCTCTCCTCTTCCGTAACAAAAGGATGGAGAGGGAATCAGGGTCCTTAGTTGAGAGACATGGTTTAGTCGTGGGTTTGGAGAAAAAAAAAATCAGCATTACTAGTCGTGGGTTTGGAGGAAAAAAAAAATCAACATTACTTAGCATGGTCTGGATTTAAACTGATTTTTTAATTTTTATTTTTATTTTATATGTATGAAATTCTTTATCTACTCATTTCTATTCATGTAAAATGAAGAAAAGTGAAGAAAAATATAACAGTTTTTCTAGGTACAAGCGGGTTGCATACCAAGTCATATTTTCATGTTTTTATCATATGTTATTTTTATTAAAAAAAAGAAAGAAAAAAAGGAATGAGAATGAAACATGGAAACTAAGGACTCTTCTTTGCAGGTGACGGTCTTCTTTGGGTGTCCTCGTTCTTCTTCTTCGTCGACTATCTCACACTTTATAATAATATATGAGGAAACGTGAAGTCAGAGAAGCTCAGAAGTTGTGATCCCCAAATATCAGAGAACCTGGATTCATCCATTTATCTTGTACCAAAGGCATTACAAACCAAAAGCTTAATGAACAACCGCTATAGCAGGGTCCATCTTCTTCTTCCTCTCGCTGAAGCTAAGGCATGAGATCAAGCTAGACAACATTGCACATGCCTACAGTAAATAAAGTAAATTGTTGATTTAAATTAAAAATTGTATATATAAAAGTATATCTATTTAGAAGGGGATGCTTGAGGGAAAATTTCCCCCTAAACATCGTTTCTGGCCTAAGCCAAAATTGATCTTTCTCCTATCTTTGGAATGACTTATTGGAGAGAGACTAGAAATGCAGAGCATTATATTCTGTTTTCACTTTAAGAAAAATACTCACTTTTAAAATGAAGCAGTTCTCAATGGACTTTCACAAAAATGCCATTGAAAATCCTTTTCATGAAATTACACGAGGGACGATGGACCACAACATAATTTTATTTTCAATTTCATCTTGTTGGGACGTCAAGTAAAAAAAATGGTTCTTATTGGGTAGGAAAAAAAAATGCTTTTTCAAGCAGAAAAAAATGGATACTAGTTTCATTTTATCCCCCAGTCTTCCTTACAATTCCAGTACAAGAACCAAATCTACTAGTGTTCAACATATCCAGTATTCCCGTTCATAGTTCTCCGCTAGAAAACACCAGCCAAAAGAATAGGAGACTCTACTTGAGCTTGTCTAATAAGAGAATCAAACTTTTAGTGGAAGAGAGAATAGAATGGAGGAATCTAGGTACAGAGAAGGCACGCGAAAAAGAAAGCATAGAAGAGAGGAGCATTGCTATTCATAAGCCCATACACCACACACTAAATTTTTTTTATTTTTTTAAAATTTTTTTAAAGTTTATTTTGGTTTTATTATTCTTAAAATAATTAAATTATTCAACTCATAACCCATATACCACACATTTGATAAGAGAATAAAATTAAAGAAATCATAAAAAAGTTGGTGTGTGGTGTATGAGGCTTAAGAATAGAATTTTTCTAGAAGAGAGAATTCAGATCCCACCCAAAACTCATTCACAAGTAAAACCAAAACGAGTCGTTTCATTAAACCATTCCATGTCAATGGTCGGTGCACTTCGGTGTGCAAATTCGCCTAAAAGAAGAGTTTTCCAAAATCTAAACATTCCTATAAATTAGATCAAAGGTTGTCGATCAATAGGACTAGACAACTGGCTCTCGTAATCCCGCCCGCCCGCCCACCCAATATGTTCCGGCCACGGGATAACGGGCAAAAAATCCAATCGTTATCTTAAACGAGCAGGTGGATACTAAAAAAATAAGGGTAAACAATTGTTGGGTTGGGATTTCACCTCATGACCCATTTACTTTAAAAACTAATAATAATAATAATAATAATAATAAAAGAAAAACCTCTTATCGTTTTGTATGTCTAGCCCAGTGGCAGAACCACATTAAGCTAGGGGCCATGGCCCCCTAGCTTAAAAAAATAATCCTTATTATTTAAATTCGAATAAAATTTGATAAAAATTAATATTGAACTCAAAAACTTGAAAACTTCTAAAACTCTTTTAAAATTATGAAGGTTTTTCTTCTAATCCCATTTAAAATTCTTGAGTCTTCTTAAAGGAATGAAAAAAATAGTTTCTATATTTTCTTAAAGTTCATAATTTTTGCATCCAAAATATAAAGAATGAGTATACATACATAAAAATACCAAAAATATACCATCGAAATTTTAAAAACTTGAACATATGAGTTAAAAAATATACAATTCAAAAAACATTTATCATAAATTGAAGAAATATAAAATTAAATTACGTCTATAATGTATTTTTTTTAATTATAAACAATAAAATGTATAATATATAAATACACGTACACGTAGGCAATGTATGCAAGCATTTTCATCATTGCATAGATCAATATGGCCCTCCAAAGTAAAATTTCTGGTTCCACCACTGATCTAGCCGCCTCTCCACCAGTTTCCATCTTTCGTGCCTCTTCTTCCTCTCCTTTTATTCTTCTTCATTTATTTCTCATCCTTTTTGTCTTTAATTCTCCTCCTCTTCCTTTTCTCTTTCGTATTCTTGGGTTTGTCATGACTTTGTGCAACCATGTTAACGCCTCTCCTCACTCATCTCTCGTTGGATGGGTGAGCAACTTGCTCTCGTTATGCAGTGTGGTGCTACCACCACCGTCGGTTGTTGCACAGCGCAATGCAACCTATGATTTTACAATCTATCGATTATTTGCAAATTTACCGAGTTTGCTTAGTTTATTTGCATATTTGTCGATGTTGGTTGCTATATTTGTTGAGAATATATTCTAAAATATTTTGTAAACTAGAGAATATGTAGAATAACAATAATAAATTAGAAAGAGATAACTCGATGTTGAAGCACGTTATGATAAACGCTTTCCTTAGAGTAGATTCTGCCGCCTCCAATATTAAATATGCACTAGGCTTCTTGACAGTCTACTCTCAAGATACAATAACGTCAGTTCCTGTTAATCTCCTCGTCGGTGTACACAAAAGGAGATCCTCAAACCCGATATAAAATAGTCAAAGCCCAAAGAAAGAAAGACAAAGAGAATGAGGAGGTGTTTCTTTAAGTTTTATAGAGAATTTGGAGTTAATGAATTTATGGGTGGGGTTCCCTATTTATAGAGAATGAAAGGTCACATGTGAAAAGTCATAACTTATTTAAATGAAAAGGTACATGTAAAAAGTCACATCACATAAATGAAATGGTGCTTGTGAAAAGTCACAACTTAAATGAATGAGTACTTTTGAGAAGTCACAATTTCTCAAATATTAGAGAATACATTGAAAATGTTTCTAATTCACTAAAGGACACAACCCTTTGTTTGGTTGGGAAGCGGTTAAGGCTCGTATCCCTAAAAGGCATACATTGGTTCAAGTACCAAGACACAAAATCTAGATAACCGAACTGATATATTAAACAATGGTAATGGTTCACATTATTTTCACTTTACATCAAATATTTTAATTATTTCTAAGATGAAAAACCAACAATATTTACATATCTATCGATTTTGGTTAGATATATATATATATATATATATATTTATATATATATTATCTATGGCATGAAAATTATGGCGGATTTACGGACGATTATGTTCTACAATCTGCCCATCCGTTCAACATATATGACAGCAGGGGTTAGACATGGCATGACTTATGAGAGGTATCTGGGACTGCCCTCAGTGGTTGGCAGACTCAAATCTCAGACCTTTAAAGGTATAGTGGACAATATCAGATCAAGACTTAGCAACCACAGAGTTAAACTGCTGTCTCAAGCTGGAAAGATGGTATTTATCAAAGCTGTCATTCAGGCCTTACCTACTTACACTATGACAGTTTTCAAATTTCCCAAATCTTTGCTCAAAAATATAAATAGTGTCATTAGTAACTTCTGGTGGGGGCAGCAAAATAATGAGCATAGAACCCATTGGGTGTCTTGGAAAAAAAATTGGAAAAGCTAAGTCTGAAGGGGGGCTGGGATTTAGAGATTTCGAGGCTTTCAACAAAGCATTGCTGGCCAAGCAATGCTGGAGGTTGGTCCAAAATCCAGAGTCTCTTGCTGCTAGGGTGATGAAGGCTAAGTATTTCCCAACTGCCACTTTCCTAGAAGCCAAACTTGGATCAAAACCATCCTATGTATGGAGAAGCTTCATGGCAGCTAGACCCTTGATGGAGGAAGGTTCATACTGGAGAATAGGGAATGGGAACCAAGTGAAATTTTGGAGGGACAAGTGGATTTTACATACAAATCCAGGTAAGGCTCATAGTAATGTTAGTGTGCTGGAAGAAAATGCAATAGTGTCAAACTTGATTGATCCAGTCACGAAGCAATGGGATAGAAACCTAGTGCAGCAGATATTCAATGCCAGAGAAGCTAGTGTCATCCTCCAAACTCCAATCAGCTCACTCAACAGCAGAGACAAATTAGTTTGACAAGGTACTAAAGAATGGAATTTTTCAGTAAGGAGTGCCTACCACAAGGAACTTGAAAGAAGCCTACATGCGTCATGTCAAGCCTCAACCAGTTCATCGTTCAAAGCAGTATGGCAACAGTTATGGCAGTTAAAGGTGCAACCTGGAGTTAAAGTCTTCCTATGGAGATCCTGTTTAGAGGCCCTTCCAACTCAATCAAACCTTTTTAAAAAGAAAATAGTCGAGGCTTCACTTTGCCCCATTTGTAAGCTGGAGGAAGAAGACACAGTTCATGCATTATGGAGATGTGAGGCAGCAAAAGATGTGTGGGGCCAGTGTTCTAAGAGATTACAGAAATGCTACCTTCCTTACACATCCATGATCCAAATCTTTGAAACCTTATTTCGGACTATGGACTGCAAACTCCTCCAAGAATTTGCTGTGGTTGCAAAGATGATATGGTGGAGAAGGAACAGATTTATCTTTGATGGCTCCTTTGCTCACCCGAATGCTATTGTCAAGGATGCAAGAAGGACAATGGAAATGCTAAATGAGGAAAGATCATGGCAAGTCAGTGTGCAGCCTTGCAACTCAGTCGAGACTTGGCAAGCCCCTCCAACAAACTGGATCAAAGTGAACTGGGACAGTGCAGTAGACAAGATAGAAGGTTTTATTGGAGTGGGAGTGGTTGCTAGGGACAATGCAGGACATACCATTGCATCAAAGAGAACCAAGAAGCACCTCTTCCCTGATCCAGCACTTGCAGAAGCCTATGGAGCCCTCATTGCAGTCCAGTTTGGCGTGGAACTTGGGCTATCTCAAGTGATCATTGAAGGGGACTCCCTACAAGTCATTAATTCTCTAAAAAGGGAGGAAGAGGGATGCAACAGTGCTAGTATGTTTATTGAGGAGGCTAAACATCTTCTTAATTCCTTTGCCAAGTGGGAGGTTTCTCATGTTAGGAGAAATGGCAATTATATTGTCCACTTGTTAGCAAAAAATGCTCTTTCCATCTATGATCATGTTGTAACTTTGGAAGTCCTCCCTACTTGTATTCAGGTGGTTTAATAGATTGGATATGATTTTCAAACAAAAAAAAAAAAAAAAAAGAAATCTGCCAATCCGTTCAACATATATGAGCAAATAGAGGCTTGGACAGGTACGAGGACGAGATAACATAGTACCACCCACACCCAAGCAAAAAGGGTGGCAGGAAGGATAGCTACAGCTTATTTAGGGTGGATAGCTACGCTATGCTGCTACCAAATGGCATTATTCAAAAGAAAAAAAGCATTGATAAACTAACTACCAGCTCATAATTATTTTATCTCTTTACAGAAAAATAATATTTTTTAAAAATTCAAACGTATCAAAACTACATCAAAGTCAAAGAAAATAAAAAAAATAAAAAATTGTTATTATAAAGTAAAAATGATATACAAGTTGTCAACTTATCATTTTTTTATATCATTTTTTAAAGAAAAGATCCAACGCAGGAGAATCTCTTTCGTCACCTCACAAACCAATTATTGAAAAGATTAATATTAAAATAATGATGAATAACTCACGTTGAAATAAAACTCGTACATAGGGTCGATTCGGATCTGACGGCTGCGGAGATGACTGTGACGAGAAGCATCGAACAGGCAGTGAGAGTAGGTGGGGGCTCTGGTGGTGGTCCGAGTACGAAGGGAAAGACAAGTGGAGTAATATCCGATGATATGATATTTGCCGTGTCTGAAAAACATTGTTGAACTTTGGTAGCAAAAGTCCAAACATAGAATTGGGTCCCACCACGGATTTATTTGGAATTGGAATTTGGGAGTCCCCCCATATCTCCTCAATTCTCTCCCTTATCCTGTTGGCTTCATGCCTTCATCCCTCTCATATCACATGCATCATAATACCACACGACATCTTATATACTATACGTGCATTTCTCTTGCCTCAACTTGCCTTCATGCCACATATGGATTTAGTAATCTTGTCTTATCATAACATGTTGTTATATGATTAAAGTTTAAAAAAAAAAAGTAAAACAACCCGTTTATTATTTATTACTTTGGTTCAATTACTTAATAAAATAGTATTTTCTTTTAAAATTTATATTTTCTTTTGCTTTAGTTTAATGTGTTTAATTTTTTCTAAAATTATTTTATTAAAGAATTATAATTGGGTTGTTGTTGACTTGTTGTATTCATTTCTCTCTTTTTTTTATTTACCTCCTTTTATCATTAACGTTGTCGACGTATTTGAATTATATTTCACAATTTAAAAATTATCACGTAGTTTTTACTTTTATAAAAGAAAAAATCTACACAACTTATTATTATTCACATAATCTCCACACATCACATTTTTTTTAATTTTTATTTTTTTTCTTTTATCAAATATTTAATATATGAATAATGAATAGAAAATTTTAATTAGTTTAAAAAAATAAATTAAAAAAAATATTAAAAAAATTTAAAAAATATAATATGTGGAAGTTGGAAAGGTTATATAGCATTGCTCTTTGTAAAATACAAGAAATGTTATTTGAATGTCTCTACTTGCATATTATTTGCAAGATATATTTTGATTTAGGAGATCAAATTTAAAATTTAAATCTTACAAATTAAATTTTACCATTTAAATAATACAAATATCATACAAATGGTATATAGTGTAGAGATCTTAAAATTTAATTACTCAATATTATAATTAAATCATTGTTCATGTATATACGGATTGCTTGGCTTGACTCACTGTTATAAAATCAAAATAACATATTATCCATATATGCCATGTTAGGAACATTGACGTACATCTATTCGTCTCTCAGTATGTATATACGAACATCAGTGTGCATCATTTTTACATAACACGTTAATAATGTTAGATATAAATTTTAAATAGATAAGTTTCATTCAAATTCTTTATAAAAAATTAAGTTTTATTAATAAAAAGTAACTTTTTTACACTTTTTTTTAAATGAAATATATTCTTTTTATAAAAATTTATATAAGACTTTTCTATTTAGAACTTGTATACATTATTTTTTTTAAACTATCTAACGTTAGGACAGCCTAATTACGAGGCTAGCTACTTTACCGTGTCAAATGTTTAGAAAATGATAACAGTGCGTTTAGCCATTTCTATAATTATTTAAATAATCATATTTTAAAAGAAGTGGTATTTTTATAAAATAAAAAATATAAATTATTTTACATGAATATCCTTCATATAAAACATAATTGTATAACTTATTATACATGTATCATTACTGTTCCACTGTCTAGAGCACTTTTAATGGATTTTTCATCTTATTTTTAAAATACATCACTAAAATTTATTTTTTCTATTGTACATATTGATTTTTACAATATACCATACATCAGTTTATCTATTTTTTTTCATATTATTTAAATATTATACTTTTTAATATTTTTTTATCCATTTCAAATATTTTTTTTAACTATCAAAGATATCCTCAAATCTTTTTATATTTCAATATCTCTCCATATACAATGTCATATAATTATGTTATATTTTAAATTAATCTAAATTTATAAACTAAACTAAAATATAAATTAATTAAAAAAAAAGATTATATAATAAAAAGAAGAAATTAATTCAACTATTATTTTGTCTTTAGCGCTCAGCCACAAAAAAAGTGTGGAAATGAGAGAGAGGATCTAAAATAAAAGTAAATGACTTTTGAAGAAATTGAGAAAATCAAACAACATGAGATAATTTAAAATGTTTACAATGATGAATAGTTCATTCCACATCTAGCATAATATTGTAGCAGAATGTAAAATAAAAGATGAAATACAAGATCTAAGAAAACACTTTTAATCTTTGGTAAAGCTAACACTACCAATAGATGCTTTATAATACATTTTTCTTTAAAATACTTAGCGCCATCAAACTAAAGAGACCTGTTGCCTCTGTTAGTCCCACCCAACTGCCAATTTCCGGCTATATCCATTTATCCAAACTTTAATTCTTAATTTAACCTACTTTTCAATTAGTAAACAATCCAAACATTTATTATGTTGTATGATATTAAGACTATAATATAAGTGGGCAGGCGGATTCTTTTAAAGATTAAAGCAAACGGGTGGGTGGCAGGCATGGGTACCCACTTGCCGGCCTACCTAAGTAAATACACTCGAAAAAAGTCCTAATTCTATTCTCTCTTTCTTCTATCGGTCTCGACTCTCGACTCTCGACTCCCTCTCTCCCGTCGCTCACTCCTTCCTTCTCTCTTTCTCCTCCTCCTTCTCACCTTCTTCTTGCAGATCATGGGCCGTTGGTCTCTCGAGGTAGTTGCAACCCACCAATATGGCTTGGTCCTGGGACTACACAAAGACCCACGACCAAAACGTGGCCAACGGCCGTGGGTAAGTTGTTTTTTCCTATTTTCTTTTTAATTTCTAGTTGGATCTATGTATTTGAGGTTTGATCTAAATTCTAATATTTGGATTTGAAGATTTGGGGATGGAGACAACAGAGGAAAAGAGAAGAAAATGGCCAAGAGTAGTACTTGTATCTATTTTGGGAAGAGGGTTGGGGCAAATCGAGAAACCAACAGTCATAGCGGATTTTTGTTGGGCGAAACAAACAGCCTTTGGATTCAAAAATGCGCTCGTCCCTTAGATGGGAGGTCGCTCAGCGGATCAAGACGGGATTGGGGACAGGGGAGGGTGCTACCTACTTGTATATAAAGGGCGGGTAGCAACCCTTACATAAACATATGATAAAAGTTGTTATTCTCTCTCAAATTTTTTTTTTTTTTAACATATGAATCTATATGCTACATTTTATATAATTTTTTATTTAAACAATTAATTTAGAAAAACGCTAATAACATAATATTGAAATAATTCAGAAATAGAATAAAAATAGTGTTATTCTACAAACTTAGGCCAACAACTTTTAGCCAACCTTTTATATATATATATATATATATATATATATGAGTAAATCTTCTAATCGGTAAGTCTAATATCTCTCAAATAACAACTTTCCAATGTTGACTGACACATAGATATCACAGGTTAGATTTCATGCGGCCGCACATCAGGGGATTTGAGATTCATCCCCTCTCCCCCCTCTTGCACGGAAATAAGAATTTATGTGCCCTCACCCTCTCGCACGGCCTTCTCTAGAGCAAAGCCCTCCTTCATCTTTACCTCTCAAGTCTTCTCTTTCCCTTTGAATCCATTTGGAAAAACAAAAAAGATTAAAAGCCATAGAGAAGAAGGAGAAGGTTTGAACCGTGTGCGGCGGTGCGTCGGATTTGGAGGGTTCTATGCAAACTGGTGAACCACAGGTTGCCACCGGTGGTGTCGAGTAATGGGAAGTAGCGTTGTGTTTGGTGCTTTGCCAAAATGGCCCAGACATAAACGATTCAAGGGGTGTGTGTGTGAGAGAGAGGAAATAATTTGAATAAATCTTCTAACTGGTGGGTGACAGAACTGGTGTCGGTGGACTGGTGATGGTGTCATGCGGCGGTGGGCGATAGGGAGATGATGTTCGTAGGACTTCTGAATGGGGGCTCAAATCGATTTTTGAATGGGGTGAGAGGAATATGTGTTTTATTATTCAGTGTAATGAGTTACTGACGTGGCGAAGTATTAGTGGAGGTTGTTAATGCCTCACCTTCTGATGGACCGCTTTAAATCGGCTTTCTTTATATATTCCCTTATGAGGCATAAATATTTAGGCTTTCCCTTTAACTGATGTGAGGGGAACAAACCCCTTCAGTCGGGCTCGGGCAGTATGCTCGGGCCCAAGGATACAGCCTAGCCCAGGAAGCCCAAGAGGAGAAGTAACTAGATAAGAAACATTGACGAGAGGACAGAAGGCAAGATGTTTTGACACCATCACTGGCCGACAGGAATGGACATCCTTTGATCTTGAACTTCAGTGCCCAGACATGTCAGAGAAATGGGTATGTCTGACCGAGGCCATGTTGCTTTAATGGGATGGTGAAAGTCATGCCAGGAGGAGAGCCACACCGCATTTTTATGCGTCCCAAGGCTCGGTACGCCACAACGTGAATCTTGGATGTCAGGAATAGCCGTCATCAGGTCTAAACTTTGGCGCCCAGTCAAGTCTGACTGATTTGCAGCACGGCAGGTAAACGACAAGGATACTTGGTCCCGTACATAATGACACTCCCACTATCATGAGGGTTGGTCAACTAGGTATAAATAACCTCCTCCCACAACCAGGGCAGAGGTTTAGATTGATATACACTTTTATTGTCATTCTCATTACGCTCTCTCTCTCTTCATCTCTTTCATCGAAACTGATTTAAGCATCACATGTACCACGGTTCCGAGCTCTCCATTCCTCGTCTTTGCAGGAACTCGGCTCCAGCCCCAACAACGTGAAGTTGGCTAGACTGCAAAACACGATATCAACAAGAAGTGTGATTTTTAGTAATACTTTTTGTATCTCAATGTCTAGGACCATAAAACAAATTCTACCACCCTTTATCAACGGAATTGCAACAAAAGTGCTGTTAATTTTGACATAATTTACCCTTATATTTGGGGTGGGTATCCCGTATCTTACCCAATTTTCCCTTTTTTATAACGATGGTGGATGATATTTCTAGCAACTTGAACACATCAAATGACAGGAAGAGTGGATCGTGAAGATCAGAATTATATCAAAGATAATGTGAAAGAGTACTCCAAAATAATAATATTTAAAGAAAAATCTATCACTTGCTCAACCGCACCATGTACTCGGATGTTGCTTAAACTATATAATAATATAACAGATACCAGATTCGTTAAGCAAAACACTCGTATCAAGTAAACCGAAAAGGGAAATACGGTGCACGAGGCAGCACGTGCAGCGTCTCTGTGGCGGTGGCGCTTAGAAGATTACCAAAGATACTGTTATGTTGTCTTATCTTTACTGCCAAGCAAGTCTACAGTGTTTAAAAAAATGGTGGTGCTACAGTTGGGAGTTCCTGCTGAGGTGTAGTGTTATTTTACATGTATTTTATTTAAGTAATTTTTTATATAGATCTTTTATTATTTTAAAATATTTTAAAAAAATAAAATAAATTTAAAACATCATTCAGAAAATATTTTCTTAATCAAAAAGTAAAAAAATATATATTAAAAAATACTTTCTTAATCATGAAGTAAAATAAAAAATTATAAAAAATATTTTTTAAAAAATAAAATAAATTTAGAACATTATTAAAAATACTTTCTTAATTAGAAAGTAAAAAAAAATTCATTAAAATATACTTTCTTAATCACGAAGTAAAATAAAAAAATATTTTTTATAATTTTTTATTTTACTTCGTGATTAAGAAAGTATTTTTTAATAATATTTTAAATTTTTTTATTTTTTAAAAATATTAAAAATTATTAAAAAAATCTATATAAAAAATAATTTAAAAAAAACACATAAAAAATACACTAATCTCCAGCAGGAGCTCCAAGTAGGGGTGTCAATATGTGACACGACCCATTAACTCAACACGAACACGACACGATAAAAGCGGGTTAGGGTTTACTCTTAATGGGTTCGGGTCAAAACTGGTTGACCTGTTAAGACATGATAGCTTAACGGGTCAACCAGTTATGACCCGTTAAGAAAGTTAAAATTACAATTATACCCTTATACCTAAAAAATAAAATTATTAGGACTTTAATTTCGATATTTTTATTGTTTAGATTGTAATTTTGGACTTGTAGTTAGTTCTATATTTTTTATAGATATTGTGATTTTAACATTTATATAAAATTATGCTAAACTTAACTAGATTAAAGAGGTTAATTTTGAGTTTGTTTCAATCCATTTACATAAATAGGTCAAAACGGGTTGACACGACACGACCCGTTATGTTATTGGGTCGTGTTAGGGTTTGAGATTTTGACACGATAAGCTTAACGAGTCGGGTTAGGGTTGACTTATATAGTATAATATACATGTCTTGACACGACACGAATACGACCCGTTAACACGATTTGACACCCATAGCTCCAAGCGGGAGCTCCCAGAGGGAGATATAGCATTTCCCTTAAAAAAAAATCTACAGTAATAGAAAAAATATAGAGTAAAATAGGCTCGTTGGCAACTTTATTATTATTAAAAAAATATATATTATTATTTTGTCATTTAAAAAAAACCAAACATTTACGCCTCTTTTTATTAAACAAATTATTTCACTTAATTATTATAATTTTTTATATAAAATATAATAAATAATTTAATAATTTTAAATTATAAAATAAAAATTATATTATAATAATATTTTATTTAAATTTTATATTTCACCATATATTATTTTGACGTGTATAATTAAACCCGGCCTTGTAGTAAAACGGCAGTAAATATTTGTTTTTTTTTTACCTCTTTTTATGCCGCCGGTTCCCGAGCCGTCTTGTCGCTCTGTCTGTCTTGGTGTTTTCTTTTTATTTTTTTCACCGACGGATTTGACGGCGGGGGTCCTCTATTGACCTCCAGTCAACTCCTCTAGCTCCCTCGATTCCTTCAAATTACTGTGGCACACATCTCCAAATTGACCAAAATATCGCGCTCCAGATCACTCGCGATACGATTGGGACGATCGCGATATGTCGGGACTGTGATTTGGAGATCACACCGAAGTGGATATCAGAATCTCGGCCTTAATGGCTTCAATTAAAAAAAAGCAGATTTGAGATTTCTTAGAGAGAGAAAGGATCTTATTTAAGAAAGGGACTCAGTGAGAGAGGGAGGGGGCGTGTGTGTGTGAGGCTCAGACACACACATTTGCATTACAGCGTATAAAAAAGGTTACCCACCGAAGTAGTGAGGGAACTCTTGTCTTGTTTTTGGCTCTTCTTCGAAGGAATCGAGATTAGAAGTATATAGTTTACTTTTCCGTGGATATATCTGACTCGGAGATTAGATGGAGAGGAACGTTTTCGTTTCAAGGCGGAGGATAGACGGCTTTGATGTTTCGCCGTCTGATTCCGCAGAAGCTCACGTTCTGGCCGTCGATGATAGCCTCGTCGACCGGAAGTTCATCGAGAAGTTGCTAAAGATTTCTTCTTTCAAAGGTTTGGCCCGTTGATCCAAAATTCCAAATTTTTTTTAATGTTCATTTCTTCATTAAATTCTGAATAGAAAAACGGTCGAATTTTGCAGTGACGGCTGTGGATAGCGGAAGAAGAGCCCTGCAATTCTTGGGTCTGGACGAGGAGACGAGTTCCTCAGTTGGTTTCGATGTAAGTTTGAACATAATTGCATATAAATTAGATCGTTATAGATTCATTTCCGGTATAGAATTCAGCTGCTGTGCATTTGAAGTTCTGATTTTCAGCTGTTTGTCACTTTCAGGGCTTGAAAGTGGATCTGATCATAACGGACTACTGTATGCCTGGAATGACCGGCTACGAATTGCTCAAGAAAATCAAGGTGAGAAAATGCCCCCGTAATTAACTTCCTTAACCGGAATTTAAGCCCATATGCGCTGCAGAACTCTAAAGCAAGCTTTGTTGGAACAGGAGTCTTCTAATTTCCGAGAGATTCCGGTGGTGATTATGTCTTCCGAGAACGTCATAGCGCGAATTGACAGGTATTTTAATTTCTGTTCAAACCATGCATTAACGTTCGTATCTACGTCAGTCAATGATATTATCTCTGGACAACTTGTGATTGATAATTTTTATTGTTTCAAATTGTGTGGCTTCTTAGATGTTTGGAGGAAGGGGCGGAGGATTTCTTTGTGAAACCGGTGAAGTTATCGGATGTGAAACGGTTGAAGGATTACATGATGAGAGAGGTTAGATTTGGAAGTACAAATAGCGGAGGCACCAACAAGAGAAAGCTACAAGAGAGTTGCGATCTCACTTCATCAGAGCCGTCCATTTCGTCGTTGTCGTCGTCCTCATCAGATTCGCCATCACGGTCGCCAATTTCACCGTCTTCGGCACCGTCCTCTATTCCGACGCCTTTAGATTCCCCGGTCAGACGGCTTAAAATGACCAACGCTGGCGGATTGATATAGATCGTTCAACACCTCTCTCTTCCCCTACAGTCGAAAATCCTGCAATTCCTCTTTCCCTATTTTGGTCAAAACTGCAATTCTCCGTTACTTGTAACGGTTTTTTTTTTTTTTCATTACGGTAATTTTACGCTATTTATTTTTGTTTGTTCGTACGAGGATGAGTTCCAGACTTGCAGCCACTAATACTGATAATTAAACCGATTAAATTATGATACTTAGCCAGCCATTTAATTGAAACTTATTGCCCGATTGATGCATGGTAATCCGGTGAAGATCATGATTATAATTTTCCTACCTGAATATTTCTACTGTAATTATTGACAGTATTTTATAAATTGTCTATATCTTAATCATATAGTCAGATGTTTCCTTCGGAAAGTTAAAATATAGATAAGTTAATAATTGAGTTGAGATGAGTTAATAATTGTTTTTGAATTTTTTCGGAAAACGGATAATTATATATTTATACCTTTTATTTTATTATCAACAAGTTATATATATATATATATATATATAATTTTTTTTTATTTGAATTGGATTAAAAATTTCAAAATATGATATTTTTGTATAATTTAAAAAAAAATTAAAAAATATTTGTATAGTAAAACATTAGTAAAGACAATTAAGATTAGAAATCAGTTATTATTTATTTTATATTTTATATTTATAATTTTTTATATGAATATTTTTAATAAAATATAAAATATTTTTTATAAAATGCATGTGAAATGATAAATAGTAACTAGAAGAATCTTTCTTAAGATTATAATTGCAAGAGTAATAGCACGTGGTCTCCCACGCGTACAAGCGTAAAAAGAGGAAAAAAAACAGAAAGTGCAAAATGGGTAGGAAGAAGGCCGTACATAAAGTTGAAATTTTGATTGAAAAGGATTTGGTCGGGATTGGGTAAGTAGATTATGTAAGATCTTGTCTGCAGGAAAGAATATTGGAATAGGAAGTGAAATGAACATGTTTGACATGTTCCCCATCGAGTTGAAGGTGGGGGGGTTGGGCGGAGGGAGTGGGGCTTGGGGGTTGTACTGTGTGGTGATGTCTAGTTGTCTCTTTGGGACAGAGGCAAGTATGCAAGTTCTTGCTCTGCTGGCGGAAGCCCAAAAATGCCCAATAAAACCATACAGTCTGGTCTGGTTCTGGAGCGGTGGCATATCTGTTTGTTTAGTTCAATCATTCGACCCCACTTGTGACAAAAGGGGCGCCTCTTTTGATGCCACTGATGTCGGTTTGGTCGTATCGAACATTATTATAATTATTAGTAATTTAGTCGCGTCTTTCGTCAGTTCAGTTGCGAGTGGCCATAAACATACAATTGCCCTCTCTGCTCATCGTTTTCATTTTCAACGTGAGCGGAAAGGGAAGAAATTTCTTTGTTTGAAAAATCAGACGATGGCTCTTGTCTTGACCCAGATTTCATTTGAGACGAATCAAATCAGTTTTGAAATATATTTATTTTATATTTGATTTGTCTAAAGAAAAGAAAAATATAAATTTTAGTAGTAGTTTTTAGAACTGAATTTTGTGTAAAAGGCCAGATATAAAACTAAGCGCTTTCAACTCGTTTAATTCAATTCATTCATGTTATCTCATCTTAATATTTAAAGTAAAAATCTATTTAGCAGTGGGTTTGAAAACAACAAACCGCACCAAATAAAAAATCGAGTTTATTTGCCAGGTTACACTTCTCCTTAAATTCATCTTCTCTTAACTCAAATATCTTATTACTATTTACGATTCATCTTAACTATCTCATTTCAACTCACTGTCTATCATGACCAAATGTTTGTGAGAAAAAAGAAATTGCACTTGCCCACTTCTGCTGAAGCGTACTTACATGATGTAAAGGACGTGTAGCACCACCGGTCGTGATTGTTAACCTACAAATCATTACATGGGTAGCGCAGTGTGCATGTGACACCTAAGATGCTTAAGTCAGTAATAAGTAAGATATAATAATTCAAGAATGCTTAATCAAATGATTTGAAGGTTATCTGCTTCCCCTATATATAACATAAAGAATATTGGATGACTATTATAAACTGATTAACCTTGCATAATGTTTAGCCATTAAAAGGCTTATCCCTACTGTATCGAAATTATCTGATCACCACGTTATCCATATTCATAATGTAGGGTTTATCCCTCCTAATAATTAGGGCAGCTAGGGTCTGCGTTCAAAAAATACACGACTCCTTTAAGTAGCTATCATTTACGAATGATGGGCCTTGGGCCTCCAGTTTGGGCCAGAACAATATTAACTCTTGCAGTTACCCATCTAATTCCTCTCACATGTAAGCGTGGAGAATTCACTAATGAAGGAATTGTAAATATCTTGCTATACTCAATTGAGGACGTTTAGGAACCTAGACTACCCCGCTAGGAGTTTTAGACCTATGCACTACCCCGTTGACCCATTTATTACTTTACTTGTTGTTTCAACTTACCAAGAGACATGAATTTTAAACTTGGGTAACATGCGCACGTTGCCCAATATCCATCACCACATTCTCTTTCAGTCACGCCACTTAGTCAGGTAATGATGATTTGTAGTTATCACCAGCTCTTCATTTCCATGCTCGTTATTTTTCATCTTCTTCTCGATTTCTTCCTATCTATTTATGTTCTTAAGACTCCACTATCTCTACTTCTTTATCTGCGACCCTAATCTCCCACATTTCTTCATTTCCCTTTACTTTTTTGTCATCCTCATGGCCCAACGAAACACATCCCAAACCCCTGATATCCTGGAGTCTTCTTCTGCTAAAGACGTCCCATGCTTTGAAGGTTTTGGGTGGCGTTCCACCCTCACTGCCAAGGACTTGGCGAATCTGCGCAATGCCTACGGGATCCCAGACTCAATACTCCTGGAACTCCCTCTCTGTGGCTGCGTTGATGAATAAGGGTTTGCCGAAAAGGTTGCTCTTCATGTCTGTGCCCTAACCCATAATTTGCGATTTCCTTTCTGTCGCCCAATACATTACGTTCTTGATCTTCTTCGGCTAGCCCCTACGCAACTTGATTCTCACACGTGGTGGGTTCTTCTTTGTTCTTGCACCGTGTTTCGTTTAGTTTTGCCGCTAGGGAAGAATACCCAGATTTAACCGCTTGATTATTCCTGGCATTTTATTCTTTGAGGAGCTCTCCGGGAAACATTTGCAGTTGTTGTATTAGGAAGTAGCACTTGGCCCGTTTTGAGAGCCGCTATTCAAAAGCCAAAAAATGGACAAGAAAGTTTTTCTTGGTCTTTGGCATGGGTTGGAAATTTCCCAATTCAGAGGCTATGCGCCAAGAATTCCCAATTAGAGCTTTTTAGAGTAAAATCCCAAACTATGGACAAGGTCACTGCCTGTGTGACTGAGCATGAGGACGACTTTTAGACTGAGGACCTCTTGACACCTGCCAATATTGATCGTTTCTTGGTGATGCTTGACTGTTCGAAGGTCAAGGGTCGCCTCTTCCTAAACAAGACTGTGGCGCCATCTCCCTCAATTAAGCCTTCCTCTGACTCTACTCCAAAGGCTTCACGGAAGCATTCTGGCCATGCTACTATGGATACCCCTTCTCCTGCTGCGAAGAGGGGGGCTTGCAGGCATAGGTCTTGGCGCCTCCCCCATGGCCAACTGACCTCAGGGTACCCCGCCTTCTACCCCCAATCGATCACCAACACGCGCGCCTTCTCTAGGTCTTGACAACATCGAGGACTTGATGGGTCAAGCCCTTTCTGACCTGTCTACTGTTTTTGACTTTGATCTTCCATCTCAACAACTTGATTCGGTGTCAAGCCCAACCTTCGAATTCCCTACATTCGAAGCTTCTAATTTGCCAAGGGAAAGCAACAAAGTCAATATGGATGTGAACGCAGCCTTTTCATTGAGTCTTGCCGATCGGGCAACCCGCGAGGGAACTCAGGGTAGTGAAGATGGTGCCCTAAGCAATCGTGATGTCTAGGGCAGAGAGAAGGGCATAAATGCTCCTATTTTGAAGAAATTGAAGAGGAGAGTGAAGGTAAAATTTCAACTCCCCACTCATTGCCCATGACCATCTCGAGGGGAGAGACTCATTCACTTGACCTGGGGGCTGGCAGCGACCATGTTTCTATCCCCTCTCCTTTTGCCTCCTCCTTTGGGGATGATGCTGAGTCCTCTCTCTTAGAAGAGGGTGTTCCTTTGGGCGGTCTCGCAAGTGAGGGATGTTGAACTTGCTTACACCGACATTGCTCGCTTGGCGGGAGATTTGGGTAAGGCTCTATGATTGGAGTAGGCTCAGTGGTGGCATTTTCTAAGGCCTACACCCTCTTTCCACACTATGGGCCTGATTTGAGGTATGATGGGGAGGTGCTTCCACCTCCTCTGGTCCTACTAGAGATGAAGCCGTCAGCAGCATGGTTAGTCGGCTAAGGAATTCCCTCTTTGGGGTACTTCTGGCTCTGATTCTCTCACTTCTCTATGTTTTTTTTAATCTTTTTAATCTTTTCTTTTTTTACTTCTTCAATTTTATCTTTGTAGGGTGTCAACGATTTGGCGGCCTGGATCATGGCAAATCGTATTGACTTGGAGGATGAAGTTCGCTTTAGGCGTGTATTTTCTTTCTATGCCAAGAGGGAATTTGAGAGATGGAGGGTTAAGAGGGGGAGTTGGAGATCCTACTCGAGCAAGTGGATGGCTTCACACACTCTCTGGTAGGTGACGTGGACATTCTTCGCAACGAGGTTTTCCACCTTCGCGATGAACTCTGTCGTGCCAGGGAAGTGAATGCTCGGGACAACTTCTCCTTGGGACTACTGGAGTCAGAGAGTGATTTCGCTAAAGCTCAGCTTTCCCATGCCCGGGGAAGTTAGAGTTAGAGCGGGCTCGTGTCCATTTTAAGCTCTCCGCCCTCAAGGAGGAGCTAGATTCTATCCACCAAGAGTTGCCTAGTTCTTAGCGGCGCTGCTCTAAACTCGGGAAAGTGTTGGCGGCCTCAGAGGAATGCAAGCGGCAAGTTAATCTTGACCTTTATGAGGTGCGCAGAGCTCTGGAGGAGCTAATCAAACGGCACGAGGAATACTAGAAAAATCGGGCCGATGTAAATGAACAGGAGAGGAAGCTTAACAAAATGCTTCTTCATACGGATACCCGACTTAAGGAAAAGACCCAGCAAGTGAAGATGTTGGAGTCTGAATTGGTAGTTGCAAGGGAGGGACTTGCCTGCCTTTACCCTCAGCTGGCATCGGCGCATGGCATCAGGGATCATGCTTTTGGTTATGGGTATAGGGCCAGTGTGTTGCAGCTTAGATCATACTTGCTGGCCAATCCCCATACTGAACTTAAGGTATTTAGATTTAGAGATGTTTAAACTTGATGCAACTTCACATCAGTTTGTTGACTCCTTTGGTCAGGACACCATGCCCGATGCATTTGACAGTCCTTGTCCACCTCCACCTTCCAACGGTCCTAGCACTTAGCTTTTTGTAATGGAAAACTCTTCTTATAGGCAAATTTGCACATCGAAGTGCACCGACTGCTGACATGTTTAATGAAACGGCTCGTTTTTGTTTTGCTTGATGACAAATTGATGTGATTCAGTCTTAGGCAGGATCTGAGCTTGATTTCGGAAGGCAATGTTTTTGAAACTATTTTAAAAATGATTTTGAGATTGTGTGCAAGAAACTAAAAAGCCATAAAACTGGATTGTATATAGAACTGATTTATTTTTGAATTGTTGCAAAGTTTAGGTAATATTCTGATGTGGCTGAACAAAGGTATATCTCTTGTTAAAAAGATTATATACCTAGTTGCCTAAAGTGTGCATTTGGTTGGCATAGATTTTTGGTATTTTTTGGGTTGATTTGTTGACATTGTTTATGGATTGTACATTGGGAACATGTTTGTTGAAGCCCACTTCTTCATTAGGATGTCATCTTCAGGTTCTTCATCTTCTCTTCTTAATCGTACTTCGACGAATAACCCAATGTGCACTTGTGGGAAGCCTGCTTCACTTAGATCATAGAATATGCCAAGAAATCCAGGGCGATCATTTTTTTGGTGTCCAAAGTGCAATACAAAGGTAGAAATTTTTTTTATTACTTTGACGTGCATTTGGATTTCTACAAAAGTTTAATATTTTACATACATGTCGTTTGTTTGTTTATAATCAGGGGTTACCACACTGCAACTATTTCAAATGGGCAGATAGTGGTGAGGAAAGAGAAAAAAATTTGTAAAGATAGAAATTGAGTTGTTTAGAAATGAGTAAGAGTTTCAAAAAAGAGATGAAGAGATTGTAAAGAGGGAGTTGGGAGTCCACAACGACCAACTTGATATTCAAAGGCAACAAGCAGACATTTAGTGTGAATGCACACTACTTCGTGTGTATTGAATTATTTCTATATTAATCTCACTGTATTTCATACGGTCACAATGAAACCATATTACTGGAGGGAACTTTGTATATAATTTTGTGGCCTTTGTTGTGTATAACTTCAACCAACTAGTTGTGAACTTTCTCATAAACAATGCATGCGCAACTCTTCTTTTGTATATAATTTCATTGTATCAAGCTGGGAAGCATGATCTTTGTGAGAAAATTTATTATTTTGACCTTGGTCATGGGTGTCATAGATCAATTATTCTAAAAAAATGCATGCGCATCAATACTCTTGGTATTTATAAATGGGAGATTCAACTGCAAAAATAGACCGATCATGGCAAATTGCATGACAAAAAGAGACCATCCACAAATTAAATGGAAAATTCTTGCACTCATTTCAAAAAATTAGAACTTCATTCAAGTCACTGATTTAACTTTAACAAAACATAGTTTGGGCTGCCTAAGCAGCACCTCATTCCATTGCATATACCTGTAACATACTCCATACTTCACAAGTATTAATTAACACTTACAACTTAAAATCTCAACCATGGAATGAAATACACCAGTTCAATTTCTAAACTTAAACATAAACAATGTATTATACTTCTCTAACATGAGTGTAGACAAATACACCAACAAAAGACAAAACCATCAAATGAAAGTATTTCCATAAATCTTTAGTCCTGCACGTGTCCACAGTGTTGTCCAATCCCACCCTCGGTTCAACATCATTATTTCTGCAGAAAAAAGAAACATAGAAATATATATGAGGGATTAAAATAATTTTCCATTAAAGTTCCACTAAGAAAAAAAAAAAGCATGTCCTATCAATACCTATAGTCCAAAGAAAAGCTCCAGATGGACATTATCCTTGGGATTGAAAACCAGATTCCCCATCTATAGCTTCATAAAGCTCTGGTTGTGTCTCATTCCTAAGTTGCATTTGTAAAAATAACCTAACAGTTAAAGCTGTAAGTCCATACTTTCTTATTAGGACTAGTACATATATATATATATATATATAGAAAGCAATCTGTGTATTTAGAAAAAAATTAAGTACAATTGGTGAAAACTAAAATGGTAGTTATGCATAATGTCACAATACAGACACCTAAAAGGGTCGCTTTTTGTCCAAAAGTGGACCACAATTTCAGTTCTCTATTTTACGATAGAGTGAGGGAGTGGTTGAGGACCAAACCATTACTCACGTTTTGGAAAAAAAGAACCTAAGCATTTATGTTAAGAAAGGGATTTATCAAAGTCTATTGAACATTTTTTTTCTTTGTCAAAGGAGATTGGAGCCCCATGTCCCTCTTCTACTTTCCTGTGAATTGTGATTAGGTTAGGGGTCATTCGAGAGTACATCTCTAAACTCATAGTTGCTGTAATACTCCAAAAATGTCCATGAAAAATAATAGTCATGATAAAACTAGGCCATAATCACTCATTGATTGGGCAGTCCCTTTGAAACAGACTATATCAATGTTTTGTTTTCGGTTTGGCAAACCCAATCCTAAACTCTTATATGGAGCATCTGAACTTTTTCAAACTTGTGACCATGTGATCCAAGTTCTTATATATATAGCTATAATCTTCCTTCTACATTATAAACAGCTTGAAATTGCTAGTTTTCCATGTCTTTTTAGCCCATAGAATAAAAAGTTATAATCATATAGTTTCTCCTAGCAAAAAGTCAGAATAAAAAAGTAAGTGGTGTGTAACTTGAACGGCAACACTCTCTTGAGTCCCAACAACTGTTTGCCCAAATAAATTCATGCACGTGTCAACAACTTCGATATCTCTTCCATGCGGCTACAAATCAATAAAAAAAACCAGAGTACGTCTAACAAACAATTACAGAAGATAAAAAATCAAATATTTAGAATGGAGCATTGAGTTGACTTGCTTACATTTTTCCTTTTGAGTAGCCTTCTTCGTCGTGGGTTTGACTCTCTCAATCAATGATTTTTTTTCGAGGCATGGAAGTTTGCATTTGCCTCTCACTACAAGGGGATTCAGAACTTTCTTTGAATTCCCAACTGTAGTTGCATCGACAATTGTAACTATAACATTGGAACAAGTTTGATGGGGCGACTTGTTTGTGCGGTAGATGTCGTTCATTGCATATAATTTATCTATCATACACTCAGCATGCTCATCACATGACGCTGCATTTATGGCAACTACGTCATAACTACTTCGTATAAGAGTGTATGTCCTTCCTCCATCGATATAATATGTACTTTTATAGCATCAAATGGACTTTTTTAATTCTTATAATGGCTAATATATGTCTACACGATAGCCTTTTCATCTCGAACAAGGCGCATGAACATTTCACCTTGCATTCAGTCTCATTAAAGTACACCTTTTGGGTTACCTCCTTGATGAAATCATTAACACGAACTTCATCTTCTACATGGTATGTTGCAATTACACCATCTTGATGGTGTAGAGATAGATTACAACCAAGCATCATCATTACTTCTTTCTAAACTTCTCTAAATTTAGAGTTAATGTATATGTCTTGAAATATCTTTACAAGTGGAGAGACAGAGACGACGGGAATTGTTACGTTGAATGAGTGGAAGTCTACCCCATTTTCATTCTCAATCTTCTTCCTCAAAGCATTATCGAACTGATCAACAAACTTTTAAGTTTGTCCTAGCATGAACATAGCTGTCAAAGAAAGCATTCATAACTAGCCTATTTGAATTGTCCTTCATCCATAACATGAAACATCAGTCCAAATAGTATAAGTAAGGTTCAAGTGACTGAGTAGTAGGTGACAAGTGAAATGTGTAATCAGAGATAAGATAGTGAAAGAAACATTTGAGATAAAATAAAAATAAAAAATAACGAGTCTAAATTTACGTCAAGCAACTATTTCCCAGCAATGGCGCCAAAAACTTGACTCACTAAAAAATGAGCAGCACAAACGCTATCCCAAGTGCAATGGGGTGTCGCGTAATAATTAGGAATAAATTCCTAGATCGTCTTCTCAGGGAAAGTTATTTAAGATCAAACTCGTTTAAAATGGTAAAAATATTCACAAAGAGAAAATAAAAATGATGGTATGTGCAATGAATGGAAGAGTGCAACGAGAATGAAAAGGGCACTAGTCATGGACTAGATTCATATTTTTGGATTTTTGAGTATTGAAATGAAATGTGAAAGACTAACAAATTGAAATTAACAATCAAAGAATCAACTAAACTAAACAATCTTAACTAATATGAAAATTAAACAATAAAATTGAAATTATTTAAGTCCTAATCAAACTTTAATCAATCTAATATGCAATTGAACTAAGAGATTAATAAAAATAATCTAAGAATTAAACTAGATTAGAAAGTAATTGATAAAATAAGAATTGAGAATTGAAAAGTCTCAACATCAAGATTCTAAAGTTCATCTTTATATTCAAGTCACAAATTCTCAAAATCAATTCATAGCAATTGTAATCACTGTTAAATGAAAGTTTAAAGAAGCGAGAAAAATAAATAACATGAAGTAAATAAACAGCAAATAAAATGCCCAAAAGTCTAAGCCAAATATCTCAAAAAATATTTCATAAACTTTAAACCGAAATTAAATAAAAAGTAGGGAATGAAAAGAGCAAGTCAAATAAACGGAGATAGAGGAGATAGGCAATGGAGGCAGCAGCAGATGGACTCTGGAGGAGTTCTTCAACTCTGGCGGCGCTGCTGTGCGTTCTTCTTCAAGCCGAAATAAAAAAGAAAGAGTCATTCTATATAGCATCCACTGTAGTGGTGCACACAATGCACACACAACATGGATGCATGTGGTCCATTTGTTTTTGTTTTTTTTTTTACCTCTGCAAAATGCATGTATGGTCTAGATGATACCACATCATGTGTGTAAAATAGTTACTCCTAAACAGTGGCTTCTATCTATATTTATTCAAAAAGAAAACCTCTCTCCCTTGCAGCGCTCGTATGAAAAAAATATCTATAGAAATTGTGCCTCTTTTTTAAAAACCAAAAGAACCCTCATCCCATTTATTGAAGACCAAGTCAAAGACGAAGTTAAAAAACCAAGTCAAAGAACTACTAGCATGTGTCTCCCACGTCCAACTCCATGAAGACCAATTCAAAGCCAAAAGAAGAATAAAATCCCATTTGTGCCTAGCCAAGCCATTCGTGCATGTGAAATAAAATAAAATTAGAAATGAAATGTAATAAAATTAGAAAAGAAATGAAATAAAATAAAATAAAATAAAAAGAAAGAATAGAAAATAAAAAAGTATGTTGTGCATGTGACAGAATATTATCCAATTAAATCACAAGTTATAAAAATTAAGCATTAAATATGCTATAAAGCAATTTAAATCACAACTCGGATTTATTCATCTTAACTATTTTTCCATCTAAAACCAATAATAATGTAATGAAATAAATAAAATATATTAGTTCTAAATGTATAAAATATGTAATAACTCAACTCAATCAATACACACACGTTAGCAAATGACTTTTCAACCCAGTTTTGTATGCACCATGTGAACCGCATTTCTCAGGTACCTTTTTCAGTATGTGCCATAAGCAAAATATTTTTCGGCTATTTGGAAAGATGAGAGCAATCGCATTTTCATAGATCTATCTTGATTTGTGATAATAACTTTCGGAGCTTCACCATTCTTACAGTTCAACCAAGTCTGAAACAACCATGTAAACATTTCGGTATCCTGACTAGAAATTAATCTTGCACCCAAAAGGATTGACTGACCATAGTGGTTTACACCAACAAATGGTGCGAACGACATCCCATACCTATTTGTCAAATATGTGGTGTTGAATGTGACTGCATCACCAAAATATTTGTAGGCTGCCCTACTTTGTGAATATGCCAAACAAACATTCCTCAACCTCCCATCATCATATATATCCATTAGTGAAAAGAATCCATCATTCTTGTATTGCATCCTAGCAAAATACTCACGGAGGCCTCCAATGCCACATTTTTCAAGTCGAAGGTGGCGTGCATTGTCATTGAATGACAAGTTCTCAAATCCACCAGCTTCTTGTACAAGAGCGGTGAAACTCTGGTTCATTCTTATGCCAACCTGATCATTTGTATCTAACACTTTCTTAATAGACTCACTTACTTCTCTATTGCAGGGAAATAATCTCGACTTTTGTGGACCTAGTCCGTGATTGTAGAAATTGTGAACAGTCAACAACTTGAACACCCCTTCAATGAACGTAGCATTTATCCTTGCATTACAGTCTGTCTTTGATGTCACATGTGGCCTCGCGACATTTTTTGTCCGGTTTCGTCCCTTCCCACCACAAGCACCACCCAGCGTGACATATCTAAGCCTCTCATCCTCAAACCTATGACTCATTTGTGTCATTATCTCAAAACGGTATTGTTTCTCATATCTTTTATAGTAAGAAGCTAACTCTTCTTCAAATTTAAACACTATCCCCAACTTTAGCTCCTTAATGATATCGGTCCGTTCAGTATGCACTGTATTTTGTGTACCGAACTCATTGTCATCTTTGAATTCAGAGGGTGTAGACAAATTTTCAACCTCCCTCGAGTCATGTGTAGGCTCTTGAATTTCTTCCACATGACTTGAGCTTGCAGAGTTTAAACCAAACGGAGATGAGGCTGATGACTGAAATCCCGACATAAGATTTACATGCATTTTACAACAATAAAAATCAATAGAAGCATTTTGAAAAATACACACACTACCTTAAAGAATGAACTAATCACCTGACAAATCCATAGAGATTGGTTGGCATCAGGACAAGGTAACAATGGTTGTAACCAAGCATGTGGCAATTGTACATGGCCCTCATGCACATAGCTTGAGAAATCCAGATAAAAGGACATTAGTATCACCTAACATATAAATCAATAATGACAATTAATCTAAGATGTAGTAATAAATATAGACATTAATATAAATATGGTGTCAAATTAATAATCAAAATACCTAGGTTGTTGGATTGATAGATGGATTTGTGTTAGAAGGTGTTGACAAATATGTATAAAATGGTCTTGGTATCACCTGATTTGATGAATTTGTTCATGGAATTTTGGTAGGAGGTGTGATAGGAGATGCGTCCTCTTTCCCTTTCTCCATCTCTATAATATTTACCAATATTTTAGAACAATAAAAATCATCTAGAGAAGTTGAAGTCACTTAAGAAGCAAAGAGAACAGAAGCCCAAAATATGAGGTTAAAAGTATTTTCCATATCAAACCTAAGCTGTCAAGAAACAATTTTGAAGATAAAGAACACTCTAGGGAAAAGGCCTTTTAGTATAAGTCTTCATATTACTTTTGTTTGTTTTATTTACTCCAAAAAGGATTTATTAGGTTCTAAACATAGGGAAGATCATCAATAAGAAATTTAGAGGCAAAACAGAAATTTTGACTACCCTATCATATTTCCTCCCTCCTAGTTACCCCATAACAAGGTACAACACCTATTCAACAGAACCAAAATTTGGAGTCTCATGACTTTCTTTTGAAGTTTTGGAGACCATTCCACCTAAGAACTATTATAGACAAAATAAATAGCAAATGAAGGGAGTGTACAATCATTACAAGTGTGTGCATGCACGCAACGTGTCCAAGCATATATACTCTTTTTATATAACTAATCAAAATATTTATTGACAAATGCGAGAAGCCTAGTCTAAGTACACAAGATTTATATAAGAGAAACACAATAATTAGAAATAGAAAAATAAATATGGAAATAATTAAAACTCAGCCCGTTAGAATCTACAACAACTGCCAAAAGGAACAGAGTATTACAAGAGAACTTTAAGCCTTCCATCAATTCCTCTGACTATACCAACACTAGAAAGATATGTCTGCAAGTATATATATTTTCTTCTGCATACATTCAAAAAAGTGAAACCACCCAACATCTTTTTTCCAAACTTATAAACTAAGCAAATTCACAAGTTGCATGTACGAATGTCTCAAGAAATACAATGCATACTCATTGTCCCACTTCATCAAGTCTACAGAAATAAAAAACCTCTCAATCTAGTACCTTTTTTTTAGCTCTGTTTTCAAGTCCTTGAAGCTTTACTAACCATGGATTTAGAGTCTCATTTTCGAATAAAGCACAAAAGAATAGACACTTTATGGATGGTTCACCGGTTTTATCCACTCACCAAGACTCACATTCTTCACTAACTCTAAAAACCCATTTTCGATTTTTTCACGGAAAATTCTTTTGTCATTCCTTCACTTCTTGGGCAATCTTGCTTCGAGATCAAATGCGCTAACAACCCACAAATGACTTAGATCCAAGTTAAAATCATTACTTTTCAAAATCAACATATCGCAGCAGCTTCTTTGATCCAAGTTAATGCTTTTAACTACATTTCAAAAATCTGTTGATTCAAAACCTAAGATCTCAAATTTGTGAAACAGAACCAGAGAAAGATGGAGTACTTGAAGAAGAGACCGTCGATGAAGAAGACTGAGGACAACTGACAAAAACCATCTTCTGATAGGGAAGAAAACCGTCGTGCGCAGGATATTGTTGCCATTCTCTTCATTTCAATTCTTTCTGATGTTTCTTTCTCTTCTATCATGTTTGTCTCTTTTTTTGTTTTTTTAATAAAAATAACATTTGACAACAACATTAAAATAATAGTTGGTACGCGGGTTGGACTCGTCATTGGTGTTTAAGGATCGCGTGGTCTGTTGACCTTCACGCCCTTTTTCCTTGGCACCACAAGTCTTTGTACTCATCATTAGTGTTTAAGGGTCACATGAACTGTTGACCTCCGTGCCATTTTTCCTTCTCATTGTGAATCTTTGTACTTGTCATTAGTGTTTAAGGGTCGAGTGGTCTGTTGACTTTCGCGCCTTTTTTCATTGGCACCATGAGTCTTTGAACTCGTCATTAGTGTTTAAGGGTCACATGGTCTGTTGACCTGCATGCTCTTTTTCCTCTATACTGCAAGTCTTTGTACTCATCATTGGTGTTTAAGGATTGCGTAGTCTGTTGACCTCCGCGCCATTTTTTCTTGGCACCACAAGTATTTGTACTCGTCATTGGTGCTTAGGGGTCACGTGGTCTATTGACCTCTGCACCCTTTTTCCTTGCCACCGCGAGTCTTTGTACTCGTCCTTGGTGTTTAAGGATCGTGTGATCTATTGACTTCGGCACTCTTTTTCCCTAGGTGAGTCGGCGCTGGCCCGAAACGGACGCTTTATTTACTACGAAACATAATCAAGAATTCAACAGTAGAGTTCTAACAAATCAAGAAATTAACATAATCAAGGTTAGAATTTCTTTAAGTGTTCTGCATTCTAGGGATGTTGCAGCTCTTTTCCTTGGCTATCCTTCAAGCGGAACGACCCAAGCCTGTGATTTGCCACTACCACGTATGGTCATTCCCACTGGGGTCCGAGCTTGCCCTCTTCCTTGGTGGTGACCCTACTTTCTCTTAGCACCAGGTCTCCTATCTTGAATGTCCTGAGTCTGACTCTCTTGTTAAAAAAATGTTCTGCCTTTTTCTTGTCGAGTATCATCATGAATTCAGCTGCCACTCTCTCTCCCTCTTGAAAGTCGATGTGCTCTTCCATAGTTTCATCATTCTTGGGCGCTGAAAAATGGCAGGTTCGGTAACTTGGCAGACCGACTTCCATAGGGGGGCATTGCTTCACTATCGTATGCCAAGATGAATGGGATCTCCCCTGTAGGGATCTTTACTGTGGTCTTGTAGGTCCATAATACCCTTGGTAGTTTCTCCACCCATTCCTCTTTCTTGTCCATGAGTTTCTTTTTCAGAATTCCTAGCAATGCTTTGTTCGTAGCCTCTGCATGTCTGTTCACCTGTGGGTGTCCTGGGATGAATATTTGACCTGTATCTTTATCTCGGCACACCACTCTCGATAGTGATTTGCATCAAATTTTCGCCAGTTATTCGAGACTATGCTTTATGAAATCCCGTACCGACAAATGATACTCTTCCACAAGAACCTCATCACGTCTTTGGTTGTGACGATAGCTAGAGGTTCTACTTCCACCCACTTTGTAAAGTAATCCCTTGCTACGATCATGAACTTGAATCCACCTTTTCCGGACGGGAAGGATCCAACTAGATCAACCCCCATTGGGCGAACGGCCAAGGGGCAGTCATGGAAGTTAGCTCCTCTGGGGGTCCATGTGATACTGGTGCATACGTCTAACATTTGACACATTTTTTTGCAAATTCTTTAGCGTCTTAGAGTGTATTGGGCAAGTAGTATCCTGTCCTTACCGCCTTTCTGGCCAATGCTTTTCTCCCAGAGTGGTTTCCACATATCCCTTCATGTATCTCAACTAAAACGTATTGTGCTTCTTGCGGTGAGATGCATCGTAGTTGAGGGCAACGAAACCCCTCTTATAGAGGATCTCATCCACCTTTATGAATCTCGCAACCCTTCTTCTTACCTTCATTGCCTCCTCTTTCCCCTCGAGGAGTTCGCCTACATCCAGATACTTGATGATGTCACCGACCCACTTGGGCTCCTTACCGCCTACCATGTAGATTTCTAGTCCTATCGCTGGGACTTCTATTACCCTTCTCTTGACTTCCCATAGGAGGAGGGAGTCCTCCATCCACAAGGCTGTATACGCCAGCCTGTCTACCACTGTGTTGCTTTCTCTAAGCACTTGTGCTATGCTAAAATAGGAAAATCAGTCACACGCCTCCCAAAAAAGACTCAGGTATTTCTTCAGTTTTTCTCCCTTGGTGGCGTATATTCCCAACACTTGGTTGACTACTACCTGTGAGTCTGAATTCACCTCTACCTCGCTCGCACCTTGTACGAGTGCCTCATATTTTGCTTCATTGTTGGTGGTTATGAACATGAGTCTCGCCATGTAGAGTTGCTCCTGTCCTTCGCCGTTGATTATATGGACTCCTACCCCTCCGCTATCATGACAAGAGGATCCATCGACAAAAGGGATCCAAGGTTTTCTAGTCGAGGCAGCGACCATTTCTGGTGGGAAACCTGAGAATTTGGCAATAAAGTCCTCCAATGCCTACCCTTTCATGGCCTTCATTGGCAACTACTCAATGTCGAACTCACTGAGCTCGATTGACAACCCGACTAATCTCCCCGAGCTGTCTAGTCTCTGCAACACCTTTGTATGTGGGCTTTCTGTGAGCACTTTGATTGAGTGGGCTTGGAAGTATAGGCGTAACCTTCTGGCTGCTATCACCAAGAAAAATACCAACATCTCTACTCGTGAATATCACACTTCTGCTCCCTTTAGGGTGCGAGTTGTGTAGATTAGTATAGGCGCCCTTTCTTCCTTGACAAGGACGGCTGAAACGGCGTAAGGGGATACCGCTAGATACGTATAGAATGTGTCACCTTCTATAGGTTGCCTCAAGAGTGGCGGATTAGTCAAATGTGGCTTCAACTTTTGGAAAGCTTCGTCACATTCCTCATTTCAGGGGTGTACCTTCCGCAATACCCTAAAGAAGGGGAGGCATTTGTAAGTGGATCTAGATACGAACTTGTTTAAGGCTACTATTCTTCCCGCCAATCGTTGCGTGTCATTTAGGCTCTTTAGCGGCTTCATGTTCCTGATTGCTTCAATTTTTTCTAGGGAGGCTTCAATTCCTCTTTCTAACACAATGAACCCCATGAAATTACCCGACCCTACCCTAAATGCGAACTTCAATGGGTTCAACTTCATCATCTTGTATTATCGTAGTACTATGAACGCTTCTCTTAGGTCGACCAGGTGTTGGGCGGGCTCCTTACTTTTAACTAACAAGTCATCCACATAAACTTCCATGGTCCTTCCTATTTGGTTGACCAGCCTCTGGTAGGTTGACCCTGCATTCTTCAGGCCAAACAACATGACTTGGTAGCAATACAACCCACAGTCTGTGATAAATGAAGTCTTCTCTTCATCTGCTGGGTACATTCGGATTTGGTTATAGCTTGAATAGGCATCCATAAAGCTCAACATCTTGTGCCATGCAGTGGCATCTGCTATGTGGTTGTGGGTTCAAATCCCAATGCCACAGATGGCGCCACTGTAAAGGACGTGTCCCACCACTAGTCGTGATCATTAACCTGCAAATCATTATGTGGGTGGCGCAGTCTACCTGTGACACCTCTAATACTTAAGTCAGTAATAAGTTAGGGATAATAATTTAAGAATGCTCAATCAGATAATTCGAAAGTTACTTGCAAATCCTATATATAGGAGTAAAGAATATTGGATGAGTACTATAAACTAATTCACCTTGCATAATGCTTAGCGATTAGAAGGTTTATCCCTGTTGTATCGAAATTATCTTATCACCACGTTATCCTTATTCATAATGTGTGGATTTATCCCCCTAATAATTAGGGCGGCTAGGGTCTATGTTAAACTACACGATTCATTTGAGTAGCTATCTTTTATGGATGATGAGCCATGGGCCTCCAGTTTGGGCAGATCAATATTAACTCCTTCACATGGAGTTAAGACCAAAAAGCGTTATTCAAAGAGCCTTTAATTGCAATCCAACACTTATTGATGGTGAATAATTAGGATGAAGTTTGCCTTTTATTTCAATGACTCCTTGGTGGTATCAGCATCATCTCATTCACATACGAAATCTTGGTTTCATGCCACCCATAATTATAAATTAGTGTGCCCAGGGTTTGATCCTGGTTTGACCACGGATGCATTTTATTTTATTTTTAAAAATGTTTAAAAAAATTATGATTAATAAATTTCTATTTTTCTAAATGTTTAAAATATGTTTAAAAAATATTTAGAAAAATGCAGATTGAATTAGTGCTCATGCACAACAATAAGAGTTGGGCGGCATAGTAGCACCATCCTTGTAAACTATCAAGGATTCAATTTGTAGAATGGACTATTAGATAATCAAACCGAAAATGAGTCCTCAATTCTGAAAACAGGTCCTCAAACCTTTGATCCTTAAACCTGGAAATTGATTTTATGACTATAAACATTTGCCCAAGTCTTCCCATACACGTCTTATTAATCTCTACCAAAGCCTAGGGCTGGGCTCCAACTTCCACGGAGTCGGAATGCCCAACTTAGACCTCCGACTCCAACCAAAGTCGGAGGCTAAGTTGAGCTTTGACTCCAATCGAAGTTGTCGAAGTCGAAATCGGAGCATCAGAGCCCACTTGGAGATATTAGAAACAAAAAATTGAAAGATAAATATGTTTTCTTGTCCCATAAATAATGAATTCCTAAAATTACAAGTTGAGTTTTAATAATAAAAAAATGTTGCTAATTTGGTACCCAACGGAAGTTGTTGCGGCTTGTATTGATTGAATGCCTCTCTTCGTCAAGCTCAAGCCGTGGAACCTAAAAGAAAAAGTCTATCCATTCTAGAGGACCAAGGGGCAAATGGTTCTTGCAAGAGTGGAAGCATGAGAACCAGCTCCTAACAGCTTGGCCTTCATTGAAATGGAAGAGAAGGCTTAGAGGGAAAAACCAACAAAACAGAAGCATTACAACCCAAGATGAAGGACGAGAGAAAGGAGAAAACAAAGAAAAGAGAAGACAAAGGAAGAGAGAAAGCTATCGGCTGAGAGAAATCATAAAATGAAGGAAGAGAAAACGACTTAAGGCTTGAAAGGAATAGATGAATATATAGGAGGTTATACAGCGTCATTTTAAGTGTTTCTTAAAAGAAATGTTGCAAAATAGTCTCATATGCGAGGACGAGGGTTCGAACGCGAGTTAGCGTCTTTGCAAAAGAGTGTCTGCACTGTTAGGCCACTCAACTCCTTACTAGTTAAATTACATTGCTAAATATATTAAGTATAAATATCAGAGTTGGAGTTCGGATGTCAAAGCCTACATTGGCTTTGACTCTGACTCGGACCAAAATCTTTAGAGCGACTTCGAGTTCGACTCTGACCAAAATCTTCGAGCAACTCTGACTCCAAACTTTGAATTTTCAAACTCCGTCGAAGTTGGACTCAGAGTGGACGTCGGCCAGAGTCGGAGCTATTGGAAATTTTGCACAACCCCACCAAAGCCTTAAAATCACATTTGGGAACAATTTTCCTTGGCCATAGAACATAAAAGTTCTCCAGCCCTTTTAGAATAACCAAGGAACGCGTGAAGGGTATGAAACCTATGTGATGCCTAAGTTAGTCAGGTTGTACACTTGGTTTCTCTAATAATCAAAGGGCTAGTTCAACTTACATCGAACGTGAGTTCCTTTCAATATATAGAGCATGGGATAGAGTGGTACGGCTTAAGTAACAACCCATCCTCTGGTTCAATTTAGACTCGAGGCTGCTATTATTTGAATGGTCCATTATTTGATAAGAAGTGGTTATCTTAGAAGAGATTTTGGACCTCTATTTTGTTCTGAGGAAGTTTGGATATGACTTTATCTACAAGTTTGCCTCTTGGTCGGGGTCCGTTGTTAATATGTGAATTGTGTTGATATTGGTAGGTGGGCTTTGTTGGATCCTGGACTTTCAAGGCGTGGGGTTGGCCCAGTAGTGAGGGAAGACTTTTGCCCTTCCAAAACCATATGTATCTAATTGGCATGCGTAAAAAATTCTAGATTAGTATACAGCAGAAACGATATTATTTTTAATGGTGAATCTTAAATCGGGTATAGTTGTTTCATGGATTTTTTCATATTGTTGGTAATCTGAATTCATCATTCTCGATAGTGAGATGTGCTACGTGATAAAAAAAAATTCAGAATAACACCCACATACTTCACATGCTAAGTGCTCTATATCAGAGAGACATACCTCTTGAGAGAGAGAGATCTTTCTCCTTTTATTTTATTTATTTTATATATCAGACAAGATTGGGGAGGAGAGGCTCCCTATTAGCCTTCCCCCTCAATTGCCCTTTGCTAGCCATAATGGCCAGCTTATTAATTTGCAGTTAAGTAACCAAAAAATCCACTTCAATTAGGGATATAATCGGTTCAGTTTGGTTTTGAACATATTTAAAACTGAATCGGTCTAAGTCGATTTTAAAATTTTGAGAACTGATACAAACTGATTCATCCAAGAAACTAGAACTTCCAGTATTTTCAATTTCGATCCAATTTGGTTTGGTTTACAAGTGTAATTTAGTTTTAGGATATTTTGTTGGGTTAATTGGTTTTTATGACCAAAATGAGGAGTTTTTTTTTTTTTTTTTTTTTTAAATCCCAAATATGATAGAGCAGCCCAAAACATTATTTTCAAAAACATCATGCCTATAACTGATTAACCAAATTAATAAAATCTAAAAAAAATAAACTAAAACAATTGCAAATACAGCCATCAAAGTAAAAGGTCCAACTCCGACGTATGTAAAACAGTTACAAAATAACTGATTAACAACTACTTCTAAAAAAATTACAATTACATATTATATATATAAAATGTACTCTTATAATTATACTATAATATATATATATATGTGTAAGTATGTAACTTAATATATAAGGATAAATAATAGCATGTTAATAAATTAATATTAATATTTATATTTAAGAGTAAGTTTATATCAATAATGCGTAACACAATAAAATTAAAATTTCATGTTATATTAATTTTATAGTATATAAAATATATAGCATAAAGTTTTTAAAAAAACTATAATATATATAATATCAAAAGTAAAATATATATATTTCGATTCGGTTCGGTCAAATTTAGTTTTTAAGTCATGAAAACCGATATATTTTATAGATTTCGCAGCCGAAACCAACCGAACCATTTTTCAGTTTGTTCTTATACTCCTAACTTCAATCATGTATTTAGGTCTGGCCATAATGGCCAGATGTTAGTTGTTTAGGCTAAGGGTGCTCTACTGTGGGCCGCGGGCACACCCCATTCCTACGACATGCAATGAGAATAAGCAAAACGATATATACTATCGTTTTGTCCTTCATTTTAATTATTCATATATATTATTTATTTTTTTAATTGTTAAGAAGGTAATTATTAATGTATTGATATTTTTTAAAATATTTAAAAAATGTTTAAAAATATTTGAAAAAATAAAGAAAAAAAAATACAATTTGTATTGGAGCATACCTTGCGGTCAAAATTGGTCGGCATAATACCAGCGTCCTATGAACTAAGGTGTGAAATGCATTGATCGGTTGATATCACAACCTACCATCAGTTGACGAATTTGAGACACATGCATATTTTGAATTGAACTTTTCCCCAAACCTTTTTTCTCCTGATTTCCGGTTACTTAGTTACGTGTGGACATTGAAATGATTTGAGTTGAGTTGAATTGTGAATAATATAGATCTTATTGAAATGGATTAAACTTTTTTAGATTAAGATGTGTTTAATTTTTTATAAATAATTAAAAATATAATAGATTCTATCAATAATTAATTAGAGAGAAATTGAATTTGGTTCAACAACTAAAAACAAGCTTAAAATGCAAATTAAGAACTCAACACTTCCTTTGCTATGATAGCAGAAGTAGCTGCAGAACAGTGTTTATCTTAATTTGATAGTGCCGCATTAAAGTTACAATTAAAATTAATTTTCTATTCTGTTAAAAATATGGTGTGGTAACTGTGGTTTTATGCATAAACAGAACAAAAACTTTAAAAACTATCTTCTTATACTCAAATAAAGGTAGTCATCTATCTTAGATGATTTATTAATGCTAGATACAAGTATAAAATATATAAAGTTTTCTGTGACTTCAGTTCATTGAATATATAGATAAGTTATAGTTGTAAATTTTCGTTAGATTTGATGCTGTTAGTAAACGGAAGGGGGTGATTGGGAAGTTTTGAAAGTTCGAGAATCCACTTTGATGCAATTATTAGTTTCAAATGCATATTGTGAATTGAATAAAAGTTTGAGGGACAAAGTGTAATTAACCCTATATTATATCTTCTAATTTAAAAAAAAAAAAAAAAAAAACCTTGCACTCTCGTTCAATACTGACCGTTAAGACTGAAAGAATAGATGACATGATATAGTTTTGACATTGAGACTTTTTTTTTTAAATGAAAAACAGACTTCATTTCATTCAATGAACCGAAATTACAATTATGACTTATCTATATAGGGAAAACCTGAACTATAAGCCAAACTACGCATCTGCTCTGGGGCACCCCCACACATAAATTCCTTTGTGGCGGATATTATCTTAACTTCTAAAAAACTCTCTCTTAACAGAGAAAGTGCTCTGTAAAAACAGAACTACACGACCCCTCTTCCAAAGAAGAGAAGCACTCGCCCCCTTCTTCCTCCCAAGGAGAAAGAGTATGGGACACTGCTGCTATGGACGCCAAGTCCAATAGCCTATTTCCTTTTTATTAATTACAAAAAACAAAATCAGCAAAAGAAACACATTAAAAAAATACAAAAACACGAAAACACATAAAAACTCTCTGCCACTGCCGCCCACCATGAGCATCGACGTGAGCTCAAACGACACGCCTATTGCAAGCATCGGTTTCACGAGCCCAGACGGCACGAGCACCCAGCTTTTGCACGGACACTAGCCTCCATTGCGTAGGCGGCTCCTAAGCACGAGCACTGGCCGCACGAGCACTGGCCATAGCATCGCCCGCTCCTCTCGACCAGCTTTTGCCCCAGATTGCATCCGATCCAGGCAACTCAACACCTCACTTAGGTAATGGAAAAACATTAAGAAAAATGCTGCAAAAAAATAGAAGTACAACACACAAAGAGTCGGTAGTGGCGCGTGCAAGACACACCACTCTGAAAGGAACGCTGACGATCGATCTTGGAAGTTCTAGAGTCAGAGGTCCCAGAAAATCCGAGCGTTGCGTCAGTAGAAGGCTCCTTGGTGGCGTGTGATGGCGGCATACCTACGAGCTCTGAGGCTTCAACTCGTGCATGCGGGCTACGCCCCACTCCGTTTGGTGCCACGTTCGGTGGTCTTGAAGATCGGCGACTGGGCAGCATCTTCAAGAATCCATTCTACATAAAGACAGTCTCTACCGAAAATCTGGCTAAATTGTCTGTGCTCTGTATCGATAAAACGCAACAGCTCACGAAGATCGAGGACAAAACAAATAGATGTAGTAACAACTTGACAAAACCAGCAACAATGACAAGGTACAATGCAAACAACATCTAACCCGATCTGTACCTATGACTTCTCTTCTCTGGTGATCGTGTTCTAATGGACGACGAGCGAGTTCTTTCATACAGACTAGAGCATGTTTAGATACTTAAAATATCTTAATATATTTATAAATAGTAGTGAAATGATTTGAGTTTTGGAAAAAAGAAATAAAAAGTTGAATAAAAATACCATAAAGTTAAAAAAATATTTAAATATTATTTTTATTCTAAAATTTGAAAAAGTAGTATTATTTTTTGTGTTTTATTTGGGAGATGGAGAAAATTGTAATAATTATGTAATCATCAGATGAAAATGTTTAATATTTAAAATTGAAAAGTGTTATGTTTTTTAGTGATGTTTAGGAAGGAAATATCTGATAAGAGAAATGATATTTTCAGTCATAGAGTACACAAACGTTGCGCACTCATTTTTAAAAAAGTGAGTAAATATAGGACCTACATGAAAAAAAATTAATTTTTTTAATGGTGTACCCCACTCTTTTTCAAAATAAATATGTGGCTCTACACAATTCATGATTGTATCTAGCATTACTCAACATTCCATTAATGAAATGATAATAATCACGACTGCTAAAAAAGGAGTCCCGACTCTGGCTGTGCAAAACTTCTGATGGCTCCAACTATGGTCAACGTCTGCTTAGACTCTGAAAGTTTTACATCCGAACTCCGACTCTGACATATACTTCATATATTTAATATTGTAAAATTAATAATAGGTGGTTGAGTGGCTTAACGATGCAGGCATGTGTTTTGCAACACGCAACCTATGTTCGAGTCTCATCACGTATGAGACTGTGATTTTTGCAAACTTTTTTTTTAACTCTTAAAATGGTGTCATCTATACTTCTTATATACTTATCTCTTCTTTCAGCCAAACCATACGCATTTGAACATTTCCTTTGCCGACACTAAAGTTTCGACAACAACTTCGTTCTCTCTTGAATCTTCCTTTGTTTTCTCTCTTCCTCTGTCTTTGTCAATCGTGAAATCATTACACTAAAATGTTACTCACAACACATACCACTACTCTCTCTCTCCCCAATCTAGATCTCATCTCTACCGCCGTGCCACGAAGCTTTCCTTTTTATCCATCCTTTAATGTTGTTTGGATGCTCGAAAAGTCATTTCAATATGTCCCTTGATGTTGTTTGGAAGCTGGGAAAGGCTTTTCAATCCATCCTTTGATGTTGTTTGGATGCTGGAAAAAGGCTTTTGATTTGTTTATTTATTTCGTTTGCTTTGTGTTATTTGGATATTGTTTGGAATATTTCGATGTTGTTTGGATGTTACTCTGACTCCGACAGCGACTCCAATAACACCGATCAGAGTCAGAATCTACTCTGATTTGGAGTCGAAGCTCAACTTGGCCTTCAACTTTGGTTGGAGTTTGGCAGTCCGACTCCGTCAAAGTTGGGCAATCCGACTTTGTCGGAGTCGGAGTCGGAGCCCAACCCTAATCCCGACCTACTCTGAAACCCTTGACCCTGAAGAGGATAACAACCAACTGTTGCAATTTGGGGCTCTTCAGATTTCGAGACAAGTTGACCTAGTACGATCCAAAAGGAACTCGTTCAAAAGTTGTTCTGTCCCAACCTGATCATTTCAAACCATTTTCCTCACCCCGAGTTTTTGTTATTCCAATCTGTTTTAATTTTAATTTTTTAAAAAAAAAGTTCAACACTTTCATTCCCAACTTAATTGAATCAAATACATATTTTATTTTTCTAATAAAATAAGTATAACAGACAGTACCGTTACGTTTAAAAACAGACATATGATAAAGGAGCAACATGTTATTCTGACACCAGACATAATTTAAATTAATTATGGCTGCTACTTTCAACAGATAATCGAAACAGTGAATACAAGAGATTTGTCCAAAACACAGAGAAAACAACTCTATTTTCAATTGAAAATTATCAAAACTTCAAAATCGTTCAATCAAATCCACAAGCCGGGTTGAAATAACTGTAAATCCGAAAATATCATAATTTTGCCAAAAATAGCAAAATCCCAATAAATACACCAAAAATAAATACATAATTAATGAAGTAATCTGTCAAAAATATTGCAAAAATCGGGTTCAAAGTCATCTCTTAACTGAGAAACGAAATATTACCATATAAGGCAAAACATTATCAAAAATTGAGGTTTTAAAGGGAAAAGTAGCTGATTTTGGACTCAGAAACCATGCACACCAAGCAGCTAGGTGACCACGGCATGCAAGCTGAAAAGAGCTTTCCGAATTGGAGCCATATGCAAGAATCCGATATCTGTAGCCAAAGTTATGGCCAAAATACCATCACGTGTTTAAAACTATCCCAAATCAAGAAAAAATCATTGTTTCTGCTGTCCTTAAGCTGATCTTCCATCTCAAGTTAGTTCAGCGCCATCAACGTGCAATCTGATAGTTTGGCATCATCTAATTCAGATTTTCCTGCATCATATTCCAACCCAACAAGACCATCAAGATAAACGGCTTCGGATCATAGTTCGAGTCTGATAGAAACTTAAAAGAGAGATGGAAGATTATTCAGGATTGGATGGACGATTTTGTATAACTTGGCATTAACTTAATGTGACTAAAAATAACAAGAGTCAAAAGCAGTTTTCACAAAAATAAAACAATCTTTACAAAAAAATTTCTTAACAATTTTTCAATTCTATTTAGCTACTTTTACAAACTCTATTCCAAAAATACATTTTCTTAAAAAATTACTATTATCTAAGGTTGTATTTGGATAGTAAAATTTTGCAAATATTCTATAAATAATAATAATAAAATAATAATAAATAATAATGAGGTATTATTCATTTTCATAAAATCAATACAAAAGCAAAAAATTGTTATGATTGCGAAAGCTTTCAGATACCCAGCAACAGTCCTGATTAATGTCTTAAATGAGGAACGCGGATTTTTCCAGAAAAGAAAGAAGTCATAGTTGGCTCCCATCGACGAAGTGGCGAAAACACGGACATTCGAATCTTCGATTGCAATAGTTGTCAGCCACCAAAATTTGCCTGGTTGATTGCATAGTGTAGTGTATTGACTAAAGGTACCTAAATATCTGAGTGGACACTAATAAGAGGAAGAAAAATGAATTGAATAAGTTTAAAATAGATAAATTTCGAGAAAATATTTATAAAAAAGTTGACTGCATATTGAAAAAGTGTAAAAAATTATTATTATTTTTTAGTAGGATCCACTTTTTTATAAAGGAAAAATTTGTCTATTTAAAATTTATCTTAACATATTACTCTAAGAGTAAGGGCTGATTTCGACACTTGAAGTATCTCAAAATTCTGTGAAGAAAAATATATTTTTATTTTTTTTAAAGAGTTAGGATTACATGTTCAAAAGTGACTCATTCTCATATTTATTAAGAAAGACTCACTTACGGTAGAAGAATACCATAATTACATCACAATCATAAAAGTACTTTATAAAAGTAAACATATAAACTGACTTGACTTGATGTAGTATATTAAATTATAAAATTATTTGTATTGTAAAATATATCTAACGTATTATATGAAACCATGTCAGTTTGTAGGTATACTTTTGCGAGATCTTTTGTGGTTATAACACTTCTGTGAATAATAGTTAAATGATTTAAGTTAAGATATTTTATTAGATTTTAGAAAATGAGAGAGAAAAAATTGAACAAAAATATTATAAAGTTAAGAAATTGTTTAAATATAATTTTTGTTTTGAAGTTTGAAAAAGTTGCATTGATTTTTGTATTTGAATAATGATTAGGTACTAATTAGATGAGAAAATTGAATATTTGAAATTAAAAAATTATTTTGTGTTTGAGTAACGGGTGCTACCTGCACCTCTCGACGAGACCCCCTTGAACCCCGGCCCCACCCCCCATGGGCATGTTCCCCCATTCAAATTTTGGGGTACTCCATACCCACCATGCGGTGTGTGATATCACACGAAGAGAGAGAGAGATAGAGAGAGACCTGAGGTTTGGGGATACGACAAGAGGGAGAGAGATCGAGAGATCGAGCGGCGACGAAACATAAAGAGGAAATAGGTGCGGTGTGGGGGGACTTGCGTTTAAAACAAAACCTAATACAAAACGACATCGTTTTATTACAAATCTAATCTTTGTTTTAATATATATAGTGGGCCGAGCGGACGGATGAAAACTCAGGCTAGCTTAGACCAAGCCCAAGCCTCGCCCCCGACACTTGTAGCATGCTAGCAGATGCCCTTGCTTGCCCCAAGGTAGTCGAAAGATTGGGGCGAGATGTGAGATTCGCTATCCAACCCTAATTTAAGTAATATTTGAAAAGAAAATTATAAAAAATTTTGAAAATTTTATGTCTCATCTCTATGATCAAACATTCATTTAAAACTCTTATTATTATTGTAAAAATATTAGTTTGTCCTCTCACTTTGACTGCTTGTATATTTAATTTTTTTAAATTTTTTTTTATTTAATGATTAAAAAATTAATTTTTAATATATTAGTGTATTTTTTTTATTTTTTAACAATATTTAAATATATTAAAAAATAGATTATTTTTTTTAAATACCCATTTAACCTAACGATCAAATTGAGTGGGGTAGTGAGATAGTAGCCCGACTCTTGTTATTTACTTCAATCGTATTTATTGATGTATTTAGTGATGTGATATATTTTAAACGACAATCATTTAAACTGATGATAGAACAAGTTACTTTGACATGGACAAATGACTGATTTAAACAAAATTGAAGATGAAAGGTGTCTTGTCGGCCAATAAGCCGAGTCAACCCAAGAAGGTTACGTGGTTCTTAACTAGTTTCAACCGCTACATAAGAGGTGGGTGAAGTCAAATGCCCCGGACACCGACGTCAGTGCACTTGGCCGAATTTCTCGATCAACAATCTGGTGATCCACTACTATCCTGCAGGCTTGGGTTTGGTTGGGAAGGGTTCAGACTAGACTCGTTTGTCCGAGATAAATTATTAGTTTAAATAAAGAAACTTTCACACAAATTCTTGTTAAAATAAATAAATTTTATTTAAAAAAATATATATAAAAAAAAAAACTATTATTTATAAAAGACTTGTATAAAATTTATACCTATCATTACATTTTGTCCATTTTACATATATATATATATATAAAAGAAAATGGATTTTGTTTATCTGCATCGATTGTAGGTTATCTAACAAGCGTCAGGATTATTATAATAACATAGTTTCAGCCACATTCATTAGCAAGAAAAGAGAGAAATAAACTACCAAATTTGATGAAGTCTTCCTTCTGACTTTATATATCATTTTTCTATATTAACTTTTACTATGTCAAAACCACTCCATCCACCGCCAAGCACTACGCTATAAATAAATAAATAAAAGAGTATTCATTATTCAAAACCCAGTCCAAGTCTCTAGATATAGAAGTACATCATTATCTAAGACTATTTTCTAGATATATTCTTGAAATTTTCTTGGTAGAATATCCATTTAAAACATCTATTCTCATTAAATTATAAATAAAAAAAATAGAAACAAAGTTAAAAAAATCACAAAAATATTATTCCCAAGCAAAATTTTGATGGACCCCACCAACCACGTTTTAAAATTCAAATAGAAACATATTTCAAAAAACTCTCTCAAAGTGAATTCAAAACATCCCCAATATGAAGATAGCATATGTGATTTTTGGCATCACACTTTGCAAAAGGTAAAAGGCCAGGAATTGGAAACATAAATGGGATAACAACTAACTACACTTTCTTTTGAATTTGTCAGCCACCAAATCCCAAATGTACACGACAAAGAATAAGCCTTCAATTCATCCCAGAACTACAGAAAAATAGAACTGCTTCTGTTTTTTATGTATAGCCTGCAAACAGATCCTCTAAACATCATGGCTGTGATGCTTCTTCAGCCTTGGCTCTCTCTGTTCCTTTGCTTTGCTTTTCTCTTTTCTTCCATTCCTCTCTCCCATTGCCAATTCGGTTCTCCCCAAAATCTCGAGACTTTCTATCCTTCTTCTGAAGCTCCTTCTCCTGCACCTGCACCAAGTTCTCCCTCCGATCCTCCGATCACTTCTTCACCAGAGCCACCACTACCGCCATCTCCTCTGTCAATTTCACCTCAATCGGTACCCCCACCACCATCGTCGTCAAGCAAGAGTAATAAGATTGTAACGGCAGTAGCCGCCACCGCAGCCAGCACTCTGGTTCTTTCCGGGTTACTCTTCTTTCTGATCAATAGGTGTGCTGCTACAAGACGCAGAAGAGAGAATAGGAGTACTGCTTTAAATCAAGGTCCGCCTGCTTTGCCAGGCAACGAGTTTACGCGGTTTGATGGGGGTTTTAAGGGGTTCGTTGTTGATGAAAACGGCTTGGATGTGGTTTATTTGAGGAAACTTGATGGGGAAAACTCCGCCAACAGTCTTCATAAAGAGGTATTACATAATCTAGAAAATGAAGGAGGGACGGAGGTAAAGGAAGATCCAAGAAGGAAGAAGTCTGAACCTATACAAGAAGTTCCTCTTCTCCGAGGAAAGTCTTCAACTTCCCACGTTAAAGTTGTACCAGAAGTGGATGATCCGAACCCAACTAGTACTCCTGCAGGTATGGCCATCATCCAGGATGTTAAGAAGCCAGAACCATCAATTCAACCATCAACTCGTCCTCCCCCTCCACCACCACCACCGACACCACCTCGTGGACCGCCACCTTTATCCTCTTCCTTAGCAATTGCTAGCATGAAAGGCCCTGCACCGCCACCGCCACCGCCTCCACCAATTCCAGTGAAGAAAAATCCCACGCCACCACAACCTCCACCACCTAAGGCAGGTAGTTTGAAATCATCATTAAAACCACCCCCAGCACCACCACAAGCGATGCCAGGTGACAATAAAACAGGGGAGTCTTCATCTGAAACCGGAGATGGTCAGATAAAAATGAAGCCATTGCATTGGGATAAAGTGAATACTAACACAGATCATTCCATGGTGTGGGACAAAATCGATGCTGGTTCTTTTAGGTAACTTTAATTTTCATTTTTGGATTCAATAGCTTACATGTAATCGCCTTTCCTAGATTATGCTGACTCTCAATAATTTCAAATTTGAAAATTCAGGTATGATGGAGATCTTATGGAACACCTCTTTGGATATGTTGCCACCACCCGACAATCGCCTCAAAGAAACAATAACACAATGGATCGGAGTAATCTCAACTCTGATTCACCGGCACAGATTTTTATCCTCGACCCTCGAAGGTCTCAGAACACTGCAATTGTTCTGAAATCTCTAGCAATCTCTCGCAAAGGAATCCTTGATGCACTTATTGAAGGCCAAGGCCTCGACACAGATACTCTTGAAAAGCTGGTCAGAGTTGCCCCAACCGAGGAAGAACAATCCCAGATCCTAGAATATGATGGAAATTCCACAAGACTTGCTGATGCTGAGTCCTTCCTCTACAACCTTCTGAAAGCTGTCCCATCGGCTTTTGCTCGCCTTAATGCCATGCTTTTCAGATTGAACTACGACTCGGAGATTCTACCCCTTAAGGAAGCTATACAAACACTCGAATTGGGATGCAAGGAGCTTAGAACACGAGGTCTCTTCATGAAACTTTTAGAAGCAGTCCTTAAGGCAGGCAATCGCATGAATGCAGGTACTGCCCGAGGGAATGCCCAGGCCTTCAACCTTAATGCTCTTCGAAAGCTCTCTGATGTTAAAAGTACCGATGGAAGGACCACTTTACTCCACTTTGTTGTTGAAGAAGTAGTTCGCTCTGAGGGAAAGCGGTGTGTTATAAACAGGAATAATAGCTTGAGTCGAAGCAGCAACAGCAACTCTAATCCTGAGAGTTCAAAAACAAAGGAGGAAAGAGAGAAGGAATATAAAATGCTTGGATTACCAATGGTGGGAGGCCTCAGTGCTGAGTTCTCTAATGTAAAGAAAGCAGCAACTATAGATTATGAAACCTTCACAGGTATGAACTCAGCACTCACAGCAGGAGCAGCAGAAATTCGAGCACTCGTGTCCAAATGTTCCAGTGATAGAGGAGGAGGGTTTGCAAGGGAGATGAAAGGTTTTCTTGACGAGGCAGAAGAAGAACTTCAGGTGTTGAGAGAAGAAGAAACAAGGGTGATGAAGCTTGTAAAGAGAACAACAGAATATTATCAAGCAGGAGCATCAAACGACAAGGGAGCATCCTCACTTCAACTATTTGTTATAGTAAAAGATTTTCTTGGTATGGTTGATCAGGCCTGCATTGAAATTGCACGAAAACTGCAAAGGAGGAAGACAACGACAAAAGCCTCGGGATCATCATCACCAAAGTCACCGCCATCGAAGACCCCAGTGACGTTCCCAAACTTGCCGGAAAATTTCCTGTCAGATAAGTCAAGGAGTAGTTCTAGTGAATCAGATGATTTTTGAATTTGACCTGTATCATATAGTTTCTTTTTCTTTTTCTTTTTGTGGGGTGGTGGATGGAAGTAGGAGGAGGATTTTGTTCACTGTATATAGATAACACATTATATGAATTGTGAAATGAACAGCCCAAGTGATTTTTTTTTTTTTGGATGCACCAAATTCTTGTCTAAATCATCTAGTCATTGGAAGGCCAGAGATTTCACGTAAAAAGAAGAAGAAGAAGAAGATGATGTTGATCGATATCAGGAAACTCTGGTTCTCATCTAATCTCATTTCATGTGATGATGATCAAGAAGAAGAAGATGAAGATGATGAGACTACAAAAGAATTATATGGGTATTGCCGATTGCGGTAATTATATCACAGGCAGTACCTGCATATGATAATTTAAGGCTGATAAGTGTTGGGAAAATATTCCTAATGTATAACTTTAAACAAAGAGAGCGGACATAATTTGCAAAACCACAGGGGTGGTGGAACCGTAAGTGTCAGTCCAGGTTTTCTTTGTACTACTTGCAAATACAGTAACGTACAATGTTGGATAAAAGGTAACATTTTATTTCGACGATAAAACGTTGGTGGCTGTTGAACAGCATTTACATCAGGGGATCGTTTTTAAGGTGATTGTTGTTCTAAAGCACCGTACATGGGACTATTTGGGGCCAATTCCTCTGCGGCCACCAGGTAAATACTAAGTTATTTTTACACCTTAAACAGTCCGAATGAACTGCATGCAGCTCACAGACAGATATTGCTTATATATTGTCATTCACCAAAGAAAATGAAAAACATTTATCCATAAATCATTGCTCGTATAATCTTTAGTCAATATTTAGGGGTAAAAGCAGTCCTATATCTTAATAAGAAGCAAAAATCATATAGATTCAACAAAATCACTGAAGACTAAAGAGTGCCAGAACAATTTAATGGCAACCAACTACAAGAATTAATACATTTCTAACGGTTTGACGGTTCATGCACATCTTTTTATTTATCTATTTACTTTTAACTACATTTGGTTTGAGAGAGAATGCGCCAGAGAGGAGTAATGATTTGTCAATGGAAGGTGGATGCGACCCAAGAAGATTGATGATATGGGTTGGTCTCTTCTGGCCATTCAGGAATGCAGTCTGCGCCTCTCATAAGAGCCTTTTGGCCAAGTAAACATATTATGGCAACATTCCATTCCCTAATGAGAAGCAATTTCTTCATATATATCGTTCATTATCCACCCAAGTATTTAGCTTCGAAAGCAGAAGTATTTCTTAGAACGTGAAGTGAGTCTCCCAAGAACATCGCTCATCCATGAATCTCATTTTTCAAGACTTCCTGCACAATTAGAAAAAGTAATTTCACATATTAAGGAGAAAAAATAACTTGAGAAAAGTAAATTCCTGCATCATTCACGTGAAGAAAAATTGCGGTCAATATCAACATCACGTATGCAGCCACAACTCATTAAAAACAGATTAAGTAACCCACGACTCCTAAAAAATATACCCAATGTTTTCAATCTTGATCTCAAGTAACTGAACATATAATTACTGGCTTATTAGGCTTGGGAGTTCCTTTATGAAGAGGTAATAATTGCATTGACCTTAATGGAAAAATGCTTCTTGGTACTTGTGAAATTACCACTTGTCCCGAAAGTTTAAGTTGATGGGAATAGATAGATTTAATTATTTTTATTATATTTTTAACACTCCTCCTCAAGTGCAGGCCAGATTCCCCCTCAATAAGTGGGTCCAACACATAGAAATATAATTAAATTAGGTAGAATATAGAGTCATGGTTCAAACTCAAGACCTCTGCTCTATTACCATGTAAAATCACCACTTGTCCAAAAAGTATAAGCTGATGGAAATAGGTAGGTTCAATTATTTGTATTATATTCTTAACAAAACAGCGAAAATGATTGGGTTTATTTAATAAATAATCGTAAAGAAGCAAATTCAATATATGTGTACGTGCAATACTTTCACATTCAAATCTACAGAATCTAGGGTACTAAAATTCTCGCACTCAAAGGCATGATGTCCTCATTATGAGAACCAGCATAATTTTGCAGTCCAGTACTCCCAGGCCATATAGTGCTACTAAATGGTTCTTATACCCTTGTCTCACAACCTGGGGACATACTAACAATGTGACGCTTCAAAAGGACAAGACATTTGGGACTCTCTGTGATCGCCTCTCTATAATACAGATCATACACATTCTCACACACCGACACAACATTCTCACACGCCGAGATGCACATGCCTTGAAATACCCAAATCCAAACAACCTAGGGTACTACAGCTTGAGCTGATAAAATAATTCTTCCAGTCTCCAAAATACCCATTTTGGGTTCTCACAGAAAATGGATAATAAAACATAGGACATTTTCTTATCTCATGGATCATTAATTAAATTATCTAGAATTCAGGAGAAAGGGATGAAACTTATCTTGAATAATAACACGTAGAAGCCATGCTTCTATGGTTCTACAAAATTGCTACTCAGATTCAAGGAACACCTCTAATGCTTGATTGGCTATGTTACCAAATGATTATGTACTCATACTCCTCTAACAAATGCATATTAATTTTGGAGGAAAGAACAGGGAAGTTAAATTGAAATGATAAACAGTGAAAAACCATCATGGTTATTGTGTTGTGATAACTTAATGGGATACCAACTTGACAGAATATATTCAATAGCAAAGCAAGAGAGCCATGGGCCTCTCTGCTTCATCTACCACTGCAACTAATAACTTGTGAAAGACTAGTACTTGTTGACTTAAGCAACGAATTGACTTTTGAGATTAAATTCACTGACACAAAAATAAAGTGAAATGCTTATCTGACTAAAATATGGAGGGGAAAAAAAGGAAAAAAATAAATGCTTAGAGATATGGAATACCTTATCTGAAATGCTTTTCGACATTTTTAGTCCCCCATAAAAGGCAGGCAATGGAGTGGCTTTAAAATTAAGGTTCTGTCTTGACTTTCTAATCTCTGCCCCTTTGTCCTCCTGTGTCAATCAGATGGAGTTGAGACATGCCATTTATGTACACTGAATAAAGTTATTGCCATGTGAACTAAATGCTGGTAATAGTTGCTCATAGAAATGGTCATTTGAGAAAATCTTTGCAATTATATTCCTCAATAGGGGATGACATGCCCTAGCTAAAGAAGAGAACTCATTATAAATCTTTGTCCTGTTTTGTTTTACTTATAAAAAAAAAAAGTGTACCTTTGATTTCGATTGAAGGCCAGTCCTCACAGCCTCCTTGGCATTTGGTTTTTCCTCTAATTTCTTTGAAATCTAAAAATAAATTGGTAAAAAAAGGTTACAAGATATTTGTTTAACATTGTATATTCGATATACTGAAAGAATTTGTCCCTGCACGTAATAGAGGATTTCTTCTTTTTCCGTGTGTGTGTGTGTGTTGGGGTACCTCCTTTTTTTTGTCTGCCCTTTCATCACTTTTCAAGAAAGAAGGGGCCGGCTTAGCACTTCTTTTATCCACAGCACCTGCTTTTAGTAACCTATTCCAGGAAAACCATGCAATATTCAATTTTCCATAGAGATAATTCAAAGATTTCAAAAACTCAACCCAGCCCTGATAATTTCAGCCCTGATAATTTATTAATGCAAGACATTTCAGGGAATAAGCCACTTTATAAGATGAATTACGGCCAAAAACAAAAAACAAAACTTCATAGAAAAGGCATAATAAAGCATGGAAATTTGAGTATTCCCCAATAAAGGAATTATAACCTTCTCCCCTCAATCTTCTCTTTACACCACCTACCACACTTTCATCATGAGAAATGGAATTAGACCAAAGGAATCCCCACATGAAATAGTAATTAATAAAATGCGAACTACTACATACACAAAAAGATTATACAAAAGTAAACCTGCAAAATGATGAGGTGTTATGAAATTCGTTAGATCTACTTTATAATAAAAGTAATTTTATACCACATCAGTTTATAGGTTTACTTTTGTATAATTCCTTTATGTCTAAAGTATTTTCCTAATAAAATTGTTAGGATTGGATCTCTTTTTTGTATGAGTAGAATTGGATCTCATTGCATTTGTGTGGAAATGGTGGTGCCTACAATTGATTTGACAATCAATAATTGTGATTGGGGCTTATATGGAGATGGGTGATATTTTTTTAGGTAAATAAATAAATGCCTCAAATGACCGAAAAAGACAAATCATCATACATCTCAGAGGATATATTATTCTGAGCCATACTCGGCATTCAGGTATCCACTTATTGGACATTACCAATCACATACAAAATTGAAGAACCTAGTTGGGTTTCACTTTTTCCATTTGTGTTACCTTGTTCTGGTTTGTTTAGATCAGATGAAATAACACTAGTTAACAATGAGAGGGAGATAGAGAACGTACAGAAGTAACACAACTAAACATTGTTAAAAATACATTAAAGCAAAACCTACAATACACACACATTCACTGAAGTATGCTATTGTAAATAAACTATAAAAAACAAGCATGCTATGATAAATACATTCATGATGGAAAAAGAGTGAAGACAAAACATTACCCTCGATTTTCCTTTTGTGGTGTCATAGAAGTTGAAACCCTTGGTTCTGTCCCCTTTCTAGGCACCTGGTCAAAGAGAATTGAAATAACAAAATGTTCCACAGAATGGAAATCTAATGTTAGAATTGTCAATTGTAACCTTTTCTCAGCAAAGATAAAAGTAGTTGTTCGCCCCTTCCTTTTCCAGTAAACAAACAGGTTTTCTTCTTTTAGGCAAACGTTATAATGTGATAAACCTGTTTTGTTACAGACGATCTCTCTTCGCCAGAAGATGTCGATTGGTTTGTACTTTTCTGAAATGTCTTGAATGCTCTTTTGACAATGTCCTTATCCCCCATTTTCTCCATAATGAAGGATTTTCTAGTCATATGAAGTGAAGTTGGATCAGAATTTGTAGGATCCAAGCGAAGGGACATGTGTAGAGATGTAGGAGCAAACTTTCTTTCACCAATACAAGGATTTTTGTTCCTTGGTAAAGATGAATCATTTCCCTTCTTCGTTGAAGATCGTGACGCAGATAATGCAGTGAAAGTTGGTGAAGGCTTTGACACTTTAGGGGTGGAAATATGTGATGCTTTAGGTACAGGTGATCCTGCTTTCTTCTTTACCCTTGTCACATCTCTCTCCCTATTCGCTGAAGTTACCTGTACAAACCAACCTAAGAATCATGAGCCACCAGATACAACGTAACAACCTAAGTTTTCTTATATCTAAGTTTGCCCACAAAGATCAATCAATTAGAGAAATTAATCGCTTCACCTTCTCATATTCCTTTGGATGATCCAAAACCGTGTTTTCTTTAACCTGTGGAGCTTTTCCCACCTCATTGTTGCATTTGTGCAAAACTTGCTTCATGCCTTTAGATTCAACCGAAGTAGCTCCTTCTTCTTCTTCTTTTACCAAAACAGTGTTTTCTGGTTTTCTTGACTTGGGGCTATCTACTCTGCTACCAAGTTCATCTCTCACTCCCTCAGATACTGACCTTTGACTTTCTATACTAATTGCAGCATCCTCCTTCAGATCATCCGCATGAGTGCTAATGACCTCACTGATCAAGTCAGTTTCTTGCATAACAACTTCTGCCGAGCTGTGGCTATTAGATATACCAGATTCGGAACCAGCACCGCTAACATTACCGTCCAGATCTCCGCCATGTTGATTCTCTGACCTCAAGGAATCGTCTTCCATTTGCTTTTCTTGATCTATTATTACAGCTCTGCGAGCAGCAATCTTCTTGTAATGGGCTTCGAAGTAGGCCGCCTTCTTAGCCACTGATCCGGGTGTTGCGCACTTCTCAACTTCTTCCAAGTACTTGTTGGGCGAGAAAGACGACCATTTCTCCCAAGACAGTGAATCATTCTCAAACCTACCAAAGGAAACCGACACTTCGAAGCCAGCTTTTGAGGCAGCCGTCTCTCCCATCTGTTCATATATTATCAAAGAAAAGCCAAAACCCAATCATATTTTCCAGAAAGAAACAGACTGACAACTCGCAACAACACAAACAGTATGGAGTATGGACTATTAGCAAACTACAGAGGAGAATCAATCAATAAGCCACAAAATAAATAAAATAAACACGGAACAAATGGGTCACTTTTCACAGATTTTTAAGGATAAGCTATGGTACCTTATCTTCGTATCTGGAAACATCCACTATTGATTCACCCATCTCAATGTCCTGACTCAAGGTTGAATTTCTCAAGAGCTACCACAGCAAAGACACAAACTGTGTTTACCCATGACCTGTGACCGGCATGACATTCCATCAGTTCAATGGATCTCACTGAAAGACCAGGAATGAAGAAAAGAGAACATGCCCCATGTGTTGTGTTCCAAAATTCTCCTGGTTTTTTTTTTTTTTCCTTCTTCCTCCTAAAATTCAATTACCGCTTCCAACTTTATCCAGTAATGACAAATTTGTCTGTTTCTGGGATTTCTGAAGGTCCCCCTAAATGATAATCCAATTAACAACAAAAAAGAAGAGAGCACAGTGGCAGATGACCCCATATTATATTTCCAAAGATGATTTAGGGGCGGTTCGGAAAGATAGAAATGATTTTAAATAAAAGTTAAAATTTTAATAAAATATTATTAAATATTATTTTTTAATATTATTATTATTTTATAATTTAAAAAAATTGAATTATTTATTATATTTTGTGTAAAAAATTTTAAAAAAATTATTTATAGTCTTGAGTAGAACGTGTACAGTATATTGATAAACGAGGATAAAAGGAAAAATATATCATTTTGAAAATGATATCATTATAATTTTAAAAATATAATTATATAAGTTTGTATAAACAATCTTCAACCGTATGTAGACTAACTCTTAAAAAAATAAAAAATTTTATTTGCAGTCTTAAGTGAAAATGTGCAGTCTCATTGATAAATAGGAGTGAAAGGAAAAAAATATCATTTTTAATATTATTAAAATTTTAAAATTTTTTAAAAATATAATTTATATAGACTTGTATGAGTAATTTGGATTGTATATAAATTAATTTTAAAAAAATTATAATAATAAAATAAAATAAGACGAGATGAGACCACACGAAAATTCCATATTTCATAACCTCCACTACATTCCATATTTCATATTTTTTAAAATTTTTAATATTTTTTTTGAGTTTATTATTTTTAAATTATTTTATATTTTTTATTCATTATTTATATAATAAATATTTGATAAAAGAAAAAAATAATAAAAATTAAAAAAAATATATAAAGTATAGATTGTGAAGAGGCCGTAAAGATTTATTCAAACTTTTTATCATTTCTTTCGGTAACAGTAATTATACTTAGATAAAAAGTTAACCTTTTGAGAAAGAAGACATGATTTGACGAAAAGAAAAAAGGTGCAGTAGCATGGGCAAGACTTTATGGAGGATTCATAGCTTAGGGAATAGGGAACGGGATTCTTGTTTAAGAGCCCTTTTAATTAGTTGGTTGGCTCAATAATGAAGCTTCAACGAAACAAAGATGTCACAACCTAATTTGTCATCATTTTCTATGAAAATTCCTTCTCATGATTTCTTACTCACCAGGGCTTGAGGGACCGAGAGACACGATCACCCCCATAATACATTGAAGTTGAACAGAACAGATAAGCCATGAAAGACAGATGGTAGGGAATGAAGGCCCACTACAAAAGCAGTGTAGTAGAGAGTGTGTGTCTGTGAGTCACAGCTGAATGTGATTGACATCTTCTCTACGAATTAAATTATGGAGACTACCGGATGCCTCATCTGGACCCTACGATTGAATTGGTTGAACTAAAGGATAGGAGAAATATCCTTAACAGAGGGGAAGCGGCATCGTATGATTTTCCGTCGAGTTGATCATACGTTGTCATTGACATAGGATCGCCTAAACAAAAGAAATGGTAGGCTAAGAAAGTGGTCAGTTTTAAAAAACATCTTCATTCATATGTCGAAAGTTGTGTCGAGCAATGTTTTAGCTGAGGGTACAAGAACTAACGTTTTGCGTTTGTTATCAACTTGTGTGGGAGATTGCGTACCGATCACATTGGCATAACTTGCCTTGCATTTTTATTCTTGAAGCGCTCTTAAAAGCTACTCATTCACCTTCCCAACATAAATCTTAAGTTTCCCAAACATCACTCTCTAACCTTTGTTATATATATATATGATTACACTTTAATAGTCTTTGCTTCCCAAAGAACACACTCCCCATACTCGGACATTTGGATAGAATGGACGTGGCAAAGTGTTCCCCCTTGCTCCAATTATTCCTCGGATTGGCTCTTCTGTTGGGCCTATCCAAATCCGATCCGGATCCGCTTCAAGATTACTGTATTGCAGATAATAAAAGCCCACAATCTTTCTTTGCAGATAGTACACCCTGCATTGACCCAAATCAAGCAATGGCTTCCCACTTTGCCACGTCCATTCTATCCAAGCCCGGAAATACAAGTCGCAATCTTTTCGGGTCCAGTAGAACACTGGCCAACACTGTTAATTTGCCTGGGCTCAACACTATGGGCTTAACCATGGCTCGACTCGACCTAGCGGCGGGTGGCATCATCCCGCCTCACGTTCACCCACGTGCTTCGGAAGTAACCATTTGCCTCAAAGGTCCACTTACTGTGGGCTTTGTCGACACCTCCGACCGTCTATATATGCAAGTATTACAGCCCGGTGACTCATTTGTCTTCCCTAAGGGTTTGATCCATTTTCTCTATAATGCAAACTCAAAGACCTCGGCACTGACCTTGTCTGGGTTGAATAGCCAGAGCCCTGGTTTTCAACTAACATCAGTAGCCACATTTGCATCCAAACCTGGAATTCCTGATGAGGTATTGGAGAAGGCATTTCAAATTAATGGCCAAGATGTCAAAAGGATTCGCAAGAACCTCGGAGAAGTTGACTATGCTTGCTTATGCAAATAAGATGCCTGCTCACAATGTCATAATCTTTATTTATTTGGTTTTGCAATGTATTGAAAGGGTCATTAGTAACCCCCCCCGCCCAACTTGTTTCACTTAAAATGGATTACCACATTATGATCTCCTATTGTTTTCAGACACATATCCGATGTTAAGGGACAGGGGCGGAACTACCTTAAGGCTTGGGCCTCGGCTTCCAAAATTTTTAAAATTAGATTTTAGAAAGTGTTTTTATAAACTATATAAAAATTAATATTTAACCCTTCCAAAATTATTTTTTCTTTAACTCCCCAAACTAGATTTTTTAGTTCCGTTCCTGTTAAGGAATTATATTGAACTATGAAATGTTGTGAGAATATTTTTGTGTTTGTGTTTGTGTTTGGTAGAATAGTGGGGATTCATTGAAAACACGTTTAGAATGACAAATGATTGAACCGATGAAAGTTTTTTTGTGACCATTTAAAGGATATGATATTTTTCTCAATCTTTATTATTAATGAAAGTGGTTTCGAATTTTTACACTAATGATTAAAATATGTTTGTATTCAAAGTCGAAGAAAAAGAAAATCTGTTTGTCGTCGGCCTGCATGGTTAAAATTCAACTACTGAACCGGAGGAAATACTGAAATATTAAGGCTGCCATCGTGTCCAGTCCACTACATGTCTAGAAATCACTAGCAGGAGTAATATATTTTTAAAAAATAAAAATAAAAATATAAAGAAGAAGAGGGTTTTAAAATATATATATATATATATATATATATTTATAATTCGGTGTTAATAATACATCTATTAAAATATTTACATGATTTAATTTGATTTTAAAAAAATTAAAATTAAAATTTATAATTTAAATGATATATACCATAGTTCTACACACTATAATTTAAGAATATAATAATAATAATATTATTATTATTATTAGAAGGGAGTAGTAGGTGAAAGATAAACTCAGCCACTCGTCATATTGTTATTGCCTCACTCGGATGTTCAATACGCGTGCCACACTGCCACTAACTAAACGTAGTGACAGGGGCAAGTGGATATACTCATCCAACACACAACAGTTACCCAAAACACGACCTCCAACCATATTCATTCACTACTACATTTAACTAACGTGTCTCTATTGCTCTTGGCCATGCCCAGAAATCCAGATTTAAAATTAGAAACCAGCTTTTTTTTCTATTTTCTATTTTTATTTTTTACTTCTCCAACGGGGGTTTTGTAGCATCTCCGATTCTCCACTCCTACTCTTGTATTTCTTTTTTTTTTTTTAGAAAACTTTTATTCTAACAACAGTCCTACAACTATATATTGTTGAGAAAAAAATAATAAAAACTAAAGATTCACATCAAAAGTGTGTGATGTAAGGAGTAGAAAAACTCTTTTATATATATATATATATATATATATTGAAATGATTTGTGTAAATTTTAAATAAACAAATAACATATAAGTTCTTATAAAAAAATCTTTTTTAGTAGGATTTACTTTTTTATAAAAGACTAGTATGAGATTTATTTATTTGAAATCTGTACCTAATATTACTCTATATATATATATATATATATATATATATATATATATAGAGGTGGTGCTAGCTAGGCGGCCAATACTTATGACTGGGTGTATCGCTACCACAAATGTGTTGTTTTTTTTATAATATTTTATAAATATTTTTTAGCATCCTTAACTATTAAAAAAAATTATATAATTTTATTAATAATCACTTCATTGATCATTAACTAAAATAAAATTAAAATATTAAAATATTCGAGTTATAATTTTGAACAATAACATTGAGGGAGATTAAGTAGCATTTTCTTAAAGCACTGGCATTTTTCAAAAGCCAATGCATTTTCAAAATTTTAAGAAATGTAGATAAAATAATCTATATTGGCTTCTTCAAAAAATAAAAGCTTGAACTATGAGCTACAATAATTTTAAATGTATTTTCAAATTGGAAGATATACTATTCATCTTCAAAAGTAATATTTTATTGTAAAAATTATCTAAAGTGCTTTGCTTTCAATTTTCATTTCCCATGATTTTCACTTCTCCCAAATGCCCTTTTACTTTACTTTCATTTTTGTGTTCAGTTTTGAAATATGTGAAGGAAGAACTATTATTATTAATTAATATATAGTTAGTGGAATTGTAAAATATAAAAAAAATTAAAAAATTATTATTTAAAAAATAATATTATATTATTATTTTGATTAATCTAATGTTGGATTATGGCATTGGCTAGAGGGATTTTGGATTTATGAAAAATATATATTTCTTTTAAATTTTAAAGATGATTTTGATGAAATCAATACTAATACTCTTATATATATATATATATATATATATATATATATAATGCAATGCTACTTTGGGGTTGAAAAGGCATGAAAAAAAAAAAACAGATATTGACTAGTCCCAAATTCACACCTCAAAAAGTCATCAGGTATTAAACACACTTTGCCGAGAAAAACAAAGAAAGCTAGCACAAAGTATTAAATATAATGCCCGGGTATCCTATGGTTGGAAATTGTTGAAGGAAGAGGGGGGGGCCGTGACAGGCTGAGGCTGCTTTCTCAGCCACGACAAAGGCCCCGTGAACCCTACTTTTCCCTGTACTTGTATCTAATATTGTATAGCAATTAAAATTGCTTCGTCTTTCTCCCTCAACTTTATCATCTTTAGCTCTGAAGCACTGTGAATTTGTGATCAATTCAATCATAACCCCAAAAAAGTGCTGGAAACATCTTTGTTTCTTTCTTCTTCTTTTTCCCCCAAGTAAATCGCACAAAACACAGCCCACAACTAGTCAATGATATCATGAAAAAACTCTATTCTCAAACATGTTCTTTGTCAGGCCAGAAGAAAAATTAATATGGGGACGGCGAGCTGTGTGGCGAAGAATGTGACAGCGCTTCTCAATCTCCTCACAATCTAACAAACCTCACACATTTTCCTTAATCAATAAGACTCCATCAACCACCACCACCACCACAGTCGTCAGCAGCAGCCATGGCCAACATGATCATGGCCTCTGGCCCTCCTCCAAACCCCTCTTCACGGCCTCTACCTCCCTCTCCTCCACCACCACCACAACCAATCCCAAACTCTTCATTTCCCAATCCCCACTCGCCAAACTCACAATTAAGCCCTGCCAATTCCTTGCCCTCTCGTCCTCCACTCTCAAGTCCCTCTCCCTCATGGCCACCACCTCGCTCGCCCTTGCCCCTCCTTCCTTCGCCGTTGAGATTGAAAAAGCTGCTCTCTTCGACTTCAACCTTACCCTCCCCATCATCATGGCCGAGTTCTTGTTCCTACAGTTCGCTCTTGACAAACTCTACTTCACTCCTCTTGGCAACTTCATGGATGAAAGAGACGCCGCCATTCGCAAAAAGCTGAACAGCGTGAAGGACACCTCAGGGGAGGTGAAGCAGTTGGAGGAGCAGGCCACAGCCATCATGAAGGTTGCCAGGGCTGAGATATCCGCCGCCCTCAACAAGATGAAGGAGGAGACGCAAGAAGAGCTGGAGGAGAAGCTGGCCGAGGGCAGGAAGAAAGTGGAGGCGGAGTTGCAAGAGGCCTTGATCAGTTTGGAGCAGCAGAAAGAGGAAACGATTAAGGCCTTGATCAGTCAGGATATCGTCAAGTCATTCCCACTGCCTAATTTTGCTTCAACTATCTTTTATGCATTACACAGGAAAGGAGGGAGGTTTAGTTCTATTTTGTATAGATATTTACCATTGCAGTCATTTTGGATTGTAATGAAATGTTTTGATTGCATGCATCAAATAATACGGCTCTACGTCGATGAGGTTCGAATTTGAAGAGAATTTGCGAGAACCAAACTTATCTTTTATTTTGTGTCAGTAACTCTCTCTATTATCATTTTCCAAAACGAAAATTATAACACAAAAATAAAATTGTACTTGTATTAAAAAAAGAAATTGGGAAACTATAATGAAAAGAACAAAGAACAACTCTGTTGTTTGTGTCCTCCCACCCACAAAATGCTTCCAAAATTCCTACTACAATTTACATACAAAGAAATGGAAATGCCAAAACTGTTCCAAAGAATTTGGAACCCAAACAATGGGAATCGAAATCTCAAAGGTAAACACAAGAATGAAATCGAGAAATAAATAAGATAAAAACTAAGAAAAGAAAGAAACAGGCCCATCAATCTGTACACAGCTATCAAAAGGAATAACCAAACAATGTACCAAAGAATCGTCATAAGAAATAACCCCAGTACCCAGGCAACGGCGAAGACGACGACGGAGATGAAGAACCCACGGTGTGATCCTCTGCTCTGTAAAGATCGTATGGCTCCCAAAGATGATCGAGAGTACAGGGCTTTTTGGCATCAAGTCGAACCCAGGGCTTCCCTTTCCCACTCCAGTGCAGCAAGCTGACCGGACCAGGGTGCAACGACCTACAGCTGCCCCTAACATTGTCACCGCCGAGGCCGTGCTGGTTCCACCTGTGATCAATGGGTTCTACGTTCCCGGCAAATACTAGCAAGAACGGTGGGAGAGAACCCAGATCATAGATCCTCCTCTTCCTCTGCAACTCCATCCAATTCTCGATTCTCTTCCTGTAATTACCCTCCCTCCACCTCACGAGGTCCATGACCATCACGCCCGTATTGAAATAGCACGGGTTTCTGGAGCCGAAGACCCGGGAGAGGACTGGGTCGGACCAGAAAGATTCGGTGAAGTACTTGGTGAAGTTGGTGTGGCAGTACTCGGGCGCGCCGATGATCCGGGACCCGGAGAGTGGGATGTCCCAGAGCTTGCGAATGTCGTCGACCACGACCACGTCCGAGTCCAGGTAAATGACCCGTTCGACGCAGCGATCGAGAATGTCACCCAGGTAGCTCCTGGCGTAATTCAACGGATTCTCGAGAGCTTGGCGAATCGACGAGGAGATGAGGTTGATCACCGTGTCCTCGCGGAATATGTAGACCTTGAAATTAAGGGAAGGGAACGTTGATCGGACGAGTTGGTTCAGGACCCGGGGGCTCACCGGGTCGAACTCGGCCGAGATGAAGTGGAAGAAAACATGCTCCGGGCACGAAGCGTGTCTCAAAACCGAGTGCACTGCCGCCATAGAGCCACGTAGGTACTTCGAATCCAAAGTCATCGCGATATGGACGAGAGATGTGTCGCACGACAAGTCGTATTCCCTGTTGCTCGACACGGGGCACTCTGCTCCGTTACGGTAGTCCGGCGCTTCCGCGAAGCGGGACAGACCGTCGGGCCCCAGTCCCAACCCATTCACAGCGTCCACAACCCGAGTCGGAAATGACCTGATACCCAGACAATACGACGGCAAGAGAAGCGAAAGTAGGATGAGCAAAACGTCGGCGCTTTGTCGGGAAGGAATCATTTATCTCTTCAGCTTGATTGAGAAAAAAACAAGGAGAAGAAATGGGCTATCTTTTGCAGATTTACTAGGCTGGGAGTTCTTGAAAACGAAGTACACGGGGAGGGCTAGATCTTGAATCTGAGTGGAAGAGAAAAGAAAGAGACGGTTCTGGAGATTGGAACGGCAAAGGCGGGTCAATGCCAAATGGGAATATGCCTCTGAAATAATAATGGCGAGAGAAAGATCAAAGAACAGCTCAACACGCCTTGGTAAGCTTTCTTTCTTTCTTCTTCTTCTTCTTCTTGATGCGTTTCAAACAAACGCGGTTTTCCCTTTCTCGGAGAGAGAGAGAGAGAGAGAGAGACAGAAAGAAGAGACTGTTTTATGAAAGAGATTTATAGGCCATTTGTATGGAATTTTTGCTTACTGCCCATGTCCAAGTTTTCTTTTGTTTTTTTATTGCATTCATTTTCTTATTTTCTTTTATTTTATAATTTGTTAGTATTGTTTTTCTTTTTTTGACAAAAATTCGTTAGTATTGTTGGTGCACTTAAAAAAGATAAACTTATTGTTATTTCTCCTTTTAATTAAGGTGGTGAATAAAGTTATCTACATATTTTCTAATTTATATATGAGAAATACCCAATATCCAACCAAAATCTTTTAATTTTCTTGTCATCCATTCTATCAAAATAGATTTTTTCACTTTTTTTTTTTTTAAATTTAATGACTTTTTTGGTTCTGTTTATATTCCATCACGGGCTTTGTAATTTAATAGCTACAAATCCAAGGCGATGGGTCGAATTACAAGGCACAAGGATTGTGTCCACACCCAAAAATTTATATATAGTTTGAAAATAATTCTTTCATAAGCAGAAAAAATAAATATATTGTTTTCACTCTCCCTAGCGTTTTATTTATTTTTATAGATGAGATAAATAAAAATTAAAAAAAAATAAAATTAATTAAAAAATTAATTTGCAAAAACAAACTAGTACTAGATGGGCAGTGGAAACCGGGAGGGGGAAGAGCACGGGTTGTAGATACAACTGGACAGATAAAAATTTGGAAAGTTTGTCAATGACAAGGAATATTAAAGGCATGGATTTAATCGATTATGATTATGGCATTGCTCCAGGGATTCGGCGATGCTTCGATTAATTCATTTATTTAAAAAAGTAATTAAAAAAATTTATATATTTAATCTTATGAGTTTTCACCATATTTGTAGATTTTAATAAGGACAGAAATTAATATTAATATTCGATTTAGGAAATTAGACAGAAACAGTGGGCGAGAGAGAGACAGGGAGTAATGAAGTGGCAGTAGGAGAAGGGCGGGGAATGCATGAAAAGAGAGAAAAAAAAGTGTGTGGAACAGCTCAGCACTTTAATTGGGAAGAAAGTAATAATATTCTTTGCCACCAATAATGAAAATCCAGCTGCGTGTCCAATGAAGCCAGCTGTGATAGATGCTATTTCTCTGTTTTCCATTGATGACGTTGACATCTCCCATCGGCCATCACTCTCTCTGCTGCCACCACTAACCCATTCAAAAGGATTATTGGCAGATCTTTACTTTCCATATATGCACCAAATCAAGGCTTCCACAATTCTTGTAATTAGCTTTATTTTAAGACTCAATCAAATTAGTCCACTTTCCTTGTATATATATTTCCTTAGCTAGTTCATTGTACTGCTATTTATATGTAAAGCTTAATACGAAATAAAGCAATTCAGTCCAACATTTCTCTCAATTCTTCCCTCTTGACATGGTATCAGCCTAACATCAAAGATCCAGCCATTCTGCCATGGCCGACACCAGTAACCCACCCATCCCCTCCTCTTATCTTCTTCACCCCTCAGATTCTCCAAGTTTAATTCTCGTTAATGGCCTTCTCACAGGTGACAACTATCCAAAATGGCAAAAAGCCATGACCAGAGCCCTCAATGCCAAGAATAAACTTGGCTTTGTCGATGACACCCTCATACCCCCTAAAACCACTAAACCCGAATATACTCAGTGGAATCAAACGAAGGATATGGTTCTTACCTGGATCCTCAACTCCATCAGCCCTTCCCTCGCCAATTCCCTCGAATACCATACCAATCCCCGTGCTGTCTGGCTCGACCTCTCTTCCCGTTTCTGCCATGGAAATAATGCCCGCATCTACCACCTCAAACGAGCCCTCTCCTCCCTGCACCAACACACAAACTCTGTCCATGATTATTTCAACCAAATCAAACAGTTGTGGGATGAACTTAGCCATCTCCAAACTGCAACTGACCTCAAAGACATGCAACGACAGGCTGATGATGAATGTGTTTTCCAATTTCTCCTTGGGCTCAACGATTCTTTTGCTCCTTTTCGGACCCAAATTCTGGCCATGGATCCGCTCCCCACCATCGGCAAAGTCTTCTCCATCCTGTTTCAAGAAGAACAATAGAGGCTCCTCAACCTCCAACCCTCAGTCTCCGAAACAATGGCCATGGCTACCCGCACCGCTGCTCGCCCACGGCCTCCTCTGAAGTGCACCGCATGCGGCAAAGACGGCCACACGCGTGACCGTTGTTGGACCCTCATCGGATACCCCCCAGGCCGAGAGCCACGCACCAACAAATCGAGGTCGTCCATCTTAGGGCCACCTCCATCGACTGCCAACCTTGTTTCTCTCCCTCCACCGTCGACTGCGAACCTGGTTTCTCTTCCTCCCGAGTTGTACCAGAAGCTGCTCACTCTCCTCGCACCACCGACAGCTTCGATTGACCCATCTTCCACCCCTTTCACTGGTAACCTCTTCTCCCCCTCCGATTTTTCCTTCAATCGGCGTCTTCATTGGGTAGTGGACAGTGGTGCGAGCCACCATATATGTCACCAACGAGAAGCCTTCGCCGATTTGAAGCCCCTTACCCATCTGCATCATATTCAGCTTCCTACGGGACAAGATATCCCAGCCGAAGGGTTGGGTTCTTGTCGGCTCTCCTCTTCTCTCACATTACAAAATGTTTTTTATGTTCCACTATTGTCCTTCAATTTACTCTCAATTTTCCAAATTGCCATTCATAATTCTTGCCTTATAACTTTTTCCTCTAATTCTTGTTTATTTCAGGACTCTCCATCGATGAAGCCGATTGGAGCGGGTAATTTATGCAATGGGCTTTACGTGTACCGCCCCGAACCCACCATCATTTTTGCTGCTCAAACCACTGCAAATAAGACTCTATGGCATCAACGTCTAGGTCATCCCTCCAGTTTTAATATTTCCAGTATTTTTAATTCTCCTTGTAATCTTTCTGAATGTAATGTTTGTGCTCGTTCTAAACACACAAGATTACATTTTTCTTCTTATGCAAATAAAAGTGATTCTCGTTTTAATCGCATTTTTTGTGATATTTGGGGTGGTTATCGCACAACATCCTTATATGGTGCTCATTATTTTCTCACTATTGTTGATGATTTTTCTCGCACAACATGGGTCTATCTTATGCGTTTTAAATATGAGGCTTACACCCATTTAATACACTTTTTCGCTCTTGTCCATAATCAGTTTAACACCATCGTCAAAATTATTAGAACTGATAATCGACAAGAATTTCTTTCCCATCAATTTCAAACATACCTACACACACACGGTATCATTCATGAACGTACCTGTGTTGAAACTCCCCAACAAAATGGCGTTGCGGAGCGTAAACACCGGCACCTTCTAAATGTTGCCCGCAGTCTTCGTTTTCAAGCTCACTTACTTCTATCTTTTTGGGGTGATTGTGTCCTCACCGCAACCTATCTCATCAACCGCACTCCTAGCCGGACTCTCCAAAATAAATCTCCTTTTGAAATTTTGTTCAATAAAACTCCCAACTATGATCATCTTTGTGTATTCGGTTGTCTTTGTTATGCTCAAACTCTCAGCACTCATCGCGACAAGTTCTCACCCTGTGCCACTAAATGTGTCTTCCTTGGCTATCCTAGCACACATAAAGCCTACAAGCTCTACAATCTTCAAACTCAATCCACCTTCTACTCTCGAGATGTCACCTTCCACGAACAAACATTCCCTTTCCAAGACCTACATGAGACTCCATCTCCTTCCGCTCCCATTGTTCCTCTTCTCGTCCCTCAACCTATTATATCTCTTGACTCTCTTGTCTCTTCTGACTCTCTTAACCCTCCTGCCTCTCCTGTTTCTTCTGACTCTCATGTTCCTCCTGATTCTCCGCTCCCCATGCCCTTGCCCAATCCCTCTCCCTCAGCTTCTCGCCCTCGTCGCACTATTACTCGACCTGCTTACCTTCATGACTATATTTGTCCCACTTTACATGCAGAGCCCACGGCATCTACACCTGCTTCGTCGGCTTCAGGTACTGCTCATCCTTTATCTGTTTTTCTTTCATACTCCCGTTTTTCTCCCTCACATATATTACTTATTTGAATGCTCTTACATCTTGTATTGAACCCTCTTGCTATACTGATGCTATTCGCCACTCCCACTGGCGCGAGGCCATGACTGTTGAGCTTCGTGCTTTAGAGGCTAATTCCACCTGGACTCTTGAGCCTCTTCCTCCTGGTAAGAAACCCATTGGGTGCAAATGGGTCTTCAAAACCAAACTCAACGCCGACGGATCCATCGAGAGGTACAAAGCCCGGCTTGTTGCCAAAGGATACACTTAGGTTGAAGGCCTTGATTACCATGAGACTTTTGCTCCGGTCGCCAAAATGACCACGGTCCACTGCTTATTGGCAGTTGCAGCTACTAAAAATTGGATTATCCATCAGCTCGACGTCAACAACGCCTTTTTGCATGGCGATCTTGATGAAGAAGTCTACATGACCCCACCACCTGGATATTGTCCTAAGGGGGAGACTCGCGTCTGCCGTCTCTGAAAATCCCTCTATGGCCTCAAACAAGCATCCCGGAATTGGTTTTTTAAACTAACCTCTGTGCTTCTTGATGCAGGTTTTCATTCATCTCAGGCAGATCATTCTTTGTTCACTCTCACCACTTCCACCAGCATCGTCCTTGTTCTTGTTTATGTTGATGACATCTTAGTAGCTGGTAACGACCTTTCTCAGATTGAGCTTTTCAAGAAAATTCTCTCCACTTATTTCAAGACAAAGGACCTTGGTTCCCTGAAGTACTTCCTTGGACTTGAAGTTGCTCGCTCACCCACAGGCATATTTCTTAATCAGCGTAAATATGCCCTCAACATTCTCTCAGACAGTGGACAACTTGGTGCACGAACTGCTCCTTTTTCCTATGGAACAACATTTGATGCTTACTACTCAAGATGATGATCTTCTTCCTGATCCAGGCCTTTACCGTCGCCTTGTTGGTCGTCTCATCTATCTGACCATCACCAGACCAGACATTGTTTATGCCGTCAACACACTCAGTCAATTCATGCATGCTCCTCGGGTTCCCCACATGACTGCTGCTACTAGAGTTCTCCGCTATCTCAAAGGCTGTCCTGGCCAAGGTATCTTCTTCCCTTCATCTAACAGTACACATGTTTCGGCCTATACAGATTCTGATTGGGCCAGCTGCCCCATCACCCGCCGCTCCACCACTGGCTACTTCATTCAGTTAGGTACTAGTCCGATTTCATGGCGCACCAAGAAATAGAGCACAGTTTCCCGTTCTTCGGCTGAAACTGAATATCGAGCTATGGCCGTCACAACCTGTGAACTCACTTGGTTAAAACAGCTTCTCACTGATCTTGGTGTCTCTCATCCCGAGCCTTTTACTTTACATTGTGACAATCAATCAGCACTGTATATTGCACACAATCCCGTGTTTCATGAGCGCACCAAACACATCGAGATTGATTGTCATATCATTCGTGACAAAATCCGCTCGGGCCTCCTCAAAGTTGTCCACACTTCTTCACATGAGCAAATTGCGGATATCTTCACCAAAGCTTTAGGACAGGAGCATTTTCATCATTTTTCGCGCAAGTTGGGCATTACGGACCTCCATGCGCCAACTTGAGGGGGAGTATTGACAGATCTCTACTTTCCATATATGCACCAAATCAAGGCTTCCACAATTCTTGTAATTAGCTTTATTTTAGGACTCAATCAAATTAGTCCACTTTCCTTGTATATATATTTCCTTAGCTAGTTCATAGTACTGCTATTTATATGTAAAGCTTAATACGAAATAAAGCAATTCAGTCCAACATTTCTCTCAATTCTTCCCTCTTGACAAGGATCATGATCAGAAAATGTAATAAATCAAGCACAAGTTATATCTTAGCTCCAAATTCCCTACTGAGTTGTAAAGCCAGTTGAACAATAAAAGAAGACTATCAAAATCTTAAATCAGATCAAGAATTGTGCCTAGCGTCTACAATAGATCAAAATGCATGAGAAAGAATTCCAAACTTCTCCAAATATAACATCATTACAACTCAATAAGATGAAAAAATGAGCAAAGTCAAGCTAATCTGTTTCTAGATTACTCCCCACAACCTGGGCTTAGAAATTTAGCCTAACATCTTTGAATCCAAATACTTCATCCCCATTCTTGAATCTAACCGAAAGAAAATAAATAACAGCAATCTCCCCCAAAACAGGGGTCTGAAATTGAAACCCAAAAGGAAAAATAATGTGAAACGAGCAGCGGTCAAAATGAATATAAAAAAAAACTGCCCGAAGAAGAAGAAGCCTGGCGCACTGGAAAATCTTTCCTTTTATACCGTGCGTATTGCGTTGCGCCCTTGCAGTGTGCATTTCGTTCCAGCCCCTGCGTTGCGCATCTCCAGCCAGGTTTCTGCAGTTGCGCGTCTTGTGCTGCTTGTGAGGCCCCGATCTAGCCCTTGCCTACGTGAGTTGGTCTGCCATCGAGGCCACGATCCAAATCGTGCCATAGTTGTCCGTGTGCGTGAGTTTCCAGAAGCTGCTCCACTTCACACCAGTGGATATATGTCCTAATTTCAAAATTACCCCTATAACAATTAGTTAAGACTGTTAAGTGTTCAGGGTATACGGATAAAATGGATAGATTAACTCTGGTGTGTCTTAACAAAGTAAGTATGCCAGTTGCATTAAAAACTTTTTAAGTACAAAATATCGTGATTTAACAATTCATCCCAATTTATAATTTACTGTATAATTAAATGTTTAATTTATTTTTAACTAAATAATTTAATCACTTTACCAACTTAATTAGGCAATTTTGACACTTTCTCACTTACCAACTTTATTCATTCGTTGTTTGCTTGAGATTTGAGTCAAACATTTTCTTGGTGAATATTACAGCACATCAGAATATTAGTCTCTCCATGATTCTCACATCTCCATTTCTCGCACATCCCACCAATTTTGCTATCCAATATTTGATTTATTTGTAACGGCATTATTTGATCTTCTTTCCATGTAAAGCATCACCGTACATAGCTATATATTTTTGTAAATCATTCTCAATGAAATAATATGAATCAATTAGCCAAACTAATGTTTAACATGGTATCAGGCCAAAACAGGTTCTGACTTACCTTTCCTTGCCGATGGCTTCCTCAACCGACCCTTCTCTTGATTCTCCTCCATCTTCTTCCCCATATCTCCTCCACCCCTCTGATTCTCCTAGTCTTGTTCTGGTTTCTGGTCTCCTCACCGGTGATAATTTTCCAAAATGGCAGCGTGCTATTTGCCGTGCACTCAACGCTAAACACAAGCTCTCTTTCGTTGATGGCACTCTCAATGCCCCTGCTAAAACATCCCCTGATTATGCCCAATGGAGCCGCACCAAAGACATGGTCTTAACTTGGCTTCTCAACACAATCACCCCTTCCCTAGCCAATTCCTTGGACTATCACGATGATCCTCGAGATGTTTGGCTTGATCTCGATTCTCGTTTTAGCCATGGAAATAATGCTCGCCTCTTCCATCTTAAAAGAGAAATCTCCAACCTTCATCAAAATCAACTTTCCATACCCGATTACTACAACAGTATCAAACAACTTTGGGATGAGTTGGGAAATCTCCAACCCCTCACTGATGCCACTACCTTGGAAAAAAGGGCCGAAGATGAACGCGTCTTTCAATTTCTTCTAGGCCTCAATGATTCCTACGCTGCTCTTCGGTCCCAAATCCTTGCCACTGACCCTCTTCCATCTCTGAATAAAATTTTTTCCATCCTCTTTCAAGAGGAACAACAGAGGCTCCTTCAAGTATCCCGTCTCCACCCAGAAAACATTGCTCTTGTTTCTCGGAGTTCCCCTCATCCACGACCATCTCTCAAATGCACCAAATGCGGAAAGGATGGCCACTTACGAAATCGCTGCTGGCATGTCATCGGCTACCCCCCTGGCCGTGAACCACGCAACCCCCAAAGGCCATCTCTGCTCAGGAAACCCCCTTCTGCCACCGTTCATCTCGCTGCTTCCAACCCGGTTCCCGTTGCTCCTTCATCCAGCCCGATTCCAGGACTCTCCTTCGAAACCTATCAATAGCTCATGAATCTCTTACAAAATCCTCCATCCACGGCAAATTTTGTTGGTAACTCTTTCTCAAACCCTTCCTTTTTCGACCCCCATATTGATTGGATAATCGACAGTGGCGCTAGTGATCATATGAGCCACTGCCGATCATCATTTTTGCATCTTCAGCCGTTTTCTTCTAGCCGTGAGATTCGGCTACCCACGGGTGCTGTGATTCCTGTTGAAGGCATTGGCACCATTCAGCTCTCCGAAAATATCATCCTCTCCAAAGTCCTTTATGTCCCTCTCTTTCATTATAATCTCCTTTCTATCCCTCAAATCACTAATAATTTACCGTGTGTTGCAATTTTCTCATTTTCTACAGTTTTTTTTTTCAGGACCTTCAATTGAAGAGGCTGATTGGAGCGGGTGAAGCTTGCAATGAACTTTATATATTTCGGCCATCAAAAGTTGCTGCTTTCTCTGCTCACACCCTTGACAATAAGACCTTATAGCATCAACGTCTAGGTCACCCTTCCAGTTTTATTATTCCTAATATTTTTTATAGTCCATGTACTCTTTCTTATTTTGATGTTTGTGCTCGTTCTAAACATACTCGCTTGCCTTTTCCAACTCAAGCTACTAAAAGTACGATTCCTTTTAATCGACTTTATTGTGATATTTGGGGTGGATATTCCACTGCTTCTATTTGTGGAGCACATTATTTCTTGACTATTGTTGACGATTTTTCACGCACCACTTGTATTTATTTAATGCGTTTTAAATCAGAAACTTTTAGTCATTTAATGCATTTTTTTGCTATTGTCAAAAATCAATTTAATTCAACCGTTAAACATATTCGCACCAACAATGGCCAAGAATTTCTCTCTCAAAATCTACAAACCTATTTTCATGAACATGGCATCATTCATGAGCGTACTTGTGTTGAAACTCCTTAACAGAATGGTGTTGCGGAGCGTAAACATCAACATCTCTTGAATGTTGCCCGAAGTCTTCATTTTCAGGCATATTTACCCTCAAATTTTGGGGCAACTGTGTTCTTACCGCTGCCTATCTCATCAATAGAACCCCTACTTGCTCTCTTCAAAATCAAACTCCTTTTCAAATTCTTCTAAATACTCCACCAACCTACACACATCTTCGAGTGTTTGGTTGCCTTTGCTATGCTCAAACTCTTACTGCTCATCGCGATAAATTTTCACCCCGTGCATCGCGTTGTGTTTTCCTTGGTTATCCGAGCAACCGCAAAGCTTATAAGTTATACAATATGGACACACATGTCATTTTCTACTCCCGTGATGTTACCTTCCATGAAAATCAATTTCCCTTCCAAACTCTTGTGTCTCCACCTCAGTCTACTTCCATCATTCTCCCTTTACCTGTACCTGAAAATCCCACTTCTCCTCACTCTTCTCCTCCCATCATATCTCCCGACCCTATCCCTCCCGCTTCTCGCCCACGCCGTACTATCACCCGACCTACATATCTCCTTGATTATGTTTGTCTCACCATACTCACGGAGTCCATTGCTACTTCAACCGCTGCACAGTCTCAGGTACTTCTCATCCTTTATCTACATTTATCTCATACTCTCGTTTTTCTCCTGCTCATTATTCATTCTTAACTGCCCTTATTGCCTCTGTTGAACCTACCTCTTATTCAGAAGCTACTCGCCACTCTCACTGGCGTGAAGCTATGTCCTCTGAACTCCGTGCTCTTGAGGAAAACTATACTTGGACCCTTGAACCACTCCCTCCTGGTAAACAACCCATTGGTTGCAAGTGGGTCTTTAAGACCAAATTACGAGCAGATGGTACTGTTGAACGTCACAAAGCTCGCCTCGTCGCCAAAGGCTACACTCAAGTTGAAGGCATTGACTACCATGAAACCTTTGCCCCAGTCGCCAAAATGACCACAGTTCGATGTGTTCTTGCTATTGTTGCTGTCAAAAATTGGATTATTCACCAAATGGATGTCAACAATGCATTCTTACACGGTGACCTTGATGAGGAAGTTTACATGAAACTTCCTCCCGGTTATTGTCCTAAGGGGGAGACACGGGTTTGTCGTCTACGAAAATCTCTCTACGGCCTCAAGCAGGCCTCCCAGAACTGGTTTTTTAAACTAACATCTGTTCTTCTTACTGCAGGTTTTGTTCAGTCTCAAGCAGATCATTCCCTTTTCACTTTGATCACTGCTACAAACCTCACCATTGTTCTTGTTTATGTTGATGACATCATGGTTGTCGACAATGATCTTTCTCAGGTTACCTACTTCAAAACCATTATTTCCACTCACTTCAAAACCAAGGATCTTGGCCCTCTCAAATATTTTCTTGGACTTGAAGTTGCTCGCTCTCCTTCTGGCATCTTTCTTAATCAACGGAAATATGCTCTGGACATTCTTATTGATAGCGGCCTTCTTGGTTCTCGTCCTACTTCCTTCCCTATGAAACAAAACTTGAAGCTCAGCGACACTGATGGCGATCTTCTTCCTGATCCCGGCTCCTATCGATGGTTAGTTGGACGACTCATTTATCTCACCATTACTCGACCCGACATTGTTTTTGCAGTGAACAATCTCAGCCAATTTATGCATGCCCCCCGGGTTCCGCACATGACTGCTGCCACATGTGTTCTTCGTTACATTAAAGGCACTCCAGGCCAAGGCATCTTTTTCCCTTCCTCTAATGATCTGCATGTTAGTGCTTATACTAATTCTGATTGGGCCAGTTGCCCCACCACTCGTTGCTCCACTACCGGTTTCTTTATCACACTTGGTTCTAGTCCCATTTCTTGGCGTACTAAGAAACAAACAACTGTTGCTCGCTCCTCTACCGAAGCTGAATATCGTGCCATGGCCGTCACTACATGTGAACTCGTCTGGATTTAACAGCTACTTCATGATCTTGGCATCTCTCACAAAGACCCTATGACTCTCTATTGTGACAATCAATCTGCCCTTTACATTGCTCAAAATCCAGTTTTTCACGAGCGTACCAAACATATTGAAATTGATTGCCACATTGTACGTGACAAACTTCGTTCGGGTCTCTTCACCACCGCTCATCTTCCTTCTTCCGAGCAGATTGCAGACATCTTCACCAAAGCCTTGGGTTCTGATCTCTTTCATAACTTATCTCACAAGTTGGGCATTACGGATCTTCATGCGCCAACTTGAGGGGAAGTATTACAGCACATCAAAATATTAGTCTCTCCGTGATTCTCGCATCTTCATGATTCTCGCACATCCCGCCAATTTTGCTATCCAGTATTTGATTTATTTGTAACGGCATTATTTGATCTTCTTTCCATGTAAAGCATTACCGTACATAGCTATATATTTTTGTAAATCATTCTCAATGAAATAATATGAATCAATTAGCCAAACTAATGTTTAACAGTGAATGCCTTCCCGACAGCTTTGATAAGGCATGGTGAATTGGCAGAGGCTCTGGAAGCCTTTGAGAATTATCGAACTAAGGAAATAGAGAGGTTTGGACAGTCGGTTTAGTTGAGTTGAAAATTAAATAAAATATTATTTTTATTTAAAAATTTAAAAAAATTAAATTATTTATTATATTTTATATTAAAATTTATGAAAATTATAATATTTACTGTAATCTTTTTTTTTTTTTTAATATTTGATTATTTTCCTGATTTGAGAATATTTCTTTTTTTTCAATCTTTGTTGGGCCACGTAAATGTTGCTCCTCGCTGTTTGACAATTGAAGCCGAGTCTTTACTTTCAGCTGCTCTCATACACAAGGTCAGTTAATTGAAATATATTTATGAATTAAAAAAGGGGTAGTTTTTTATTCCTGATGATCAGCAAGTGTTTTTTATTTATTTATTTGCAGATTATGCTTGTCCTTAGTTTTGATCACAATGCCTTTGCTCATTTTCGAGATGAGAGGAACTCAAAGTAGGTAAACACTACTCCATATTATTTTAAATCCTACTTTATGTTGTTGTGATCCACGTTTCAAATGGTAACTTTGCTCTGAAATCTATGAAAGGGGGCATACCGTTGCAACACAACCTTGTTGTCGGGCTGTATATATAAAAGGGATGTAGAGGGTTATTGCTCAATTATAAGTGGGCTCGTTATTTTCCACAAGCTAACAAAGGTTTGTTCTTATTTTTAATTAGGCGTTGTTCATCATCTGTTTTTGAAGAGCTTTCATCTTTATTTTTGTCATCAATTCAACATTCCCAACTTAATTTTCATGAATCTTCCCCAAATCTTCATATATGTTGTTATGAGATAATGATGTATTCTTCCATTTAGAAGATTTGACTTAATTTTAACACCTTTTTAGATGAATTGTTACTATTGTCTGCTCTTGCTCCTGCAAAAAAATCTTATTTTTTAGTAGGCATTTTTTATTCCTCCAATCGGGCGCTACGTGCGAGGGGCATACGTGCCTTACACGTACTGCCTTACTAGTATATATAAAAGCGGCTATTACTTTTTGGTTTAGAGTACTAGCACTGGTTTAGCCAAATGCCAGTGAAACCAAAAAGATGGCTAATTTTTTGTTAAGTAAGTTGCACTGGACTATCTAAAGCCATTCAGGTGAGATTACGAGCTACAGTAAATCAAAAGGTAAAGTCATAGTTGGCGAGTTACTGTTCACCAATCAAAGACATTTTATTGAGAAAAAATACCAACTGCCGAACGCCTTTCCCACGCTTTCTACTCTTTTAGTTTCCTTTTGTTGAGATCAAAATATAACTACTCTCTCTCTCTCTCTCTCTCTCTCTCCATGCGAATTTGGGTTCTATGATCTCGTTCGATGCCCCTGGTTTTCTACGGCTCGAGTTTAACAGAACAAGATTCCGCTCTCTGTAAGCTCCTCAATTTATCTAGTCTTTGTTCATTCCGGTAATATTTTCAGCTCTCAATTGTTGAGATTAGGGTTTTATATTGTAATCGATGCATTTTTTTTTCCATATTTTTCAAGGTTATCTTCCTGATATTTTAGCTTACATTGTTTTCATGCTAACGAGTAAGAGTTATTTATTTTAATATACATCTCATTATATATTTTTGTTTCTTGTCTAAGAGGCTTATATTTGATTTTATGCTATAAATCCTTATGTTCTGTTTGGTTGATCAGAAACAAAAGAATATAGGAGGAAATTATATTAGAAATTTCGATTTTTTTTTTATTAAAATGGGATACCCCTTGTGATAAGGATAATGGTAGGTGGTGAATGAGATCTCACATTGCTTAGGAAGGAAAAGTTCTTGCTTTTTATAAGGTTCCAATGGAGCTTCAATTGTATCATTGACTAGTCCTTTTGGAGTATAAGTTATGTAGTTTGGGTCTTCAATTGGGGCGTTACAAATGGTATCAAAGCATATCCCAACCAGAAATGTGGGACTTGAGTTGTGCCATCTACAATGGACATGCCCGAAGAGGACGTCGAGAATTTAAAGAGGGTAGATTGTGATATCATATGATAAGGATAAAGGTAGGTGGTGAATGAAATCCCATATTGCTTGGAAAGAAAAAGTTCTTGCTCTTTATAAGGTTTTAATGTGGCTCCAATTATATAATTAACTAGTTCTTTTGGAGTATAGTCCATGTGGTTTGGATCTTCTATTGGGGCATTACATTAAATCGGATAAAATGTGATTTTGTTTTGGTTTGTATCAAACAAATGTTATTTTTTGATAATGATGTATTTGATTGTAAAACAAAAAAGGTGTAATTTAGTGGACAATATTTTTGTGTTTCGGTTTGTAAATGTCAAACTAAGATTAATAATCGTAACCAAATTACTTAGGTCTAATTTGAATGACATCTAATTGTTTGATAAGTTAATCTGAATGTTATATCTATGAACAAAAAAGTTGATCAGAATTGTATCTTATCTAAATAATGCATGCGAATAGAATTTACATGTGAGTTGTATTTGTGAAAATCTCACCTTAAAACTGGCTTCTTTCATGATATAATTTGTGTTATTATAAATCTTAGAAAATATTTTATGCTAGCTGTTTTGTTGGAGTTAGTAGTTGAATTCATAAAGGCTTGCAATTCTGTAAATTGTGCCCGGCCGAACCATGATGTTTGTGGAACCATTAAAAAATTACTAACATAATGTTTTCACTTAGGAAAATTCTAAATGCAGGCACGATTGAGGCCTCCCCGCGGACGACATCCTACGTGGAAACAAAACGCACCGTTTTGGAGTAAATAAAACGGTGCGTTTTGTTTCCACTCATATGGCCGCCTTTTGGAACCAAAATGCGGCGTTTTTCATTTCTTCTTCTTTGATCCGTCTCCCTCCCAAGAACTCTCTGCTCTCCCCAGGGCGATTTCGAATTCTTCTTCGTTTCTCCCCATACTCATTGTTGCTCCTCTTCGTTTTTCGATTTTTCTTCCCCTTTCTTATTCTTCATTTCTCCTTTTAGGAATCTCTCCCCTGCCCGATCTCTCTTCCAAACCTAAACCTAACCCTAACGCACCTGTGCGACGCTAAGGAAGATTCGCACTCCAGCTATCCACCAAGCGACGCCATCCTAGGTTACTTTCCTAACCCTATATACGTGTATTTAACCATTAAATGTCATCAAAATAAGCTAGTTATACTCATTCGTTTCTCCTTATGATTTCATTTTGCTTTATGTCACATTTGTTCATAATGCATAACTAGTGAACTTTTTTTAGTTCTAATTGTTGTTTCGCTCTTAGCCCTGAATCATTGTATGTGTTTTTATAGTTTTTCGATAATAGTTCCCTCTATTGCTTGTCTTGGTTTCATAATTGAGAGGTGGATCTATGCTTTACCTATAGGGAGGCAATCTTCACATTAGAATCGTAGGAAGCATATGTTTCATTATTTTTGTTACTAAATTATGTCATCGGCTTTATCTTTTACCATATTTTAACAATTTTAACAATCTAGTGTTGTCTTTTTATTAGTTGTAGTTGTTGGTACTAGAAATTTGTATGCTGCCAAGATTTTTGTTATTTGAGCTTCTCATCTTAGTTGAATTGATTTTTATATCTTTCTTTTGTGTCATAAGTTGTATATGTTTATGTTCTTATGCAGAGGATACTTATGTTACCTAGTTTTCAATATCATTTGATGGTTACCATATCTAAGTCCCCTTAATCGAGTAAAGGTACTTCCCAAGGGACTCTTTCTTTTGTAGTTATTTTCTAACTTTCTAAAAAGAAGCTATTTCTGATTTTTATTGATTAAGGCTGGTTATATTTAGAAGTCATTGACCCTTGAATGATTCAGATTTTTCACTTAGCAATGGCTAGCACTTTAGCTGACATTTCTGTGATATAACTAGCTTATTTTGGTGGTGAGGGGATTTTACTATATTAGATGGAACATGTTCAATGAATTTTTAATGTTAATTATTTTAGAGAGGGGATCAAGGCCAATAATTTGGATGTTAGCTATAGGGAGCTACTCACTAGTACTACATTTATTTGTGACATCTTAATTGGGAAGATTTGAAGACATAAAAATGCACAAGTTGTTAGTTGTCCAACTTGTGAAGAAAAAGTTTGCTTTCAAGCTTAGCATTCTAATTTCTAGCCTCTAATCAGCCCATGTTCTTTCCCTTTCCTATGTAAATTCAATTTAGTTACATCTATCATTTTGTGACATGCTAGAGTACTGAAAAATCGAGACATATATAATAAACTTCTTGTCAAAATCAGTTTTCATCTAGCCATTTGTATATAACTGTCTGAAGTGTAAATACTAGCTAAACTTAGTTTTGGTTTTACCTGTGTTCCCTTAGATTTTTCCTATTTTTCTTCATCTGAATAGCCTTCATTCATGATTCTACTTTACTTTTAATGTAGGAAATGTGGTGGACAAGCATTAGACCACAATTCTCATGCTTTGACACCATGAAACCTCACCAGGAAGCTTAGCCTCTCTTGAAATGAACTTATTATTGAGACTTCCAAGTGACTCATGGGCCTTATCTTGATTCTAAACCAAGATTACATAGCTATTGTGTGAAGTGTAAAATGTGGTTGACTTTACAATTGTGTGATTGGGTTGAATGGTGAAGCCGTTGGGTTGTTATTGTACATATATGGAGAATGAGCATTATACTTGAAGTTGGATTGAATTGAGTACGCGGTTGATGTAGGTTAATAAAATCATTATACTAACTATCTTCATTAGTTTTCTAATGTTCTTAAATCAGTCCAAGTGCTGCAAATAATGCAGAGTTTTCTCTTCTTCTCTTGTTCTTAAACTGCGCACTGAACTAATGAAGATAGTTAATAAATCTTTCATGCTATTCATGGTATGCTTAACAACTGTATTGGCTAGTTTTTATTGGCATCTTCAGTTCATATTGGCTAACCAAATGAGGAGAAAAAGTTGGGATGTGTAAGCCATTAGCTAGTGAAAATAACATGCTATGCATGGTATGCTTAACAACTGTATTGGCTAGTTTTTATTCGCATCTTTAGTTCATATTGGCTAACCAAATTAGGAGAAAAGGCTGGGATGTGTAAGCCATTAGCTAATGAAAAAAAAAATCATAACACAAACTCTTAACACATTTTGCAAAGGAAGGGTTTGCATGCTACAATATACAAAAACTCATTGACTATATTGTTGGAGGTACTGTTCTATTTCGTTGACAAATTTAGAATGTTGTTATCAGTTGCTACAACATCGTTGCTTAATCATACGTCGAGTAACGCCTCGAAGAAATCCGGGGCGTGCATTCTTTGGGTGTCCACTCTACAAGAAAGAGATAGATGCAATTAATAGTACTTGCAAGTTTATGTTTTCATATTACTGTTTTATTCAAAAATTTTGACATCAAACATACTTGATTATTTATTTATAATTAAGGGTTACCACAATGCAAGTTTTTCAAGTGGTCAGATAGTAGTGAATACAGAGAGCAAGCCCTTGTAAACAGAGAAGCAGAAGTATTAAGGAAAGATGAAGAACTTAAAAAGAGAGAAGCAAAATTAAGGAAAGATGAAGAACTTAAAAAGAGATAAGCATAAGTATTAAGGAAAGATGAAGTACTTAAAAAGAGAGAAGCATAAGTATTAAGGAAAGATGAAGAACTTAAAAAGAGAGAAGCAGAGTTCGGGAAGAGGGAGTTGGCACTCCATAACGATCACGCCCAATTTCGCAGTCAAGAAGCCGACATGCTGCATGCACGCAAACTATTTCTTGTACTTTGACTAATAGTCATAGTTATTTACTTGTATTTGATACTCTCACTGCATTAACGAGTTAATATTTGTATTTTATAGAAACTTAGCATTTGTAAGTCGAGACTTTAAAATTATGTATTAGAGACTTTATTCTGATTTGTATAAAATCTTCATTCCTAAGACTTTATTTTGTCTGAACGTGTCACTGCTTATTAAAAAAGTATATATATGTGTGAAAATAACTTACCAGCCTGATCATTTTGTTAGAATATTTTACATGACTAAACTATAGGTTTATTGATTTACTTTTTTCCACATGGACATAAGAGGCAATATCAAACACAATATAATCTCAACTCATAACCAAACAACATTCACATTCAATCAAAACCACATAAATTGAGTACTTGGATACAAACTCAAATTTACATATATAGTGTACTTGGATACAAAATGTGCAAAGCGTGGGCTCAAATACTAAGCCACATATACAAAACGTACGCTTTCACCACTAATACATAGCATACTCCAACATACCAACACCAACACGCAAATTCCTACAAATCTCCCCTAACACACACATGCCAACAAACCACAAACAACCAAAATTCCATTAACACAAAACATAAGTAAACATAATGGATCTCTATAATCTTGCTACAAGAAACTGCTTGGCTGCGTACCATTTGCCGTCTCCGGCTGCGTTTCATCCATTCCTAGTTGCATCTGTGAACATAATAGCAGACAAAGTAAGACCCACATAATAAAAACCACGAACTATACAATAAAATGAATTCAAGTGGTAATTGTACACTTTCTTGTGTCCCCATCACTGGATGTTGTCCACTTTCTTCATTGACCATTATGAGAGTTTGTACATTTTCTTACATCCTCATTCCCGATAGGCCGAGTTGGTTTTCACTGCTTTCCAATAGTTCGGTGTCCAATCTACGCCTCTGACAACATAAAAAATAATTAGAGTTCATAAGTAAGTAGAAGTAATAGTATATTATCAAATCTCTGCCTACGAACATTAGGTAATAATGACAATAAATATGTTCTCACCAGTCTGCTTTTTCCCTTATCTTTTTTCTTAATCGCAGTCTTAGTTTTAATTTTCTTCACTCGTTCCTCCATCGTCGACATCCTTTTCTTACACGGGGGTCTTCCCTTGCCTCTGACAACATGGAGACTTAGCACCTTTTTGAAACTTCCTTATGTGACTGCATTCACGGTACTTCCTCCAACATTGGAATATGTGTTGGAGGGCTTACATGTGCGCCATACCTCATTCATTGCATACAAGTTTGAAATCATTTCCTCAGTATGCCCATTGCACGAAACTGCATTTGTTATTACCTCATTAAAAGTTCTCAAAATACGTTTATATCTAACAGTTTCGGATCTCTAATCAACAGCGTCATAACTGGTCGAGATAATAGTATAAGCCCATTTTATGTCTTTCCTCCACCGGTCTAATATGTACTTTTCTGGCAACTCACAGACTTTCTTAGCTAAAAAGATTGCAAGAATATGTCTACATATTATCCCTCGCATCTCAAACAACCCACAAACACACTTCGCCTTACACTCGGCCTCATTAAAGTAAAGAGTATACGTAACCTCCTTGATGAAATCTTCAGCCTTTACTTGATTATCGACCGAGTAAGTTGCAATTACTCCATCCATTTTCTCGAAACGACAATGACAATATATCATTTCCATTATCTCTTGTTAAACCTCCTTAAATTTTGCATTTGTGTATACATCTTGAAACTTCTTCTCAAGAGCCAAGTGTGATATGCAAGGAATGGTGAAGTTAAATGAATTGAAGTCAGCTTGGTTTTCATTCTCAACTTTTTTCTTGAGAGCATTGTCGAACTGATCGACAAATTCTTTAACGTTTGTTTTGGCATGCACGTAGCCATCGAAGAAAGCATTCATGCTCTCACTACGTTGAGTTATACTCATTCCAGCCCAAAACGAGTTCTTTAAATATACCAGCACCCAAAACTCTCTTTCCGCATATAAGCTTTGCAACCATGCATTTTCATGCAAGTTGAAAGTATCATTGAGGCTTTTCCAAGAATTCTAAAACTCCTCAATTGTAAGAGAGTCATATACACAAGATAGCAACTTACTTTTCAGGCCACATTTGTATTGACAATGGGAACCAAGTTTCTCAGGGACCTTTCGCAATATGTGCCACAAGCAATATCTATGCTGCGTGTTGGGAAAGACAATGGCGATTGCATTTTTTATTGCGCGATCTTGATATGTAATAATAATATTAGGCGCTTTTCCATCCATGCAATCAAGCCAAGCTTTAAATAACTAAACAAACGATTCTATATCCTCACTTGAAATAAGGCCTGCACCCAAGATGATTGATTGTCCATGATGGTTTACATCCACAAAATGTACAAATGGCATTCCATACTTATTTGTCAGGTATGTGGTATCGAATGTTACCACATCTCCAAAGTAGTTGTAAGCCCCTCTATGACCGGCATCTGTCCAAAACACATTTTTCAGTCTATCATCATCGTCCAATTCCATGAGGCTGAAAAAGCCATCATTCTTGTATTGCATCCTTCTAAAATACTCAAACAACGCTTGAGCACCACCTTTACCAAGGCACAAGTGTCGTGCATTGTCAATATAGTTACGACAATATTTTTCTCCAAATAGTACGTTCTCAAATCCACCCGCCTCAGTGACAAGAGCATGGAAACTCTTATTAATCCGTATGCCAGTCTCATCATTTGTATCCAACACTCTCCTAACAAACTCATTAACTTCTCTGTTGCATCTGAAAAACTTGGATTTTTTTGGATTGAGCACATGATTGTGTTTGTTAAATACGGATGTGACACACAGCTTCTCATCTTTTAACATGACATTCATCCTTGTCTTGCAGTCTGTCTTGCTTGTTGGCAGAGGCTTGGAGACGTTTGATACCCTATTTCGTGCCTTGCCACCCCGAGCACATCCTATAGTGACATATTTCACAGTCTCATCTTTCTCTCTTTTACTCATTTGTGTCATTACTGGAAAACCACATTGCTTTCCATAATGTTTATAGTAATTCATTAACTCATCCTCCGACTCAAAGCGCATCCCTGGCTTTGGCTCCTCAGTGATATCACCCCCATCAGTGCCAGCCTCCTTGGTATCAACCGTATTACCCAAAGAGGCAGTGGATTGCGCTTCAACTTCTATCGAATCTAATGTGGCCTCATTAATTTCTTCAACAGAATTACTTTGCTGCACTTTATTTTCCTGTAAAATTGGAGAAAAAAGTATTATATGTAAAAATATGTTATGGATAATGTAAAAGACAGTGCATGTGGAGAATCCAAGACATCACCTCACTGCCACATGGATATGAGTTAGTAGAAGTTGGAGGAATAAATGTTGGTAAAGCCGAACAAGAGCTAGCATCGACACTTGCGCTGGTTTGTACATTAGAACTAGCAGCTACACTAGAGCTGACACTACTTGCGGAACTAGACATGGGAGTGGAAGTAGAGATCCATGGGTGTTCCTATAGTTTCCCAAAAAAAAAAATGAAAACATAAATAGTTAGACCAATATTCAAGTCTAACATTAACTACAATATATACTCTAAAAAATGATCACCTGGTTGCTCCATGAATATGGGTAGGCAGTTGGAGGAGGTCCCATCATTGGTATGGTGGAACTATACAAGGCAGCAGTACTTAACGCGGGAGCGGAACTACTCAAGGCAACAATACTTAACGTGGCAGCTGAGGTACTTGTTCTATGGTTGTTGCTGTAGTTTTTCATAAAAAATTTAAAGATAAATAATTAGATGAAATATTCAAGTTCAGCAAATTAAAGCACACTAACTGCAATAAATATTTCAAGAAATTATCACCTGGTTGCTCCATGGAGATGGGTAGGCAGTTGGAGGAGGTCCTATCATTGGTATGGCGGCACTTGACGTGGCAGCGACAGTAGAGCTCCATGGGTCTTGCTGCAATTCTCCCAAAAATAATTAAAAATAAATAATTAGACCAAATATTCAAGTTCATAACATAAAGCCTATGAACTACTTTACCATCCAACGATCACCTGGTTGCTCCATGGATATGGGCTGGCACTTGGATGAGGCACAAAAGGTGGTGACCATGCATGAGGCACTGGACCGTAGTAACTTGGCATGTAATTTGGATGCAGTGGTCTTGATATGTCCTAACATATAGCAACATAATGTTAATCAACCCAAGTGGACAATGACTACACATAAAATAAACACACGCCAACTGTTGAAAGAGGTTTACAATACCTGCGTTGATGGATTGGTGATAGGAACTGTTATGCGGGATGCATCTTCTTTCTCTTTCTCCATTTACCTCAACAATGAAACCAAGTGGGTCTTACTTTTTACTACATAATCAAGTTGGGACCTCAACATTTTTTCACTCGGCATTTTTTGAGGAAAAAATATTACAATCAAGTTGGGCATTTTTTAAAAACCAGCCAAGCTTACATGCATAGATACTACGGATTTTTTGTATGACAAATGATACCATGGATTTCCACATATTAATGTTTGGTGATTGTTTGTATCATTTGCTCAGACATAAGATTTCTCCATATTGGTTTTATTTCTCGTATACAACTGAATTTACTATTTAAGAATACCCTTTAATTCAAGCACCATACCTACATCAAGAGCCCAAAACATGGACAACTTTATGTAAAAGAAAGGCAGCAATTTTATACCATAATTGACACTGAACAAAAAAAATATTTATGATATTTAAATCAAACCCCACACAAAGCACACTAACTTTATCAAAAAAAATTTCCAGTTTTTGAAAAACAATGCCAAAATACAGGACAGAGTTTCCACTTGCCAGTTCATAAATTTTGGTTCTTTTCCTATGTCACGTCCAATTAGATGTTGGAAAGTCCCATATATACACAAACAAAATATACCACAAGAACACACTCGGGTGTTATATCACTCATCAAACACCCAGTGCCCACACCTCATGACTTCAAAAAAAGAAAACTCACAGAAGAGTTGAAATATGAACAATAATCGACATTTTTACAGCTAAGCAAGACGAAAAAAGAATCAAAAGAAGGGGTTCTTCCCTAAAACACTTACTTTGACGGTGAAATCTCGGCTTCTCTACTTTTTTTCTCAGTTTCTCCCGCTTGTTCTCTTCGTAAATCGGCTTCTCTACTTCTAATTTCAGTTCTCCCGCTTGTTCTGTCTTTCTTAGCTTTTTTGTTTTTGTTTTTTTTTTAATATATGATTGTTGACGTGGCAAAATGCCACGTCAGTGGAGTCTGCACACAGGCATGGCCTTGTGCCTGCCTGTAGCAATACTCTTTCACTTAACTACGGTTTAGGGCATACAGTTTGCAGGATAGTGTTTTGTTGGAGGAGTGCATAAGATATATGTAATTGAAGTCATTGGCCATTTTTGGATATCAATTGTGTAATGGTGGACGAATCTCAGGGCCTATAGAACATAAAATGTACCAATAAAAAAAATGAATTTGTATGAGTGTGCTAAATAGTTAAAGGTTCAATTTTCATATGATGGTCATTACTCTCTGCTGGGTTTAGTTGATTATTATAATGCAAAGTAGTAGTTTGTATTGAAATGAAGCACTCTTGATATTTGTTTGGGTAACTGGTACATTGATATAATGAATTTTTGGAATTCAGTTTTCACATTAATCAAGTAGGTCGCTTACTGAAATAACATTGGTTAATACGTTTTCTGGAGGAATCTTATACTCTATACTCTTTGAAACATTTTCTTGTGTTTTCTATAAACTGTGGGAACATATAAAATCGACAATTGCTCTATTCTCATGGCTGGACAGTTTTATTTATTTGATCTATATGCTCATGGCTGGACAGTTGTGACTTACATGGCTGTGCTGGTTTATTTATTTGCTCTATGCTCATGGCTGGACAGTGTTAAGCATTATTAGCATCACGAAATGAAAGGACCGGGTTGTATCATAACTCTCTGAATTCAACATATAGTTTCAAAGCACAATAAGGCTTAGAATTGAGGAAAGAAAGTTTTGCATGTAGGAACATTATACCATTATTCAAGTAGCAGTGTTTATCTAATTGGGAATCTTGTACGGGGCGGAGAACATGGTGCTCTTTTTGACAATAACATTAAATGATATGGGAAACCATGGGTGTTATCCAGATTGTGCTGAAAGGGTTTCATTGCCTTTATAAGAAAAAGGCCAATGAGTTCCTTCGTAGCTCATGGTAAATGCATTCGCTTCAGCCTTTCATCGTTATTAGGCTTATTCTTTTGTTGAGCTTTGTTAGTAAATCCTTCATGCAAATTAATATACATAGGTTTGAAAGGATGTGTGTCATATGTCAATGAGTTTGTTCTTTTTCTTTGTTTTAGGTTCCATTAACAAAATATTGTGTGCAAATTTTCAGATCACGCCGTCTATCGGGGAAAGGAGAATCTAGCAGGCAAGCGTTTCGCTCTTGTGATCAAAGCCAGCGGACCTCTCTCTCTTTCCTGCCTAAAAAAAATTTCACGCCATAGTGATTGTTTGAAAGTTCTCTCTCTCCTACCGAAAAGGGGATTCAGATCAAAATAGTTGAAAGCAGCCGGCAACATTACAATGAGTTGAATATATATACAATAATACTATGAGAAATGCTACAAATCACTGTACATCACACACTCCACACATCTCACATAAATTTATTTATTTATTTATTTATTTATTTTTTTATCTCAGCACGTTGAGTGTACTGGAACTCTACAAACAGTAGAGTGTTATTTAGATTTTTTCTAATAGTATTTAAACACTGGAGAGAAAAAGACGCTTTAATTTAAACAACAAATCCACCGTTCACCCGAATGATCTGGCCATTAATCCACTCCCCAGCATCACTCGCCAAAAATCCCACAACCTGACTCACATCCTTGGGTTCCCCGAGTCGGCCGAGAGGACAGCCATCCACCAACCTCTTGATCGTTTCTTCGGTTTTACCCGCAAAGAACAACTCGGTGGCTACAGGCCCTGGTGCTACACAATTCGCAGTTATTCCCGTTCCCTTCAACTCCTTCGCCACCATCTTCATCATCGTCTCTACCGCTGCCTTGGAGGCTGCGTACGCTGCATACCCTGGTAGAAGTGATCCCACAACCGATGTTGATATCGTGATGATTCTTCCACCCCCTCCACGTGCCAACCGATTAACAGCCTCTCTACAGCACAAGAATGCTCCTTTTGTGTTCACATTAAATGTCGTATCCCAGTCCTCCACCGTTGTATTGGCTAATGTTGGGTACTTTGGATCCAGCACCCCAGCACAGTTCACAAGAATCTGGATTTGCGATCCGAATTCTTGTTCGGTTCTTTCAAATAGCAGCTTTACCTGATCTGGGTCCGAAACATCTGCTCCAACTGCAATTGCAGATCGAGGCTGAGCTGAGGAGGCATTGAGCTCTGATGCTAGAAGCTCTGCTTTTGTTGAGCTTGAAGCATAATTGATCACAACCCTTGCACCGAGGGAGTGGAGGTGGACGGCGATTTCACGGCCAATGCCACGCGAAGCACCGGTTACGATTGCTACCCGACCATCCAGTCGAGAAGAAGGGGAAGCAGTTTCCCTCGTGATTTCCCCAGACATTATTAGAGCGATTCTGCAACCTTGGGTGAAAATTGAAATTCGATTTTGATTGTTCTGGAGTTTACAAGGGAAAGGATATGTAGGTAGAGAAATAAAGAAGGAGCCGTGGCCACATAAATATTAAATGGTCCAGGCCTCACATCAGTAACATCACCTATGAATATGCGTCACTGCATACCTAAGATTCTACTACAGAAATGCTAGACCCTCCGAAGAAGAGTCTCGAATTTTGCATCCCAAATGTTGTGGAGTGCCACGTGGCTCTTTTAATTACGAAAAAACTAATTTAAATTTAAAAACAAAAAACGTCTTCTTTCGTGGGTCTCTTTACTGTTTTAAATACCGTATATACGGGCCGAAATATGTCATACCGGCTATTAGTCTGATATAAATATTACATATATTTTTTATCGATTATATCGACCTATATTTTAGCTTGTATCGACTTGTATTTCGGTTCGTATCGATTGATATTTCGACTTTTATTTGTTTTTTTAATTTTTTTAAATTAGAATCTCATTTTTTTACTCCAATTCAGATTAGAATATTTATAATTTATATATGTATTTATATATAATTTATTGATATATAAACTATTATTTTATAATATAATTTATATATATATTTTTATATATAAATTTATTTATATATTAACTATCCTGAAACAGTACACGAAATGGTACTGATATCGAAATATTTCGTTCCAGTGCCTTGACCTGTACGGCGTCCGGTATGATATTCAAAACATTGGTCTCTTGTCCTCTTTCGTTTTTCTCCATCCCTCCCATCCCTCCCAAATCAAATCTATTGTATAGAAGAGTATCTCACCCCGTTCAAATCTCTACCAGAAAATGTCATCCTCTTGTAGATCTCCACTACTCCTTCAATGAAATGTCATCCTCATATTTTCTCTGTACATCCTGTTCCATCTATCCCTGTCTCACTAAAGGCCATGACTTCACCCTCCCTCCCAAATCAGAAACAACTTGACTCCCAAACGCTTGAAGCATCACCATTGAGTTGAATCGTTGCCACTGTCGCCTCCATCCCTCGGATTCGTGACTGTAACCTCACCGTTGAGCCACCGTCGCTCCATCCCAAAGCCTGAAACCCTAAGACCTCTGCTGGCTCCCCTTTGTTGGACTCCTCGAAGCCTGAGTCCAACCCCCCTCGCAACTGAGCCTACCTTCGCTACTGGTTGTTATGTTGGTGCACATCTCCATTTACGCTGTGGTCTGGGTTCCCTCACATAAAAACCGAGGTTGTTACTCTATATCTATCTATAAAATTGAATTTCTTCTTTCTTTTTAATCTTTCTTGCATGAATTGTCCCTTGAATTACTCTATGGATTTATGTTTGCTAAGATATGAATCCTGCTCTAAGCGATAAATACCTGTGAGGAAGAAGCAGCCCGTCCAATACCAAAATAATTTGTAGTATATACTTGATCAGGTGTGTACTGTGAGTGGCATAAAAAAAAAAATGCTACAAGAACCAACACACTAAAAATATGTTATACCATATAGTTTAAAATACCTGTGAGGATGGATCAGTCGGTCCAATACCATAATAATTTGTAGTATATACTTGATCAGGTATGTCCTGTGAGTGGTATAAAAAAAATATGTCAAAAGAATCAACACACTAAAAAATATGTTAAACTAATAATGTAGTTTGAAGTATCTGTGAGGAAGGAGCAGTCCATCCATCACCAAAATAATCCATAGCAGTTAAAGGAGTCATAAAAAAAGCTGGCGCATGTGTCCAAACTTGCCTTTATTGATCCTATAGCCATCTAACCCGAACAATGATCAATACAAAATGTAATAACCATAAACAACAAAAAAAGTACCTGAGTTTGAGGAGCCTCGGTATGTTGCCACTAACATTGCATTCATTTATCAAAGAGTACTTCTAACAACAATTTCCAAAGAAAGAAATCCATGTATTTTTATGTAGTTAATAAATACGGGGGGAGATGACATAAGGCTATTGTAGAGAGTGTAAAATGCAATAATATTTTTATAATTTTTACTCTTCAAGAATGACAATTTCTCTATCTCAAAAACAAAAATCAAAATTAATTGTTGAAAATACAAAGAGCTCAAATTAAAAGAGTTGAGAGATGAAGAAATTCTATCTCAAAAAAATGCAATATTAGATGGGGTAAATTCCAGAGGCAATATTAGATGGGGGCAATATTTATCAAAGAGTACTTCTAACAAAAATTTTCAAAGAAAGAAATCCATACTTTTTTATGTAGTTAATAGATATGGGGGGATCCCCTCTAGCAATGGAACCCAAAATAAGATTACTAAAAGAGCTAGTTCAGATGCAAAAAGCAACATCTTCAAAAGTTCATTTGAAAAGAAAAGCCCTTAGCCCCACGTGGTGGTCTGGTTCTGCAAATCTTTATCTTTAATATTCTACCCAATATGTTTGGTAATGACTTCTTAGAGCGACCACAAGAGGGAAGAAATGTTATTTATCGTTTGGATTCCTAGGGAAGTGAGGCCGGATGGAGGGGCGCTGCAAGATGATGTTGAAAATTGAGGGCTGCTACCGCACGGAGTGGAGGTTGGTGCCGAACGGAGGGAGAGGGAGAGGGATTCCGTTGGTTTGGGTTTGGGGTCAACTGCAATATGGGTTTCGGGATCATTTGATTTCAAATCACGTTTTTCTTCTTTCTCTCCCTTTTTTTTAATATTAAATAAATTATGTAGCATGCCACGTGGCATGACACGTCAGTCGGAACAAGTCTTTGGGACAAATCTTTGGTAACTGTAGAATGTCACAATTCCAAAGTTGCCCTTTTTTGTTAGGAAACTGTTAGATTGTTGGTCAAATGTGTCTACAATGTATTTTGTTTTTTTTTTAATATTTAAAAAAATAAAAAAAAGTTACCCCACTGATTAATTTATATATATTTTTATTTAACGTTAAAAAATGTACTTATTTTTAAACCTAAGGTCACACTTTTGAACCGATAAAGCCATTTGATAAACAAAAATTCTACTTACAACCGGTTTGGGGAACTAGTGCGTCACCGTGTCTTACATGGCACGTTTCAAAAACGGTGTCATTCTAATTTAATTAAAAAACGGTTTTCCCTCCAACATCCCCCTCCATCCCCCGAATTTGAATCCCCATCTCAGTTGAAACCCTCATCCCCATTCCCATCGTCTTCGATTCTCTTCGTCTTCTCCATTCCCATCGTCTTCCCCACGAAGCTAGCCTCTTCGTCTTCTCCATTTCAAAGAGTCTCTTCGTCTTCGATTTCACTCCCAAGAGCCACAAACCCCTTTCGTCTTCCCATAGAGCACCGAAACCCTAACCCTAAAAAATAAGGTTAGTTTTCTCCTTTTTATGTGTTTTGATTTTAGTTTCTAACATACATTCTATGGGTATGGTATAAAGGACTTAGAAATCTATTTTTGAATCTTAGTTCTCGGTATCACATTTCAATTCTTACTCTGTATTAACCTATTTGGGTTATTTGTTGGAGTCCCACTCCTTCGTTGTATTATTCTTTAGTTAATATAATTATTATCATTTTATCGTCCACACTATTGTCATCCTTTCCATTGTTGTCATCACTAGTTACTATCTAACAAAAAATAAAGAATTACTTCCTTCTTTAGAGATATGAAAATGACAAAAAATATATGCTTGGTTTGAGATCTCCCCTTTGGAATTTAGATATGGCAAAGCCTATTATTTGCCTTACCTCTCTAAGTGAGTATAGATATGACAATTTTTGTAATAGGTTGCCTAAGAGAACTGGAATCGCTAAGCTGTGTAATTTTAAGCCATTAATGAATTCATATTGGACCTCTTCTTTGCCAAATTCATTGTTGGATTAGATAGACATCACTTCTTTGCATGCACTCTACACTCTATATATTAAGGGCAGGTTTGGGGGGGTGAGATGAGATGAGATGAGATTTTTGTGATTTTTGTGAATAGTATTAAGATGAAATAAGTTGAAATTTTTGAAATAGTTTTAGAAAAAGTTTATGGGTCCCATTTAGATATGTTTGGATGTAAAGTGAGATGAGATTTCTGAAAACTATCTTGGGATAATAGTTGTGGGTTCCACCGTTTCATCCTCCCGAGGCCTGTTTCTTCTTCATTGCCTTGGTCTTTCATCTTCGTATTGTTCCATTTTCACCCCAGACGTAAAACACACCTCCCATCCAGCAGCAGCTTCATCCTGCAGCACCAACATGACGGACTGAGGAACCTCAGTAGCAGCTTCATCCTCCAGCACCGACACAACGGACCGAGGAATCTTCACAGCGGAGTTTTGAGACGACCACTGCTCCTGCGCATCTCAACCGTGGGTAAATTTTGTCTCTGCGAGTTTAGGGTTTCAATTTCTGCTTTGGATCACTTCATGGGAGGGTTCCCTATCTTCAAACAAACATTTTCTGGTCAATAGGTCAACTATCTATCGACGATTTGAAAGATTTTCGTCCTCTGATAATAATGTTTTTCCCTTCAAAAAATGAATTTCATTTGAAATGGCTTGGTCGATGAACAATACCTTGTCGATTTGAAGATTCATTGCTTCGATAAAAATACCCTATCGATTTGAAGATTCATTGCTTCCATAAAAATAACGTATTTCGTAAAAGATTTCTGGATTCTGGTGTCAGATCTGTGTGTTCATGTGGTTCCTGGGTTGGTAAATATCATTTTCTTGAATTTTGTGGATCTTGTTTGTTGTTGATGTTTTTATGATTTTTCTCCTCTACGTCCACTAATTTTCTGGGGATTTCCATCTCCATTTCATGACCTCCTTGGTTCGATGTACACATAATAACGCTGGTAGGAATTATTTTGTGTTGATTTCTGAAGCACCACCATTATTTTCTTTGGCATGTGCTGCTTTTATTTTGGTTAGAAAAATTATCTTTCGTCGATTGTGAAGATGCTTGTGTCGTAATAAAAACTGTCCCAAAAACCATGAAAATGAGCACTGGTTCCAAACCTATGACTTCATACATATATGATGTGGATGACTTTACTGGCATTTCAATTCTCAATGCATTTTGTTTTGAGTAGTCGCATACATAAGGGGAAATATTGTTCCACCAGATAGTTTGGACACAAAATTTTCATTTCCGTCCCTGTAAGGAAGCTTATGTTGGACATATTCTTGAAGTACTTGTTGTGATAAGAAAATGCAACAAAGCTGTTTGCAAAGAATGCATGTCGTCTGTTATTAGTGCTGCCTATGTTAGTTGAAATTGTTGCGGAAAGTAGAGGTGTTTTTTTACTGCTTGTTTGTACTTTGTTTGCAAGAAATATGGATAGTAGCAGTAGAGTGAGCATATCTACTACTAACCCTATGAGGTCAGAAGATGGAATGATCCAGGGACGAAGACCACTTTGTTATTGTGGCATTCTCCCCAAATTGTGGACGTCCGCAAAACCCAACAGTTTTGGCCAAAGGTTTTTTAACTGTCGACATTATAAGGCTCAAAAGCAGTGTTGATTTTTCGAATGGCTTGATCTTCCATGGAATCAACTAGATTGTTATAAGCACACGTTAGAGTTAGCAGAACGAATGAATGAAAGGATCGCAAATGAACGTGCAAGAATAGAACATAAAAGATTCCAGGCTATGAAGAACAAGTATAAATTCACGTTGATTGGGTCTTGGGTTTTATTTATTGCCTTATTAGTTTGTTTTAAATTTTCCCAAGTTAATGATAATGTAAACCGTTTAATGCTACATTAATGTCAAAAGTTGTCCACTATGGTAGTGAACTCTTCATTGGGTCGGACTGCTTCTATTTAATTTTATAATTACTTCTTTTGTTGCCTATTGGTAGTGTTGGAAACTCCATGCTTCTTTAGAAATTCCGCCCATGCTCTATATTTTGTTTGTCATGTGCTCCCTTTTACATTAGGTTCTTAAGTGACGAACGTGATTGTTAAAGTTTTTTTAAAATAATCCGATCATAGCCATGGAATCAAGACAAACCACTTAAAATTGAACATGCAATTACCAAGAATTAGAAAATATGCAATACACATTCATCCCCCATTCCGGTTCTCCCACATAGGAATCACAATCCCATCTCATTGTGCAGCCATAGCTCTGGCTGACTCATGGGACATGTCTACCACTTCTTCTGTCGAGCCCACGTCCTCTCCCCCAGGCATATTTTGTCCATTGAACTGAAGGCCCAATGCATACTAAATGAACTCATCATTCAGCATGACCGTTGTGCAACGTACAACATGCGATCACGATCATCCCTTGCCTGTTTGGGCGATATCGAGGCATCGCTTCCAATATCTGAAACCGGTTTTTCAACAACGCGAATGTGCGCTTAATAACATTACGCAACGATGAATGACAAAAGTTAAAATAATCTTTATAACCTCAAAATTTACGGGCACCATAACGATCAGGTCGATGATACCACGCTCGTGGATATGGCAGCATAAACTTCTCAATACAAGGAAATGCAGAATCGACAAGATAATAATATCCTGCATAACATGGAAGTATACTGAGTTACAGCTTGTCTTAGAAATGTCCCTGGAATGTATGGCAGAAAATTGTTCAATAATTTTTCTGCCACTAGCTTCCAATACCAATTTGCATATCACGTACCTAGTTCTGGCCATGGAAATCCATTCCGCGCTCGACTCAGGGCATCTAGAAAAACTCGTGCATCATGGGCTGTGCCCTCCCATCCAGTATACACAAACATGAACTTCATATCGAAGTCACATAAGCATAAAACATTCTATGCAATTTGATTATAACGATTTCTATATGCGTTTGAAAGATGAGTTGGTGCAGTAGCTAAAATCATTGTGCATTCCAATGCACCAAGACATTTCTACAATCACATGTATCAGAAAACACATCTTAGTATTGAATATGGTGAATCACCATCAAATAAGCATGTGTGCATTAAAAAAATCAAGTCAATTAATTACCTCAAACCATGGATAATTGTGATGATTACATGCAATGTAAGGATGGCCATGATTATGTGTCGGCCTAATCATAGTCTGACCTAGCTCATGTAGCGACCGCATTATCGTCTTTATGTGTCTGTTAATAGTTTCATTAGAATGTTGAAATCGGTCCCCTACGATGCATTGACCTTGTGCATGGCCAAGGAGAAGGCAAAACATGCCTACTGATTCCTTTACTGACACCCTCTCTGTCGGGTCCATAATTAATGACTCCCGTAGCAGGTCGCATACATACCGGAATGCTGGCACTTCCATTTGAAACATCTCTTTGCAACTCGTCAAGTTTCCGTTCAACACCGCTTGAATATACTGATCCCCCCGTAGACCTATATTGTGGTGGGGCATTGGAACCCGACGTGCCCATGATTCAGATGTTGAGTGCATCATATAAATTAGGTTAACCTCCTGCATTGCCACTTCATCTCCACTAGAAGGATATGTGGACATAAACTCGTCTGCCTCGCTGTTATGAGTCATACTTGAGCAAGAATCATCCATCTCGCTATTGGTCCCAATCGATGGGGTTTTTGCAAAGCTACTCTCTCATGGTCCATTCTGAATATGGACCATAGAGTTTAAAAAAAATTAAAAAAATTAACAAGGCCTGAACAAATATGAAAATACGGGAGCAATTAATGCATTTTATAAATTATGCTTCCAAATTATCTTACTAGAAGTTGGAAGAAAAAACAAATTTAATTGCCAATAGAGGCCAGTTGCTCTCTAAATTCCTTTCCCCATTAAATACCATCCTGCAAACAAAACTACTTTTCAATAAAACATTTTTCAATAGGTCGACTCCTCAAGACCATGAGTATTTTATTTGAAGATCTATTTCAGCATAGATCTTCAAATAAATAATAGAGCATTGAAGAAAGAATGTCGGTAGACTACTGGGGAGCTTTTGTCTTGTTATATGCAAAGCATCAAGTTTAGACAAATTATGGGAAAAAAATTACTATTAGTTTTAAAAAATATTGCCACTGCATTCCAATTATAATTAGACCAATTAGTTTGTATGGTATAACCCACGAGTTGATCCAAACAATACACAAAGTCGTTGCATCTGGAGTTTAACGTTTGAGTGGGAAAAATCATGTGTCCCAAACATTACATTTCTTTGGAAACATAACATTTCAATACAAACAGTTTACACTGCAGCAGCAGTTAAACACAACCATAAAATAATGTAATTGTCGGCAAACAACTCAACAGCAGCAGCATCTAATGTTAAACGCAGTAGCAGCACGTTATTGTTGGCAAACAACTCAATAGCAACTGCCAACACTACTAAGATACGACTACCCCAAAATCCTAGACAAAGTGTGAAGTCTGCTTTAACATAAAAGGTTTTGCCTAAAAACAAAGTAACATGAAAAGAATCATGACAATATATAGCAGTACGCAATATAAGATAGAATCTAGTACATTTTAAACACCCATACAGAAACATCAAATACAGTGACTCAACACAGACAGCAACATCCAAAAACAGACAGCAACATCCGAAACATTACAACGAAGCAGCGCCAAACAAACATTACACTGCTTATTAATACAGACAGTTCTAATAAGCAGTCGAAGGCAACATCTACAATGCAGTAGCACCAGCGACAAACAAACCATCTAAACAGACTCACCTTAACCAGAAACAACTCCATCACTGACTCAACACCAGCACCAGCAGTAGCACCAAACAACATGACGAAGCACCACTACAATCACAGTGCCAAAACAGACTCAACACCAGCACAAAAGAACTCCAAAACTGACTCAACAATAACCAGCAGCATTCTCATCTACTCAGCACCAGCACCAGCACCAAATAATAGTCTAAACACACTAAGTTCCACCAGAAAGAACTCCAAAACAAAGTGAGCACCAGCACAAACTAACTCCAATAACTGACTAGTAATAACAAGTAGCAGCAAATAACATAGAAACAGATTCTGCACCAGGTTTCTCCAACTCCAAAACAGACTCACCACCATGAAAAAATACTCCAAAATAGTATTTCAACAGTATAATGACAAACACTTCAACCATAAAATGACCATCAGTTATTCAACAGTATTTCAGCAGTATAATGACAAACACTTCAACCATAAACTTCAACGAAAAAACACTCCAAAACAGTATTTAAGCAGTACTCGAGATAGCAAGTACAATTACTAGAATCCAATTAGTTCAACAACCTCAAATTACCTCCTCAACAGTTTATGAAATGTCATGTTCTTAAATGCAGAAAATTAAAAAATGCATGATTAAATTGATAAGAGAGTTATAAGATAATTGATAAACCCTAAAGGTGATTAGCAAGGAAAACCATCCTAGCAGGCAGGAGTGGCAAATCAATCCGGCGTCACCATCAATTCAGACTCCAAGTCCACTGACTCTTGCTCTCATCGGAGATCGAAATGAAGGATCTCTAGACTTTTGTGCTCAATAAACGGTCGAAGGCCTTGTCAAATTGGTCAGGAGGTAAGGGAGGTTGTACTTCCTCCAACAACCTCATACAATGCATCTGGAGATCAAACGCTCCGTCGGACTCCATGCTAATACCTTTGCTACGCTTCCTTGACCTGCTTGACTCCATCACCTCCTCAGTAGCCTGCCGTCTCGCTTCGGCACTACGTTTAATTTCATCAAGGATCTCGCTCATTTGCTGTTGAAGGGCTGGGTTTTGGAATGTCGGCGACATCCTCTGTCGTCTACGAGATTTGCTGGCATAGGAGGCAGAGAATGGTGTAGCTAAATGCAGGGGAACCCCCGATGGGGGGGTTTCCTGATCAGTCACTAGTTGGCCACGAGTTAGCTTATCCTCCACAAGCAAGCGCTCATCGTCACTATCTGGGGCAGGATCGGTCGACGCCCGTCCCATTGTCCCAGTGGCTACTGAACAGCCAAAACTTGCACAAAGTTTTTATACTTTGGAAATCCATGGGTCTTGTAATGTTTCCATGATGAACGAACCTAACAAGAGAGATTGTCAAAAAATACAATCAGAAAACATCATAGTCCGAAAGGTAATTATAGATGTTTAGCAATAATTTAGATCATACCCTTATAGCATTGGCCCAGTGTTCCTCACTAGCAACTGGTGCTTTCCTCTCCAGATCCCATCCCAGACTGGTTTGTTTCATAAGATCAGTAAATTCGCGTTGTCTTCTCTTTAGCCGAGCAATTTCCCCTTTCACTTGATCACAATTGAATTTTTTTGGCCCAATATCAGACAGTAGTTCAGCAAGCCTGACATTATCAGTAGTTGTAATCCTCCCTCCTCTCAATCTATCCATGAGGGTGTCTTGGTACAAGAGGTCAACTAGGACATCCTCAAAGCCATCACTCCATAAATCCCGGTCACGTGGGGTTTCGATGGTAACATTGTCCATATGCTTCTAATATATGCTCAAACGAGGACGATGATTATTGAAACCAAATATAGATTGTTGAAATGGCTTGGACTGCATTCAGCATGCAGTTTTGTTTATGGACAGTTTTCCTTTAAGGTAGAATGAACCAACACATGCACCACATTTTACATGGAAATAATGTAACAAGTCTAGCTCATGCGGAACATGTTGTGCTAAGTATTGGTATATTCCTAAACCCCTAACACAGTCAACAGTCGAGCTCATGCATGGAAATAATGTAAACAGTCTAGCTCATGCATCAATTCATATGTAAAAACTTTGAAGATGATAATTAATAGAATTACTTTGATTTTTTTTTTTAAAAAAAAAGGTTTACCTCTGAGAAACTGATTTCCTAAACTTAAACGCAGAGAAATGTAGCTAGCGAAGTTAAAGATGTCTCAGCCAAAATTTATGATATAAGTTATTGTGTATATAGCAGAAGAGAAGATACCTATCGAGAGGATGAAGTGGAAGCACGCCTCAAGTAGTAACGCTACAAGAAAGACCGAGGAATCAAGAAATAGCCCTTAAACAAACAATAAACAAAAAAAGGGGGGCTTCTCGATACTCACCTGGTATGACCGAGTCTTCGGACCCTTGGTGGTGCAGTTGTGGAGGCAACGACGGGCATATTTGTGGATGATGGTGAGAGGGTTGATTCGCTTCATACGGGTGTCTTCCTCTCTATCAACCACTGCTCTTTTATACACCATTGTTATCTATTCTATAAGAGACGTCCAAGCGGATTTCCTATGCAACTATTGCTGCCCACGCGAGGTCTGATTTTGCACAGGCGAGGTTAGGTTAATCTTATTTTACTGCATAGAACAACTAGGTTCGAGATTCGGCTTCGTCAGGGTGAACAATACCCTGCTTGATTGACATGAAAGTGTTCAGAGATTCGCACGGTGGCATGGGGCAGAGGGAAAGTAGGGTTTTGTGAAGTTGCTTACCTCAAACTATGAAGATGAGCTTAGTGGTGAGTACTCTCACCGGATGCCGTGAGAAACGTCAGATCTGTGTCTGTCAGGCCTCGCTTTGATCAGGCTTGAAAAGGCACGATCGATAAATGAGGGTTGTTTAACGAGCTGTGTGTTTCCAAGTCTACTACTTCTCAAATAGCGGATTATTTTGGGTCTTCTGTGGAGGAAGTGTGCTAGCTTGAGCCTTTGGTAATGGAGGAGGATGGGTTTGTTTGGGGGACGACGAACTGTGCTATGGAGGAAGGGTAATGGCACTGTACGAATGTTAGGGGTAGTAATGTGGGAGGGGGACAGACGCTGCATGTTCTGCGTAAAGGTCTTGTCTATGAACAGTTTTGAGATGTTTTGGAAAATGGGAGAGATTTCTGAGAAATCTTGAAGTGATTGTTTGGAAAGTATGTCTCATCTTAGTTTAAAGAATTGGGATGAGAAATCTCATCCCAACTGAGCGCCCAAACCTGCCTTAAATTGAGGTCACTGCTATGATATTTTTTCCTAAAATAATGTGCAAATACATATATATGTATAACATGAGATTATGCATATGCTTGTCTTAGAGAGTTGGACGTGCTAAAAAATTCATGCCAGCGTTTGAGTATGTTGTAATTCTTAAGCAATGTCTAGTTCGAATTTATAGTTTCCCTGAGTTTTCCTTTAGTAACTCATGATCCATATCGCATAATTTGCCTTTGGGTGTGGGTCAACCTTGAAGGAGAATTTCTTTACTGCTTTTCCTGATACGGCACTACCAGCACAATGAGTGTTTGTCGCCTACTAAAATATTTGTCGTTCTCATGGAAATAAGTGTTTTTTTTCAAAGGAAATGGGCATTGAGAATTTGCTTGTGATGCCAAATTATCTCTCCTCTTGCATTGAAAAACTTTTCTTTTCTTATGATTGGACTTGTGCTTGTGGTAAAGGTTAAGACCAAGATTCCTACTTAAGACAGTATCTTGATGCATTGAACCACTATTAGTATATATGGTAAACAAGTATTATCGATTCCATTTTCTGTGAAAATTGAATTGACATAGCAGTGTTGTGAAAATTGAATAATCTTGATGTGATTTGATTTGAGATGGATCTCTGTTTTTTCTTTTGACACTGAGAGTTGGCACTTTTAATTTTTTTTGTATATTAATTGGCATTTATAGACTTAATATCACTTACATTTATAGAAGTGTCTCAACAAAAGACTTTGAACTTTTTTGTCGTTAGTACTAGTTCCCCTTTTTCAGTATATTTACTTTCTTAAATTTGACTAATGCTCTAAGAATTTGCTACAGTTGATTCATATTGCATAATTTACCTTTGGGTGTGGTTCAACCTTGAAGGATAATTTCTTCACTGCTTCTCCTAATACGGCACTAATAGAACACTCAGTGTCTGTCGACTACTAGACACCTCAACTAGACACCTGAGGTGTCTAGTAGTCTGCTACTTGTCATTTTAGGCTATGTCTTACCTTTTATTTTCCAAACAAATTGACATTAATTTCTAATTTGCTTTATTAATTTACCTCAATGTCTAATTTGCTTTATTATGCCTACAGACAAACACCATGCGACGTGTACGACGCCGGCCAACTCCTTCTGCTCCCGACCAATCAGTGTTCCATAATGATCGGGCTCAACAACTATGCACTGAAAATTTTTCCAAGCGCACTCCCATTATTGAGCGTGAGGTCAATCTAGGTGAGCTTGAAGAGACTATACTGCCACATATCTTTCAGTCTCGCTAGTGGGTATCATTAACCACTTGTCTCCCCCCTCCGTCTGTGGAGTTGGTCCGGAAGTTTTAGTCTAACATTCATGTCATGTCACTTGATGGTTCATTTGACGTCACTCTCCAGAATATCCAAATCCAAGTCAGTCCGGGCATGTTAGCTGATTTGCTTAACGCCCCTCGTGTTATCGAGGCCCCATATTCGTATGCCAGCACCTCTGGTCCAAGCAACCCTGCTATCTACGCCCGCTTGTGTGGATATGAATGGGCTTGGGATGGTCGGACACCCATTCCTACCAATAAGTTCTCCCCTGACTATCTCCTTCTTAGTAGGGTCGTCCTTACTAACCTTTACCCAACCAACCATCATAGTGATGTCGGCCTTAACAGAGCCACCTTGCTTTATGCACTGATCGATGACGTTCCCATCGATCTAGGAAGTCATCTTTGCAAGGTCATTTTAGAGGCTCATCAGTCCAATAAAATTCGGACGAGATTTCCTTTTGTGAGTCTTGTCACTCGCATTGTTTTGTTTTACTCTGTTCCTATTCCAGAGATAGAGCCTAGAATCCCTCTGAAGACTCCAATTTGTCATCAGACCATTCATCTCAGTCGTGCATACATTTGCCGATTCCCTTTTGATGATGAGGATCTTGCACCCAATTCACAATCGTCCCGTGCAACGCCATCAAGTTCTCAGCCATCTAGCTCAAGACCATCCACCCTTGCACCAGATTCGAATCAGCCGGGAATAAAAATGGTGCTTGATTGTTTGAACCGCATCTAGACTCGTCTTGATCACATCGATAGTCGCATCGATAGTCGTCTTGATCACATCGATAGTTGGCTCGATAATTTGGAAAGCCATCTACATCGCATTAACGATCATCTAGATACTCGCATTGATAGCGTGAATGCTCGTGTAGATGGCTTACATACAATTCTTGAGCGAATGGATAGTCGATGTGAGAGTCTGGTATATCATTTCGATATCATGGGTGGTCTATTTGTTGATCTCCAAAACACGCTCCTACAACGCTTGAACAAAATGGAGGAAGCTTTACTAACAGACAGTTCTGAGGATGATGATGGGAATGTAAGTACCGTTGGGCACACTACGCAACCTCCTCCAGATGCTGGTTGTTGATGTTTTTATTTACTTATCTATCATAGGATACAGGTGGGTGGGATATGTTGTACAGGTCATGAAAATTGTATTTTTCTTTTTACTATCTTCTATGTAAGTACCCCTTCAAGAACTTCAAATTATTCAGACCTGCAAAATCATTATCACTGTTGATGGTTATATCTCATGTCTATTTTGCAACAGCTTTTTTATCATGTGCGAGTGAACTCATTTTGCTCTGAATTATTGTATTTCTTCAATTAGCCTCCACAAGCCCTTACCCCTTCTAAAAAATCTAATAATAATGGTAATTGTAAAGTTAACTATGATAGTATTAAGAAAAAACTTATAATATAAATGAAAAGAAACAACACATGGAGGGGAGGGAGATAGTTATCTTAACCATTAAAAAGACATTTTTCTTACTAGGATAATTATGCACATGAACATGAAGAACACAAAATCAGAGAGTTTCGAGTGAACCTGGATATAACCAAGTCAGAGAGTCACGATTGATCTTCGCTTGAGCTTGAAATTGTTCCAACTCGAGCGAATATCGATCGAAGATAGAGCGTGAGTGTTCTGAGACTTTTGAAGTCAAGTTGAACCTGGATATAACCAAGTCAGAGAGCTTCGCTCGATCGTTGCTTGATTTTCGCTCGAGCTGGAACAATTTCAAGCTCGAGTGAAGATCAAGCGAAGCTCAAGCGTGCGTGTTCTGGAACTTCTCAAGTCTAGTTGAACCTAGATATAGCCAAGTCAGAGAGCTTTGCTCAATCTTTGCTTGATCTTCGCTCGAGCTTGAAATTGTTCCAACTCGAGCGAATATCGAGCGACGATCGAGCGTGAGTGTTCTGAGACTTTTGAAGTCGAGTTGAACCTGGATATAACCAAGTCAGAGAGCTTCGCTCGATCTTCGCTTGATTTTCGCTCAAGCTGGAACAATTTGAAGCTCGAGCAAAGATCAAGCGAAGCTCGAGCGTGCGTGTTCTGGAACTTCTCAAGTCGAGTTGAACCTGGATATAACCAAGTTAGAGAGCTTCGCTCGAGCTTGAAATTGTTCCAGCTCAAGCGAATATCGTGTGACAATCGAGCGTGAGTGTTCTGAGACTTTTGAAGTTGAGTTGAACCTGGATATAACCAAGTCAGAGAGTCACGCTCAATGTTTGCTTGATCTTCGCTAGAGCTTGAAATTGTTCCAACTCGAGCGAATATCGAGTGACGATCGAGCGTGAGTTTTCTGAGACTTTTGAAGTCGAGTTGAACCTGGATATAACCAAGTCAGAGAGCTTCGCTCGATCTTCGCTCGATCTTCGCTCGAGCTTGAAATTTTTCCAGCTCGAGCGAATATCGAGCGACAATCAAGCGTGAGTGTTCTAAGACTTTTGAAGTCGAGTTGAACCTGGATATAACTAAGTCAGAGAGCTTCGCTCGATCTTCGCTCAAGCTAGAACAATTTCAAGCTCGAGCGAAGATCAAGCGAAGCTCGAGCATGCGTGTTCTGGAACTTCTCAAGTCAAGTTGAACCTAGATATAACCAAGTCAGAGACCTTCGCTCGAACCTCATTTGATTTTCGCTCGAGCTGGAACAATTTCAAGTTTGAGCGAAGATCAAGCCAAGCTCGAGCGTGCGTGTTTTGGAACTTCTCAACTCGAGTTGAACCTGGATATAACCAAGCCAGAGATCTGAACCTGCTAAAAAGTCTCATTTGCTAAAAAAAAACTCGTTCAATTACACGAAACTCCAGCCTGCTATATATATATGCCCATTCAACATAAGCATTCCTATATCTAACAGTCTCATTTGCTACAACCTGCTATCTTCAGCCACTCAAAGACTGCCATAATTCTATATACATTTGAATAAAGGTCATATACATAGACATAATTCTTGAAAGTTTTGATACATATTGGATCCTTAAAACTGCTTCTAACTCCCAGCTATATGAGACTTCGAAAATACAGTCAAAAGTCAAATCTGCTTGTAACTCCCAGAATGATAGCATCAGTTTCCATAATTTCTGTCAAGCCAAAGTCAATTTAGACTGTCGTTCCAAGTGATATAAATATACATCAAACAAAATTGAATATTTCCAAAACGAAATGGAAGGACATTTCCATTTTTTTTTTTTATTAATTAGAAAAACATACCCACAATAATCATATCATTGCCCTGGTTGTGAGCCATCAAACTCAACGTGCTGTAGTTGTGATCCATCCAACCCAAATTGCATCTGTAAAAAATATTAACTCATATATTAATGTCATGTCGACTAATGTCATTAAAATACTGATAAAGTTTGGATCCACTTACACTTTCTTGACTTTGAATTACTGTTTCTCGGGACTGGGTTCCACTAATGTCAGTAGCTGGTATGTTTTCTGGAATAGCCTGATGATAAATACTCGTAAAAAACACTGCAATAAATCATAACTAAAATATAAATTAAATATATACATATTATATTTCCTGGACGTGTCCAACATTGGAGGCGTCCAAATTGGACGGGCCAAATAGCCTCATGCACGTGTCCACGACTGGTGTATCTTCCGCATCTCGCTAATAAAATAGAAACCAATTTGCCAGATAGCATTTATATGAAAATGTAAATAAACTAAGTAATATTACAAAGTTGCACATGTTTGCGTTTTCCCTTTCCTTGCGCTTTCTTCGTCCTTTCCTTAACTTTCTACAGGTCTCTCTCCATCCTATATGCTTTCCTCAGAGATGGGGGTCTACCTTTTCCTCGCACAACACGTGGATTGAGTACTTTTGTTGAACTACCAATTGTAGTTGTATCCTTTGTCATGCCATCAACATTTAAACACTTTTCAGTCATCGATGGAGGTTCTTGGTTCGCTTCATATTAGTCAATCATTGCATTTAACTTAGTCGTTGCATCCTCACTATACTTTTTCGAACTCGCCGCACAAGTAATCATCTTGTAACAGATATTCAACAGACTTGAATATCTATTAGCATTTTCCCGTTGATCCCCCTGCGTCATAGGTGCTGAGGATTAACGTGTATCTTCTCTTGATGTCTTTCCTACATCTATCCAGAATGTTCCTATTTGGTATTGTCTTAATCCCATTACATTTTAGGACGGCGAAGATGTGCTGGCACACTATCCCCCTCATTTCAAATAAACCACAAGAATACTTGGCAACTGCATCTTCCTCACTAAAATCCACTGAATGTGTAACTAGTTTAGTGAAATATTCGACACGAACTTCATCCTCTACCAGATAGGTCTTGACTGAAGCATCCACCTTATGTAAAACTGGGTCCAAGTCGATAATGCCGAAAAGTTGGTGTTGAACTTCCCTGAATTTAGCATTTGTGTACAGATCTTGATATCTCTTTTTAATTGGAGATTTAGAGATGCAGGGAATTGTGACATTAAATGACTGGAAGTCCGCACAATTTTCGTTCTCAATCTTCTTTTTCAAGGCATTATCATACCGATCAACAAACTCTTTCAAGTTTGTCTTAGCATGAGCATAACCATAAAAAAAGGCATTCATGCTCTTGCTCTGGTGCGTTGTACTCATTCCAGTCCAAAAAACATTCTTCAAGAATGTCGATACCCAATGCTCACGCTCAATGTATAAACTCTGCAACCAGACATTCTCATGCAAGTTGTACGTGCTAATCAACTGATCCCACATTTTTCAAACTCTTCCACCATTTGGGTATCATACACACATTTCATCAGTGCAGTTTTCATTTCAGTTTTGTAAGAACCATAACAGCCAAGCTTTTGAGGAACTTTCTTCAGGATATGCCACTGGCAAAATCTATGTCGGTTTTCTGGAAAAATAATTGCAATTGCATTTTTCATATCTCTGTCTTGGTCAGTGATAATAGCCTTAGGTGCTATACCATCCATACATTGCAACCATGTTTGGAATAACCACACGAAGGTCTCAGTATCCTCAGAGGAAATCAAGCCAACTCCCAACAAAATTGATTGCCCATGGTGGTTTACACCAACAAATGGCGCAAAGGGCATCCCATATCAGTTCGTCAAGTATGTGGTGTCGAAAGTTACGACATCCCCGAAATATTGGTAGGCTGCTCTACTATGAGGGTCTGCCCAAAATATATTTTTTAACCTCCCGTCATCATCCAAGTCCATTAGTGCAAAAAATCCCAGATTTTTGTACTGCATCCGCAAGAAGTAGTCTTGAAGCGCTCCAGCACCACCAGCACCCAATCATAGATGTCGTGCCTTGTCGATGTAGTTACGAAAATTCTTTTCCAAAAAACGGGAGGTTCTCAAAACCACCTGCGACAACAACAAGAGACTCGAAACTCTTATTCATTCGGATGCCGGCCAAATCATTCATATATAGGACTCTTTTAGCATATTCACTCACTTCTCTATTATATCGAAAGAAGCGAGATTTCTTTGGACTGAGGCCGTGGTTATGGATATTGTGAACTGTAGTCAACCGAAAATTTCCATTAGCAACTGTTATGGCATTAATTTTTGTCTTACATTCCGTCTTTGCTGTCGGACGTGGGTTTGCGACATTCACAATCCTATTCCGGGCCTTCCCTCCACGGGCACAGGCAATTGTGACATATCTAACAGTCTCATCCTCTCCCCTCTCACTCTTTTTTTTCATCATCCCAAACCAGCATTTCTTACTATATTCCTTATAATAACTCATTAAATCTTCTAAGGAATTAAACTCCATCTCGAAAACTGGCTCATCATCACCATCCATTTGCACTTTCTCAAATATTCTGGCACTGCCGTACTCAGTTTCGTGTGCATCTGGTCTATCAGAATGAATTTCTTCAACTCTAGAAGATGTAGCTGTCGATTCACTTTTCCCAAAATCGGGTCTATTATCCTCCATACCAAGAAATTTGCTTGTAACAGAAGTATTGCTGAGAGACAATTGGCTTTCACTGCCATGTTGAAATGTGTAACTAGCATTCTAGCATATTGAAAAAAAAAAATTGCAATTAAACTCTTCAAGAAAACCAGAGCCGTGATTCAACTCTTCAAAAAAACCAACTTATTAAAATTAAATGCAAAACATGACATCAACACCTGTAGGTTGCTTGGATATTGGTTGACAGCGAGAAATAGGAGAAAACCCGGTGACCACACAGGCGCTGGTCCATAGTAACCGTGCATTGGGATGTTTGGAGAAGTTGATGGCATGTCCTAAAATGTGTTTAGATAAATTATTGATGTGTTCAAAAAATAAATATAAACTAATCTCGAATCTAATATTATTGATATATTGCAAATAAAATAACATACCGTAGATGGAGGAATTGAGCTAGATGGTCTTAGGGTAAATGGATGTTCTTTTTCTTTTTCCATGCTGAGAGGGAGACAAATGCATCTTGTCAATAGCAATATTGTATAACTCAAACCACATTAAAAGCTACCAGTCTGGCCATTAATAAGAACCAATCACACATACCATTGCAATCTCATCCAATAAAATTTACTCAAAAAAACAGTGGTTACCAAAGCAACTCACATAGGGGCGAAGCCCCCAAACCAAAAAACCTCGAGAGTTATTTCCGAGGATTTTTTACATGGTCAAAAACTGAAACAAATCACTCAAAATAGTTTAAAAATTGACAAGGCTCCCACATTAGAACACCAACTTAAACATGAAGTTCTAGACAAATAGCACTAAAAAAGAATAGCTAAGAGTATTATAACTGTAACATATACCCAAAGCACGAAACTCTCATTGTCTGGAACATCAGGTGTCAAGAACTTCATTGGATCTTTACTCACCAGTAAAAGACATACATGAGAATGGGTGAAGAATAACAGAAAATTAAAGCTAAAAGAAGAGAAACAAATACTCAACATGACAGGGGAAGAAACAGATCTGGAAATCAAGGGGAATCCCTCGTCGACGGCGGCTCAGATGCAGAATGTGTGACAAACGGTGACCGCAACAACCAGTTCTTCAGTTGGTGGCGACGACGACAGACGGAATCCTTCCGAGGATGGGTCTCTGGGTCTCTAGGTTCAGCTCGAGCTTCGGCTTGATTTTGGTTCCATTTTCCTCCCTTTCTGAACATTTCATTCATTTTCAGTTTTTTTTTTTTTTAATAAACTATAAGTTAGTCGGTTCCGCGCTAGTTTTGCACCGACAGTTGCATATAGAAGAATTGATTGATAAAAGGGATTACTGTATTTGTAGTTTTTTCTCTTTTCTTTTAAATATTAAAATATTTTTTTAAAATATATATTTATTAATAATTCTTTTTTATTAATAATAATAATAATAATAATAATAATAATATATACTCTATCGGTCTAGTCCATCGATCAAAATAGCATTTTCGTTTTATTATAGAATAATGTTACTCATAGTCACTTTTTTTTATTATTCTCTTATCATTTTATAATATGGTAATAGATGATTATAGACTATTTATTATATTTTACTTGTAAACATATCATCTAATACCATATTATAAGATGATGAAAGGATGATAAAAAAATAAATAATAAATAAATAGATGATGAATAAATCTTTTCTTTATTAAAAATTTCAACCAGATTTTAGGGGGTACTAAAGATTTTGCAACAGATCTCGCGTGCTAAAGTAAAGCTGCCATGTTTGTTGCCTGCAATCCCAGTATCGAAGGGTGATGTTAAAAGACAAAGTAAAATGCTAGTATGTTATCTGAGTTTATCCCTCATTTTGACCGCTTAAGTATTTAAATTTCTTGAATTTTTTTATTTAATGATTAAGGAAATGACTTTTAGTGTATTGATGTATTTTTTATTTTTTTAAAATATTTAAATATGTTAAAAAAATATAAAAATACAAATACAAATAAAAATACAAATTTGTGCTAGGCGGCACGCCCAACGCTCATTGCTGGATGACAACCTAGCATGACTCAAGAAAAAGACAAGAAAACTGGAGGGGACATTTCGACGCCTGGGCTAAGAGCCTGTCTAAGGCCAAGCCTATATCTGAGGCCGAGCCCATCCGCTAGCCTGGGAAGACCTATGGAAGGCTTGAGGCTAAGAGCCCTATAGGCAAAGGACTCACAACCGCAATTACGAGTGAGATAACCCCGAATAATGGGGATAAGGCCCAAGACAGAGTACGAATATCTTGTATAAGATAACTCCTACAAAACAGAAGATATCCTCTCCGTTTAAATGATGGATCGTGAAGGATAAGTACAAAGGACTGGCGATTAGAGTTATTCGCCACCACGCCACATCCTTCTATAAATAACGCGGTGAAGGTAACATCTTCTATAATGATCTCTATTTTTTATATACTTATTCTTATATAACTATTGACTTAAGCATCAAAGTTTACACAAGGCAATCAGTGCCGTCTCTTCGTTGCTGCAGGTGTCATCGTTGCGATTGGTGGTATGAAATACATTCTTAACAAAAAGGCTAGTCTATGTTTGACTTTTTTTATTTTCCTTTGTTTATTACTTCAATCTAATTATATCTAAGAGCACTAGTAATGATGTGCACAAAGATAAAAGTAAAATTAGATTAAAATCACATATTTTACCTTTTGTCTTTTTCATTTAAGAGAGAATCTCACATTAGATTATTCATCTATTAGTTAAAATAGTAATAAAATATTATCCTTTTAATAATAATAATTTTTTTCTATTTTTTTATATTTTAAAATTATACTGACTATATGTTAATTAATAATTTAATTTTTAAGTGAGAGAAAGGGACCATAAATGAATTATGCAAGACAAAACAAAGAAGCAGATAATGATTTTAATTAAATAAAATATACTTTTAACTCCCAAATAGTAGACACCAAATATGACTTTTGCCTTCCATTCACTGTAGCCCAAAGTCCCACTTTTGAAATTTTAGCATTTTAGCTAGCTCATTGCAGAATTTTTAATGTAAAACTTGGCATGTTTTTGCACTTCACTGGCAGTGGACTAGATGCCAGGGCGGTTAAACCGCTATCCCACGTGAATAGTTGATGCATGGGGATTTGAGTCCGAATCTGAGGCCAATGAGGCTCAGCTGATAGATACGACCAGAGCAAAACTGGCAGATACGACATTAAAAGCACTGGACTACTTCGGGAAAGTAGACCAAAGCAAAACTGGAGAGAAGAGATAAAGAATTGGGCGAGGAGTAGATTTGGGCGAGGAGACTTAACCCTTAGAAAGTGAGGAGACTTATCCATTGGATGGACGATGAGACTTATCTCTTAGTTGGGTGAGGAGAAGTGGCGACATTCGTACTTTAACTATAACTTTGACTACAAGTGTCAGAATCACGCTTATGACCCCAATCCGGAAAGTTCTCTTCGGCGTGCATGTCGTGGTCAGCATGCTCCGCTTGGTGGGCTCCTTGTTGACCCCAAAATCAGCCATTTTTTACCTTTAAAACGTCAACTTTAGTCAACTTTTTCATTTTTGGTTAATTTTATTTTATGATAATGTTTATCTTTAGTAACGATTTTATTACAGATTCTTAGGCTAGATCTTAGTCATAATTATCTTATTCCGTATTTTATAATTTTTTCTTAATTATTGATTTGCCATTTTTCGTTAACTATTTAAGTCCGGCTTGTAGGCTTCAGGAAGGGGGATTGATTTATTTTATATTAAAACCTTAACCTCATAGTTTATCTCTATTTTTCAATTTTTCTCAAGCTCAAGCTCAATCTCTAGCTTTTGTTGTTTAGCTAGTCGTCGGAATAATCTTATATTTTGATCTGGCGTCAATTCTTTCCAACCCGGGGAGTTCTTTTCAACCAGAGGAGGCTGATGTAGGGGAATTTGAGTCTGAATCCAAGACTGATGAGGCTTAGCTGACAGATGCGACGTTAAAGCACTGGACTATTTTGAGAAGGTAGATCAACGCAAAACTGGTGGGAAGAGATAAAGAATTAGGCGAGGAGCGGCAGATTTGGGCGAGGAGACTTATCCTTCGGTTGGGTGAGGATAAGTGGCAATTATCTGTATTTTAACTATAACTTTAACTACAGGTGTTAGAATTGTGCATATGACCCCAATCTAGAAAGCTCTATTCGGCGCACGTCGTAGTTACCATGCTCCGCTTGGTGGGCACCTTGTCGACCCCAAAGTCAGCCCTTTTTTTTTATTTATTTTTATTTACCTTCGAAATGTCTACTTTAGTAAACTTTTTCATTTTTGGTTTTTTTTTTTTTTTATGTTTATCTTTAGTAACGATTTTATTTCAAATTCATAGCTAGATCTTAATCATAATTATCTTATTCTATATTTTATTGTTTTGCCTTAATTATTGATTGGTCATTTTTCATTAGCTATTTAAGCCTGGTTTGTGGGATTAAGAAATGGGGATTGATTTATTTTATATTAAAATCTTAACCTCAGAGTTTATCTCTATTTGCGATTTTTCTTAATTTCAATCTTTAACTTCCGTTATTTAGCTATCCATCATAATAATCTTCTATTCAGATCCGGCTTCAATAGTGTATCAATTTTAATCTCTAACTTCCGTTATTTAGTTAGCCATCAGAATAATCTTCTATTCGGATCCGGCCTCAATAGTAGGGGTGTAAATTTAAACCGGGAAACCGGAAAACCGGACCGGACCGGACCGAACCGGACCGGTTGGTCCGGTTTTGAACCGGTCCGGTCCGGAACCGGTTCCTATTTTATGAAAACCGGCCGGTTCCGGTCCGGTTTCGGTTCCGTAGTTTTTGGGACCGGACCGGACCGAACCGGACCGGTTGGAAAAAAAAATATAAAAATTAATTTATATATTATACAAAATATTTATATATATAATATATAATTATATGTTAAATTTTTATATATAATATATATAATTATATATCATATATGAAAAAATTTTATATTATAATTTATAAATAATAACATAAAATGTTAATCTTAAATATGAACATTTGTAATTTATTTGATCATATGTTATTAATATAATTATATATAAGATAATGTTGTTATAATTTATAAAATAAAAGTTTAATCTTAAAGATAAAAATTTAATTGATCATATGCTTTAAGCATAATATATATATTAAATTTTTAATAATATTTTATAATAAGAATTAACACTTTATTATATGTTTTTTACATTTAAAAAAAACCGGAAAACCGGACCGGACCGGACCGGAAACTGGTAAAACCGGAAGTACCGGTTTAGGAGGGTAATCGGGGCGTAATCGGTTTTGAAAAATACAAAACCGGTACATACCGGTTCGGTCCTAAATTTTGTCCAAAACCAGACCGGACCGGACCGGTTACACCCCTACTCAATAGTGTATTTTGTTTGATGAGAAAATTACATTTTTATCTTTACGTTCGTTAATAATATATTTAAGGGAAAATTACCTTTTTGTCTTTTATGGAAAATGTATTTATTTATTTTTATCGAGGTTTGTGGTTGATGATCAATAGAAAATTACCATTTTTTTTATGTTTGTCTTCGGTAAGCAAAATTACCTCTTTGTCCTTGAGGTTCTAATGTCTTTCATTGGTAAAAGCACCTCTATCTTTGAGGTTTGTGTTCGAAACTTTAATGTACTACCTTTTTTGTCAACGAGGATCTAAAATATTTTTTTGTTTGGCAGACAAAACTATCGAAGTTCTCATTGAGATGACTTGTGTCTTTCTTTTTTTTTTTTTTTTTTTCGTCATTTTTTGTTGGTCTATTTTGTATTAATTAAATTGTATTGTCTCTTAAATAAAATTACATTTTTACTTGTTATGAAGCTGATGCAAGACGGTGCCATGTAAAGCATTTTAACCCTTAATATGCAACGCCGCAGCAACAGCATATTGGAATGCACCGTTTTACTTGTAGTGGATTGAAGCACAACGTTTTACGTTTCTTCTGGAAGTAGTGTTATTTGCTTTATTTGCTTTATTTTGATTCTGTTATTTGGGACACGAGTGTCTACTAGAGCAGTAGTTTGTTATTCACATTTGGGGGTATATATAAGTGAAGGGGAGGGAAGAGAATAGTATCTGAAAAGTCTCTAAGCATTGGAGAATCTGGAGGTTGGGAGCCTCAAATCATCCCTCTGTAAATTTCCCTACTATCCAAATAGATCAATATATCATTCAGTTTACATTTCATTTAACCTTTATACTCTCCATTTCCCCACTATCCCTTTTTAGCATCATAACAATTGGTATTTAGAGCCATACGTGGAGGATAGAGTAAGATTCAAAAAACAATAAGAAAATTTGTTGCTCATGGAAAATATTTTTGAAGTGCTTCAGCGGCTCAAGGATTTGGTCGACCGGTACCATGAAAATTACAAGGTTTTCAAGCAATCATTCATGGAATGGAAAGATCATGTTGCGGAGGAGGAGGTAGAAAGTGCAGAAGAGGTGGTAGAGATTGTGGCGATGTCAACGAAAGTTTCTCCCAAAGAATTCCCTCTTCCTTTTCTCCACTTAGATCCTGTACGTAGAAAAAATCACACCATGACTGAAAAGGAGGAGACCCAGCGATTGGGGCCATTCTCTACAACACTCTGTCCTCACCACAAAACCTAGCCAACGTAGGCATTCTAGAAGTCCTGAAAATCGCTCAACCACAACTTAGCTCTGTTGTTTTGGGGGAAATAAGGTATACTTGGGGAAAGGGCCACTGATGAAATTTATGGGCCTAACTCATCTCATAAAACCGGTTATATAAGAGAGGATTGCTCATTACTTATAAACATGCCCAAGACCTTGTCCACAGTCAATGTGGGATTATTCCTCAACACCCTCCCTCACGTGCAGACCAGTATTTTTTCTGGTCCTTGTCACGGGGTAAGTAGTGTAGGCCCACATTTGTCCTGTGGCAGGCTCTGATACCATGATGAAATTTATGGGCCTAACTCATCTCATAAAACCGGTTATATAAGAGAGGATTGCTCATTACTTATAAACATGCCCAAGACCTTGTCCACAGTCAATGTGGGATTATTCCTCAACAGCCACATCTCATATGACATCCTCCATGGCCAGGAGGCGTCATTCACTCTCCTAGTAACAAAAAAATCCCCAACCCTAGTTTCTCAACCTCTTCAATCTGATTCCTCATCTTCATTAACTTCCTTTCCGCTTCTCACCTCTTGTCTCGTCGAAGTGCTACAGTCAACAAGGTACAAACGAACCCGACACAACCAGAACTCATTAAAATGAAGCTGCATTCAGCACGGAGGAGCTCGACTGCACCATGTACGCCAAGCGTAAAGCCGATCAAGAGCCACCTCATAGTCTCTCTGCTCAGCTGAAGATTAATGGCGAATGACTCTACCCTTATCTGCTCGATCTATGAGAACCCAGAAATTGCTATTGAGGTTGATGACGAAGGGACCCTCCAGAACACAGAAATTGTTGTTGTAAAGAACTACGTTGAGGCTCAATACTATGTTGTGATTGGTATCGGTACTCCCCCTCAAAATTTCTCTGTAATTTTTTACATCGGTAGCTCTAATATGTGGGTGCCATCATCCAATTGCCATCTCTTAGTGACATATTATTCCTAGGCTAAGTACAAATCAAGTGATTCGAGTAGCTACAAGAAAAATGGGCATCTACTGCAATCCAATATGGTAGTGGCTCCACCTTTCTCTTCTCGTTCTATGTGAACCTAGGTCAGTTTCTCATTGATCTTAAAAGGGGTTCCCTCATGTCTTAGCGGGCCTGAGAATGGAAACTAAGGCCTTGTTTGTTTTTTAAAAACATCTCATCTCATCTCATCTCATCTCACCTCATCATTACAACTTTCTCAAATCTCCACACAAAATAAAATAAACAATTCAACTTTTTCAAATCCCAAAACAACAATAATATTAAAAAATATATTCTAACAATATTTTATTCAACTTTTTAACTTTAATCTCAACTCATCTCATCTCATCTCTGAAAACAAACGAGCCCTAAAGGAACAAGAAGCAAAGGCCCAGCCAAGAACAAGTAGACTCTTCGGCTCAGCCCACGAGTAGACTCCCCTGGACGCAACCTCCATGAGGGAGTGTACTGTAGGGGGATGAGACTCATCGACCTGGAGACCCCTCGAACAATGTCCAGCCCTTGAGTACCTGTCCGCGTAAACGGGTGGGAAGTAAGGGGAACCCTCGATCCTCGAACATGGAGACATCGATGAACCAGGACGCCAGCAGGGTGAGGCAAATCGGGGAACCATGCTGCATTAATGACACTATTTTCCGAGCTACATGCCACATTAATGACGTATCGCAGAGCCACGCCTCATTAAAGGACTCTAACAAAATGAATAGTACAAAGGATACGAACTCCATGGGAGCATATGCGGTCTGTCCTCCAGAATCCCGTTATAAATAGAAACTCCCAGATACGAGAAACCTCCCTCTAATCCCTAGACTCTCTTACTTATTTACAAACTTCCAAAAGACGATACTAACTTTGGCATCAAAGACTCCCCGGCCCCAATGCCACCCCCTCCTAGTTGCCTTCTTTTCTATTTTTGCAGGCCCAGTTCTGAAGACCTGAGTTGCTGGAACCTAGCCCAAAGGTGTACGAAACATGAAGTTTACAGTGGTGCCGTCTATGAGATCGTTATAGATCATGCGTGTATCTCGTATGCATGCGACAACCCATTTTGGACAACTCAGAAGAGACGTAAAGGAAACCATGGAAGCAAGGCTGAAAGCTATGGAAGACTGGGTGACGAAGTTGATTGACGAGGTGCAAACACTTCGCAAAAAGAACGAGGAGCTCATAATGCCTCAACAAGGGCAGAACGAGGAGCAAAGCCCAGCGATAGCGAGCACTTAGGGTCCCAAAACATGGGAGTTGGGGCAAACGTGGAAGAGGAAAGGAAGAACATGCAGGACGAGCTCTGCAATATCAAGGGAAAGTACGAAGAGATTGCCAAAAAAGTAGACATACCGTTGTCGGTGGACCAACTGCTCACTAGCACTGGTCTACCCTACACAGAAAAGGTGATTGTTGTGTCCTTACCGTTGAAGTTCAGGGTCTCAACCATGGAGATGTACGATGGAGGGAGGGACCCCCTTAAGCACCTGGGAAACCTTCATGGCTCACATGACGTTGCATGGTTTCCTGGACGAAGTGGCATGTAGGTCGTTCCCGCTGACCCTGAAAGGGCCAGCACAAGTATGGTTAAGGTCTCTGGCACCTGGATCCGTAGATAGTTTTGGCGAGCTGGCCTGACTATTCTTGACCCAGTTCATGTCGAGTTAGAGAAGGTGGCTCCCAGTAGCATACCTCCTCACCATCAAGCAGGGAGAGGAGGAAAGCCTGAAGACCTACCTGTCCCAGTTCAACAAGGAGCACATGGCCAACGACGACCAGGACGAGAAGATAACCCTAGCAGCGCTTCTGGGATGGATATGACCATGATCCCAGTTCATGGGCAAGCTGGCGATGAGGACTTTCATGACGCTGTGGGAGTTCATGGATCATCGACAACTTTGTCAATACTGAGGACACTATTTGGGCTCTGACGAAGCCAAGAAAGAAGCTGGAACGAGCGGAGAGGAAGGCAAGGGCCCCACCTAAGGCTAAGGCCCACGAGAAGCCAGAGAATAGTTCCCAAGACAAGATAAGGGAGGAAACTCTGATGAGAAGATCGAGACCTCGATTCGACTGACCCGCATTCACCATCCACGAGGCCAATACCTCTGCCACCAGAGAAGATGAGGACCGAGGCATTGCTTCCCACTACTGCACAGACCATAGGTCCACCTTGCACAACACCGAGAAGTACTTCTCCCAACAAGGGATAAGGGAGCATGCGGAGCAGATGAGGCGACACTATCCCCTCGCCCTGAGACTAGAACAGGAAAGAATGGAAAGGTCGAGGGAAAGGAGCGCAGACCGAGTCGACCTGCACAAAAGGGAAGAAAGCCCTCGACAACCACCACCATCAAGAGGGCCGCAACAAGATCGGCCCCGCTCACCACCGCGGGGGGGACCTCCATTCAGGGAAATCCAAACCATAGCTGGAGGATTCCCAAGCGAGGGCACTTCTTCCTCTAGCAGGAAGGCACAAGCTAGGCGAGCTTGGTACCACGAGGTGTATTCGGCAAAATACCACCCCGCTAAGCATAGATAGGGAATGCCAACTCTGGTCATCTCCTTTGGGGAGACAAACGAATAAAGGGTCCTGTACCCCCATGATGATGCACTGGTGGTGACCATGTTGGTGGCCAACTTCACCACCCACATAATCCTCATTGACAACAGGAGCTCTGCAGACGTCCTGTTTTGGGAAGCCTTCACCAGGATGGGAATATATGCTGCTTGGCTGCATCCAGCCCCCATGCCACTTAAGGGCTTATCCAAGAACATGGTTCATCCTGTGGGAACCATCACTTTGTCGGTCCTTGCAGGTAGTGCCCCCTGCACGACCTCAATCATGGTCGACTTCCTAGTGGTGAGAACCCCGTCGTCCTACAACGCCATCATTAGAAGGCCCACCCTCAACAGCTTGCAGGCTGTCATGTCGATCTATTACTTCAAGATTTCGACTCTCGAGAAATCCGAGATGAACAAGTCCTGGCGAGGGAATGCTACGTCTAGGAATTGAAGCAGAAGGATGATGGGGTTAGCCCGGACGACACCTCCAGGAGGGAATAGGTCATGCACCGCTTGGAGAGCCCTGGCAGGCCTTAGTCTGTGACTCACCTTGTTGGGCTCAAAGGGAAGCGGGAAGGTGCATGGTCCCAGAGGCAGACACAAAATGGACGAAAGCTCTTTAGATGAAGGCTCTATTTCCCTTTCTTTTGTAATGCCTTATTTAACTACTGTAAATTCTTATTATTTAATGAAAGGCATAATTTTCCATAACAATGCAACACATATATTTTGAACTTTTGCTTTATCGACAAAACACTGACAAGATGATGGGCGGGAGCTAGTCCAGTCCCAAATTGCTCGAACAACATACCTCCCACAGGATCAAAGGGAGAGCAAGGCCAAAGGCCGCTCTACCTCTCCTGCAATGGAGAGCGGGTCCTCCTCCTGACAGCCCAAAAAACTTATCTTAACCCCCATCGCAGCGAAGAGCGAACCAGCCACATTACAGTCCTAAAAAGTTACCCCCTCCCCCCCAGAGGTACCAAAAGGAGGAGTACGCCAAAGGCTACTTCATCCTTCCCGTAGCGGAGTGCAGGCCAACCCTCGATGGTCTGAAAACAAAGTCTTACCTTCCTTGCAAGTGTCCACAGGCGTGAGCGAGTCCAGTCTCAAACTGCCATAACAGCGTACCTCCCGCAGGATCAATGGGAGAGCTAGGCCGAAGGCCGCTCTACTCCTCCTGCGATGGAGAGTGAGTCCTGCCCTTCGGTATAGTCCCTCCGTCGCAACAAAGAGTGGGCTCAGCGCCAGCCTTACCCAACACTTATAGTCCCTACGCTATCAACGAGCGAGTGTGGGTCCAATCTCAAACTGCCTGAATAGCATACCTCCAATGGGACCAAATGGGAGAACTAGGCCAAGGCTATTCCACACCTCCTGCAACAGAGAGCAGGTCATGACCCGCCGGCGGCACGAACTACTTACCTCGACCCCTATTGCGACGGAGAACGGACTAGCTATATTGATGTCCGAACTTACCTCTCCCGCATGGTACCAAATGGATGAGTGTAATGCCTAAGACTGTTATACCCCTCCCGCGGCGGAGTGTGGGCTAGTCCTCAGTTGCTCGAAGACAAAGATATACCTTCCTTGTAAGTGTCAACAGGCGGGAGCGGGTCCAGTTGCAAACTGTCCAAAAACTTACCTCCCCGTAGGATTCAATAAGATGAGTCATGCCAAAGGCTGCTCTACCCCTCCCGTAGAGGAGTGAGGGTCCAGCCCCCCGGCAGTTTGAATACTTACCCTGACCTCCTTTGTAAACAAAGAGTGGGCTCAGCGTCAGCCTGACTTTCCCTGTGGAGTCAACGAGCGGGAGCAGGTTCAGTCTTAAACTACCCGAACAAATTACCTCCCTGCGGGGTAGTAGGGGCTAGTTGAGTCGAAGGTCGCTTGGACCCTCCCAAGGAGGAAAGCGAGTCCAACCTTTCGGCTGTCTGAACACTTATCCCAAATCCCATCACAACGAAAGAGCAGACCAGCCCCACGGAATCAAATGGGCGGGTTTGACTTGAGGCATCCCGACCTCTCCCTGATAGAGTGCGGGTCTAGTCTTTCGGCTACCCGACATGAACAAAGTCTCTAAAGATGAAGCGTCAAAGCAATGGGCTACATGATGTCAACGAGCGGGAGCGGGTTTAGTCTCAAATTGTCAGAACAAATTACCTCCACGAGGGGTAGCAGGGGTGAGTTGAGCCAGAGTCTGCTCAAACCTTCCCACAAAGGAGAGCAAGTCCAGCCTTTAAGCTGCCTGAACACTTACCCCGACTCCCATCACAATAAAGAAAGAGCTGGCCATGGCTGCCCAAAGAAAATACCTCCTCGAGGGTTAAGGGGGTTAAAGGGGCATGTTGGCCTAAGGCATCCTGACCTCTCCCCGGTGGAGAGTAGGCCAGATCCTTCAACCGCCCGAATACTATACCAAGGAACGCGGACATCAACAACCAGACAAAAACGGCAAGCAAATCACTTCATAGGCCAGAGGGCCCAGGTTTACGAAGTCTAACTCCTACAAAGTTAAGGATAAAATAATGATAATGTTCTTATCTTCCAATCAGGGATTAAATGCACAACCCCAGCAGATAGGAGCTGGTACAATTCCAAACTGTCCGAACAGCCTACCTCCCTGCAGACCAAGGAGACAGGTTGAGCCAAAGGCATCTTGTCTCTCCAAAGTGGAGAGCAGGATCAACCCCATGGCTACCCGAATAACCTACACCGGCCCTAATACTACAAAAAGCAGCCTAGTCTATTTATATTCAACTCGGCGACCACAGTGCAACTTAGGGGGGCATAGAGGTGGGATAACAAAATGCTTCTCGGCTCTCCCCTGAGGAGGCAACCAGAGTCTCCCTGGTGCAGCTTAACTCTTAGGGGTAATTTCCACTCCTCCCAAGCTGATGGCAGCAAACGAAGGCCAACGAACACTGACAACACTTCTCTTCTTCTCTTTCAATTACATGCCAAAATAAAGCACAACAACACAAAAGGGAAGAACAAAGGGACGAGGCAGGGTAAAGCACATCCAAGAGACGAACGACAAATTGGCGTAAAAGAGAAGTCGAAAAACATAGCTAGCCAATTAATATTCCCAAAGGGATAGCTACCTAACAAGGGCGAACAAAGATAGCACAAGCAAAAGAACGGTTGGCCCGTGGGGTCATTAGGAATAAGTTAGGCATTGGTAGAGTGGATCGTAAGTATGACAATCATCCCCCTGCCTGAAGCCAAGCCCATAATTTCCTGCGAAAAAATTCCCCAGGCCGGCCATAAAAAAAAAAAAAAAAAAAAAAAAAAAAGGAAGAAGAAGGGAAAGCATGGAAGGAAATGTCGGGGAAGAGCAAAATGACAAAAAGGAACACCGTAAAGACAAGCAGCCCAACACAAAAAAGTATAAAGCAATTTCATTTATGATTAAAAGTTACACGCAAGCCGCATGGCGACGGTGCACAGGTATATACATTTACAGAAAGGAAAAGAAAGGGAAAGAAGAGCAAAAAGAAAGAACATTAGCGACACCAAGAAGCTAGGGCGTAGCAACGTCAGTCACATGACCGGAGACCTCAGCATTGGGAGCACCAACCTTAGGGACATCGGGATCAAGATTGTCGGGCTTGGAAGCAAAATGCTCAGACATGGCCAAGAAGACAGGACCCGTAAAAGCATCGGGGATCTCTTTCATCCCCAACTTGCAGCTGAACGCGAAGGTCCCGCAAATATTTCTCGAGAGTCCGCAAACATAGCTGCGGTCTCTCCAGGATGTGGTCCCACATCGACCTAAGACCCTCAGCACACCCGTGCCCCCACGCTATATCACGAACGCTCGAGACTGACTTTAGCTGGCTGTCTAGGAGGGAGGCGACCTATTGCACCAGGGACAGGTCACCCCGAAGATATGTAACAAGTCGCTCCATCTGCTGGCCGTCTTCCTTCACTTTGTTCTTTAGCATCTTCCGAAGACGGTTAAGCTTTTCGGTTTTCCTGCTCTCCTCCTCCAAGACAAGTCGTACCCTCCTCGGCTCTTGCTCCAACCGCTCCCTTTCTTCCCTCACGCCGCAAGCGCACCAAAAGGTAGTCTGGGTCATCGCGCAAAGGTCCTGGATTTCCTGCACAACGGCCTCCTGGCCGTCCACAAATCACAATGAAGGCCGCTAGCTGAGAGGAACCCTGACAAAAAGAGATGCCGACATGGAGTGGTCAGTAAAGGTAATTTAGGAAATAGCGAAAGAAAGGAAAAAGACGAAAAAAAAAAAGTCACCGAACCTCTTGGAAAAATCTAAACAAACACTTGGCGACGTGGTTGATAGCTTCTGCACAGCTGCCCCCCATTTCTAGTCGAGCCGAATGAGAGATAACTTCCACCAAACCCTCAGCATCAAACGCTTGTGCGGCCACCTCGGTTCAATGAGCCCTGTCGACAACCTCTTCGGCACGCATTCCAACCTGGGTGGGTGGATCTTGTTATGGATCCCTCAAACCTGAGTCGACTACAACATCCAGAAGGAAACCACCTTCCACTTAGTGCTCCGCCTCTGCGACATGATTACTAGAAGTAGCAGTCACTGCCCTCTTAATAATAGAGTCCAAGCCTCCAAGCGACTCGAGCTCCTCCCCACTTGCCACAAAAATCAGATTGTCCCGTCCCACGACAATAGGCGAAGGTCACCAGTTTTCGAAAGCACTCCATAGACATCAGTCGGCGAGGACTACTGTAACGTCTCAACGAAAGGCCCAAACCACATAGTTTATACTCCAACATGACTAGTTAATGATACAATTAGAGCCCCATTGGAACCTTATAAATAGCAAGAACTTCTCATTCCCAAGTAATTTGGGATCTCATACACAACCTACCCTTATCCTTATTATATGGGGTATCACAATCTACCTCCCTTATATTACCGACGTCCTCGTCAGGTCAGTTCGTCGTAGGTGGCATAGTTCAAGTCCCACATTTCTGGTTGGGAGAGACTCTGATACCATTTGCAATGCCCCAATGGAAGGCCCAGGCCACATAACCTATACTCCAAAAGGACTAGCCAATGATACAATTAAAGCCCCATTGGAACCTTATAAAGAGCAAGAACTTCCCTTCTCATGCCAGAGCCTACCAGAACCTTATAAAGAGCGCTAGCGGGGTGAGGCAAATTGGAGAACTACGCTGCATTAATGGCACCACTACTCAAGCTACACGCCACATGAATAACACCGTCACAGAGCCATACTGCATTAAAGGATTCTGACAAAAAGAAAGTACGAAGGACACAGACTCCATGGGGAAGACACGATCTATCCTCCCAAACTCCCGATATAAATGGCAACTCCCAGGTACAAGAACCCCACTCTGATCCCTAGACTCTCTTACTTATTTACAAACTTTGAAAAGATGATACTAACTTTGGCATCAGAAACTCCCCACCCCTAAGAACACCCTCTCCCAATTGCCTTCTTTATTTTTTCAGTCTTAGTTCTGAAGACCTAAGTTGCTGGAACCTGGCCCAAAGGCATACAAAACACGACGTTAACAAACCCAACTGAAAAACAGGTTAGGGAAAATATTTTTGGTGCTCTTGTGGTTGTTGATTCTGTTGAAGGTGTCTGTGTCCAGACTGAAAACTTGCTTAGATAGGCTTTGAGAGAAAGGATTACGCCTGTCTTGACTGTTAACAAAAGGGATAGGAGATTTCTTGAGCTCCAAGTGGATGGGGAGGAGGCTTATAAAACATGCCAGGTTTAGGGTGAGGAAAGAGGGTTAGGGCAGGTGACATGGGTAAGAGTTGAGGTGTTGGGAAAGGGTATGCGTGTGAGGTGTAGGCTAGTAGTGGATTTCATGGTGGAAGTGCAGATTTGTGTGATTAGTGGGATTCTTGCACATAGAAGTTCTTTGAGAAATGTATGCTATTGGGGTCATGACGACAATAGTCTCGAGGGGATTGTAACTGTGGAGTTTGGCCTTTTGGATTTGGGGAGTGAAATCAATATGGATAGTGTGTTTGATGTGAGAATTGGGTTGGTTGCAGTGCTTGTACAGAAAAAGAAAATTTTTAGATTCCTTACATCCATCTCTCCAATACACTTATGCAATTTTCTCTCTGTCTGTGTCCCTTTGAAGGAGGTTCACAGCATCTATGGGCACCATATTGATCAAGGGATTACAATAGTTCCCTAGCCTCCTATGACATGAAAATGGTTAACCCTTCTTTCATATATAAGAACACTTAAGGACATCAACATTTCACCATTTGTTTCGGAAATAGAAATTAGAGAATTATTTTCAATGGTTGGTGATATTCAACGTGTTGAAATGCAAAGGAAAGAGCTGGACAAACATCCTGATGAAGCTGGAGTTCTTGGCGCCACACTGGAGGTTGTGAATCTAAGTGATGAAATCAAATTAAATCAGAATAGCTGCGGAAAGGTTTTCAAATGGCCAGAGAGATTGGAAGTTCTAGTGCACATTACCAAGGTTGTGCACTTCCTACATGTTGGAGTTAATCCTGGTTCCTTTGGGTTGAAGACAAATAATATTCTGATCAGTGAGCATTGGGTGGCAAAGTTGAGTGACTATGGGATGTCCATTATCTTAGAAGAAACTGTCAAATTTGAGTCAAAAGGAATTAAAAACCAGGGTGTAGCTCATAAGGTGTTTGATGAAATACACAAGAGAGGGAACCGAATCAAGATGTTCGAAGCCCAATACCTTTCAGAGGCTGGTGACACTAGTCAATCGTTGAGTGGTGCCCAAAGGATGGATAATGTTTATCTTATAGTGCTACTGCCAAATGCCAAGAATGCAAAGGTTAATCTTGAACCTGAAGGACTTTTCACCTCCTCTGCAGGAGCAAGCGACCTTATCTATGAGCTAAAATTTAATCTTTTTGATAACACTGATGCAAAGGAAAGTTAAATAAATATAAGAGCAATAGAGGCAGCAAGAGGCATTGCTTATGTCCATTCAGAGAATGACGACAAGCTTGTTCATGGCATCGATCAACACTCAAACATCTTTTAGTATGAATCGGTAAGGTGCTCGATTGTATTACCCTGCCTTGGATATAATGTGTTTTTTAATGTGCATGAGAAAATGGGTATGCCTTAGACAAAAAAAATGCAAGTTGTTGCCGGCATGAAGAGTAAAGGGTATGCTTTTATTCAATTTGGGTCTAAAGAATTTTAAGACGGTGCCATTGGTCAACATGAGTGATTGGATTTTGCTCCAGCTTGTAAAGCTTCTTATTCTGGTGCCCTTGTTGCTCTTCTTCTGCTTTTTTTGTGGCCATCCTTTGATGTTGTAGTAGCAGATCAGCTCCACATGACAGCTTATTCAAGAGACTATAAATACTCTAAACCTTGAGGACAAAGTTCTTAAAGGGAAGGGGATTGCTATGAATTTGATGCAAGAGGGTGTCGTGCAAAGCATTTTAGCCCTTAATATGCAACGTCGCAGCAACAACATATGCACCGTTTCACTTGTAGTTGATTGAAGCACAACGTTTTACATTTCTTCTAGAAGTAGCGTTATTTGCTTTATTTCCTTTAATGTGATTATGTTATTTGGGACACGTCAGTGTCTACTAGAGCAGTAGATTGTTATTCACATTAGGGGTATATAAGTGAAGGGAGGGAAAAGAATAGTATTTAAAAATTCTTTAAGCATTGGAGAATCTGGAGGTTGGGAGCCTCAAATCATCCGTGTAAATTTCCTTATTATCCAAAACATATCAATAAATCATTCAGTTTATATTTCATTTAACCTTTACACTCTCCATTTACCCATTGTCCCATTTAGCATCATAACATTACTCTTAAGGTTTCTTTTGGACAAATTTTATATAAATTTGGCCATCTCCTTATACTATGACACGCTTAAGATTAGGTTCATGTACGACTATTTTTAAGAATAATACCATATGGTATGAATTATTATTCTCTCTCTCTCTCTCTCTCTCTCTCTCTCTCTCTCTCTCTCTCTCTCTCTCTCTCATTTTTTTTTTTAAATGAGCTCTTCAAATCCTTATTCAATGTTTTCATTTAAAGTGATTGCATAACAATGAAATCATCATACTGTTTGTTGTCCATGTCTTGAAAAGTTGTAATGTTATACATAAGATTTATACATTTTAGTGAAACGTTTTTTTCTGTTCCAACTGGACAAACGTGTCTATCACATTGATCCACCGCTAGTGTGTGTATATATATATATATATATATATATATATATATTGGGATGGAGGTATGAATATAAATCAATCAGAACAAAAGCATACCCCCTGTTGATGTCGTGTTTCACAACTTGGGCACTCCACGCTGTTGAGCTCGGGACCTGGTTATTTGCATGGCGAGCTCAGCCTTCACCTTAAGGCCTTAGCTTTGTGACAACGACCACGGGGCTAGGCGAGTCCAAGGACTCGCTTCCTAGGGGCCACATGGGCAGAGCTTGGGAGGCTCTGGCCCGACCTCAATCTTGCGGCGAGTCTAGGGACTGGCTTGTAGCCTAAGGTCCAAGTCAAGGGACTTGTGTCCACTAGGGGCAGAGCTCGAGAGCCTCTAGCCCTTAGCCAATTCATCATAGCCAGTCTAGAGATTGGGCTTGTAGCACGAAGGTAAGCAAGTCAAGAGACTTGTGTCTGACTGGCTGTGGGTAAGACAGAGCTCGAGAGACTCTAGACCTTAGCCAATGCATCGCAACCAGTCCAGAGATTGGGCTTATAGCACTAAGGTTGGCAAGTCAAGGGATTTGTGTCCTACTGGTTGTGAGTGGGGTAGAACTTGAGAGACTCTAGCCCTTATCCAATGCATTACGGTCAGTCTAGAGAGTGGGTTTGTAGAACGAAGGTCGGCACGACAAAATACTTGTGTTCGACTAGTTGTGGGTGGGACAGAGCTTGGGAGACTCTAGCCCTTAGCCAATGCATCGCAGCCAGTCCAAAGACTGGAGTTGTAGCACTAAGGTCGGCAAGTCAAGGGACTTGTGTGACTGTGTCAGATTGGCTGTGGGTGGGGCAAAGCTCAAGAGACTCTGGCCCTTAAACCAATTCATTATGGCCAATCCAGAGACTGTGCTTGTAGCAAGAAGGTCGGCAAGTCAAGAGACTTGTGTCCGACTGGTTGTGGGTGGGGCAGAGCTCGAGAAACTCTAGCCCTTAGCCAATGCATCGCGGCTTGTCTAGAGACTAGGCTTGTAGCACGAAAGTCTGTAAGTCAAGGGACTTGTGTTCGACTCGCTATGGGTGGGGTAAAGCTCGGGAGACTTTGGCTCTTAGCTAATTGCATGGCAGCTAGTCCAAAGACTGGGCTTTTAGCACGAAGCTTAGCAAGTCAAGGGACTTGTGTCTGACTGGCTACAGATGGGACAGAGCTCGGGAGACTCTAGCCCTTAGCCAATGCATCACGGCTAGTCCAGAAACTCGCCTTGCGACACAAAGGTTGGCAAGTCAAAGTACTTGTGTCCGACTGGTTGTTGGGGGGCAAAGCTAGGGAGGCTTTGGGGTGCCAATGCATCGCATCCAATCCAGAGACTTGGCTTGTAGTATGATGGTATGCAAGTAAAGGGACTTGTGTCTGACTGGCTGTGGGCAGGGCAGAGCCCTGTAGGTTCTGGCCCCTTAGCCAATGCATCTCGACCAGTCTAGAGACTGGGCTTGTAGCACGAAGGTCAGCAAGTCAAGGGACTTGTGTTTGAGCGGTTGTGGGCTGGGCAGAGCTCGGTAGGCTCTGGCCCTTTAGCCAATGCATTACAACCAGTCCAGAGTTGGCTTGTAGCACGATGGTCAGCAAGTCAAGGGACTTGTGTCTGACTGGCTGTGGGCGGGGCAAAACTCGGTAGGCTCTGGCCCCTTAGCCAATGCATCGAGGCCAATCCAAAGACTGTGCTTGTAGCACGAAAATTGGCAAGTTAAGGGACTTTTGTCCAATTGGCTGTGGGTGGGGTAGAGATTGGGAGACTCTAGCCCTTAGCCAATGCATCGCAGCTAGTCTAGAGACTATGCTTGTAGCACGAAGGTCGGTAAGTCAAGGGACTTATGTCCGACTAGCTGTGGGTAGGGTAGAGCTAAGGAGACTCTGGTCCGTAGCCAATGCATCGCGGCCAGTCCAGAGACTGGGCTTATAGCACGAAGGTCGGCAACTCAAGGGACTTGTGTCTGACTGGCTATGGGTGGGTTAGAGCTTGGGAGATTCTAACCCTTAGCCAATGCATCGAGGCCAATCCAGAGACTCGGCTTGTGGCACGAATGTCGGCAAGTCAAGGGACTTGTGTCCTACTTGTTGTTGGGGCAGAGCCTCCTCGCAGAGACTTGGCTTGTAGCACGAAGGTAGGCAAGTCAAGGGACTTGGTTCCGATTGACTGTGGGCGGGGCAGAGCTCGATTGGCTCTGGCCCTTAGCCAATGCATCGCAGCCAGTCTAGAGACTGGGCTTTTAGCACGAAGGTCAGCAAGTCAAGGGACTTGTGTCCAACTGGATGTGGGTGGGGCAAAGCTCGAGAGACACTGGTCCTTAGCCAATGTATCGCGGCCAGTCCAGAGACTGGGCTTGTAGCACGAAGGTTGGTAAGTCAAGGGACTTGTGTCCACTAGCTGTGGGTAGGGCAGAGCTCGGAGACTCTGGCCCTTAGCCAATGTATCGCGGCCAATCCAGATACTGGGCTTGTAGCACAAAGGTCGTCAAATCAAGGGACTTATGTCTGACTGGTTGTGGGTGGGCAGAACTTGAAACACTCTGGCTCTTAGCCAATGCATCACGGCCAGTCCAGAGACTTGGCTTGTATGACCCAAGCTTTTCAATAAAGGCGAATGGAGATGAAATCACATTTTCTTATTCATAAGTTGTTGATTACATAGTCGGGCAAACCCGTGGTCTTTAATACTTTCTCAATTGCTCGGCGTTCCATGGATGGGGTAATTCGCGACCTTCCTGGTCCTTCAATCGGTAAGTGCTGGGTCTTTGGCTAGTCGTCACCACAAAGGGCCCTTCCCATCAGAGACCTAGCTTTCCTTCTTCTTGGGTGGTGACTCTCGTCTGCTTCAGAATCAAGTCCCTTACCTTGAAGGCTCGGGGTCGGACTCGCTTGTTAAAGTACTATTCCACTTTCCTTTTGTTGGTCGTCTTTTAACTCGATGTCTCCTCTCGCTTTTTTTCTAGGGGATTCAGGTTTTCTTTTAATCCTTCTTCGTTGTAGGCTGGGTTGAAGTGTTGAACTCGATACGTGGGCATCCCCACCTTTGTTGGAATTATAGCTTCGGTACCGTATACAAGCACGAAGGGTGTTTCTCCTGTGGGGGTCTTGACAGACGTTCGGTAGGCCACAACACACTAGGGAGCTCTTCAGCCCATTTCCCCTTCTGATCTCCCAGCTTCTTTTTTAGGATGTTTAGCAAGGTCTTGTTGGTTCTTGCTTCCATCGTTTCGGGTTGTTCTTCTTCACGACGTGAGGCTTGTGAGCTCGTTGTTGCCGGCATGCGAAGGACACACTACTCTAGCAAACAAAGAGATCTCATAGACAGTGCCACTATTGATGTTGTGTTTCGCAGCCTAGGCAACTCCATGATGCTGAGCTCGGGACCTGGTTCCTGTTGAGAGAGAGAATGGGGCCTCGTGGGCCGTTGTAACTTCGATGCTTAAGTTAGTTGTAGGAAAGGAGAGAAAGAGAGAAAGAGAGAAATAATCAATCAAGGAGGATGAGATTTGAAGTATTAAGGAGTGTGATTCCTCCCTTGGCTGAGGGAAAGGGGTATTTATACCTGGCCGAGGGATTCCCGAGGCAAAGGTAGCGGGTGTGAGGCTCCGTACTGGGGTCGGATGTCCCTGCCAACTCCGTACTATCTTGCAAACCAACTAAACCAGATTGCGGCTGTCACTGACACCCCAGGAGGCATGCCATGTTGTGCCGATCCCCGGGATGCATTAAATGCAACATGGCTCCTATTATGGTGTGCCCGTCTCCATTCTATTAAATGCAGCGTGGTTCTAGTCAGGCACATCCATCCTTCTACACCGTCTGGATGCCAAGGTTCAGGGACAAGGGATGTCCCTGAATGTTGGCCAGTAGTGGTGTCAGACTGTCCTGCCCTACCTTCTGTCCTTTTGTCAGCGTGCTCTACCCAATTGTTTCTCTTCTTGGGCCTCCTGGGTCGACTCGGCCCAGCCTAGACCTTATCCTTGCTCCCAGGTCCGGGCCTACTCCCCAAGCCCAGCCCTGGGGATTACTCCCCTCACACCCTAGGATTAGAGTTCGAATTCTAGAGCTCAAAAATGAAGGAAGACAAATATATAAAATGAGTGGCACATTATTTATGACCGTCGAATGAATCTCTCAAGAATAAATATTAAAATTCGAATGAAATCTCCAAAAAAAAAAAAAGAGCAAAATCCAAACCCGTCTTATCCCTATGATTGCCTTAACTCGCCCGTGAAAATAATGGGGGCTTCAAGTGTGTTTTCCCATGGTTTACCATGTGATCTAATTGACGCAGCAAATAACTTTTAGAGCCCACCGGAAAGATACCCATGAAACTAAAAGTGTATGCTCGTTTTTTCGCGTTGGAAGAATGCTTATGTTATGCCCATATCTCTGGCCCGGTTCAACCCAGGCCTCATATCTAGGTTGTGACTTGGGCCCTGCTCTTGGCCCAATGTAAGGGATTTTTTTCCTTCACAGTATCTCGCAAATTTTTAGCACACTTGTGGGCTGGAAATTGTAATAATTCTCTTTTCTCTCTCTTTTTTTTTTTTTAAAGATCTCGAACCTAGACATGTAGAAGGTGAACAGGTACTTGCCCCTTCACTGTTGATGCGAACCGATCTCCATATTTACTGGGATGTGAACCGATCTCTAGTGTTATCGGGCTTGAATAATCATTAACGTCGTTCTCATTAATTAAAGGTACTTTCTAGCGTAACAACGTTGCCCGGGATTGGTTCGTTCCACTTACGCGTGCGATAGGTAAACGTCATTCTGTATTCCCATAGCCGAGGCGTCCCTTATAATTTTGTGCCGCTGTTTCGGATACCTAGCCGTTCCATTATGTTGTTCCTATTTATTTCTTCTTCCTTATTCTTTCCTCATTTCCTCCCTTTCCTCTTCATCTCATCCTCCTCTTTCGTTTCTCTGAAACTCTAAAAGACACTCTAAGCCTTCTGTCTACTTTTACTATGACGAAAAGAGGCGTGAACGATCCCCGGTTCAGTTATTTTGTTTGGAAACGGTGGATGTCAATCATGACTAATAACGAACTTCGTACATTCTGTAGAGGATTTCATGTTCCTACTGGAACTATTCTTGAAATCCCTCAACCTCGCGTTACGATGGTGGATGAGGATGGCATGTCGACAAAGGTGGCTCTTTATCCTCACATGTTTTCCGTTGGATTATATCTGCTATTTTGCCATCCGGTGATTCTGGATTTTCTGCAACTTGCTCCGGCTCAACTCAATCCTAATGCTTGGCGTTTAATCATGGCCAGTTGTGTGGCCTTTCGAATCGTTCTAAGTGGCTCAGAAGATTACCCCGATCTAACTGCTCGGGAGTTTTTGTCAGCATATTGAATCAAACGGCTTACGGGAAACATCTGTAGTTTTCAATCCTAGTCCGCCTAGAAATGTTTCACTATTTTGAGAGGCGTTATTCTTCACAAAAAAATTGGCACTGGCGATTCTTCTTTGTTAGGGGCTTAGAATGGAAATGCCCAGAAGGAGAGCGCGAATACAACGAGTTCCCTATTCGATCCGTTTGGGGTAAGGTTTCGACTACCAAATCTCTCTCTATTAAGTTATCGGAGAGAGAGATGAATTCATGATTGCTTCTATAATGTCTTAGGTGGCGGCTCATCCAACCCTAGCCGAGACCGACTCGTTACCGAGCAATGAGAACATTCGCCGCTATATTGCTCTCCCACACCGTGTACATGTGTTAGGTCGGGACTTCTTATCGGTTCCACCACCTCCTCCGTGAGAGAAGCGTCGCGCAGCTTCTCCACTCAGAGGCAACTGCCCAAAGTGATCCCGAACGGAGGAAGGTGTTTCCGTTCCTACTCAGTAAGTTCTTGCCAAGGAGATCCTTGCCACTACCTTGCGTCTGACTAAGTCAAGTGTTCCTCTTAAGGAGAAGAGCGGTTCCTAGCAAGTTGTCCAAGAGGGCAGTTCTCACCGAGCCACTTCAGAGGGCAATTCTCACCAAACTGCTCCTGATTATAGTTCTGACCAAGCTGCTCCAAAAAACAACCCTCCTAGAGGTAATTTTTTGAGATTTCCAGAAGATAATATTATTTTGCCTTCTTCTCCAAGTCCCGCTAGGGGAGATGATGCAGATGTTGTCGTTGCTTTTCTTTTTGCTTGAACTTTCGACCACCCGGTGCCTTAGGGTCCTGGTCCGGCGATGGGAGCTTTTACCTCTTTTGAGGAAGCTTTTAGTCAGGAAGAGGTTCCTCTGCATGAGTTACCAACTCCCTTCGAGGAAATGCTTGTCGAGGTTGAAGCATCCTTCGGGGAGTGTTTAACTAACTTCCCCATTTCACCCTCGAAAATCCCAGGTCTGGTTTCCCCCGACGGCCCTTCGATTCCCATTCCAACAGTCTCCACCTCCCCTCTTGTTCTGCCCTTGGACACGGAGCTTACTCCTGTAGGAGACGAAGAGCTAACTCCTCCCGAGACCGTGGAGCCGTGCTCTACGGAGGTTGTTGAACCGCCTAAGACTATGGAGCCATGTTCCGAGGGGGCTATGGAAGCAATTCCTTCTGAAGTTCCAGTCTCATCATCAGTGTTGGGACAGACTGCCGAGCTGGTTCCCTCAACGATCCCAGAAGTTTTCCCTCATCCTCCAACTTTTCCGGTATTCACTTCTTTTACTTTCACTTGAATTGTTTTCCCTTATTTTCTCATTGTTATTGTGTCTTATGTCAAGCTACTTATTTGCGTTAGGAATTCGTCATTCCTCAAGCCGAGTCCCCTTCCTTGTTACATGAAGGCGTTGTCGTAGTGGAGGGCAATTCTTCATTCGCGAGCAGTTCTCCTCGTTCGGGGGCTGCTCAGGGTGAGAGTTTGGCCCAGATTGAGGAACAGCTAAACCCTCAGTTCGCCCTCCCCCAGGCTCCTCAAGTCGAAGTTCCTTGTCAACAAGAGGAGGAACCCAGTCTGCCTTCCATACATGCCGAGGCCTTTCTGCCTTTGGTGTGCGGTGAACCTTCCTCCTCTTCTAGGCAAGGAAATTCGCAGGAGCTCGGGCCAGGTTATAAGAAGGCCTAAGCTGAATCTTTTGAGGCACAGGCCCGAAAGTTCAAACCCATTTTTGCTAATGTGAGTAATTATCTTCCGTTAATGGGTTCCCATCTTTCATATTTGGTGGATAAATTTCATATCTTGCTGGTCTTTCAGGCCGCCAATCAACTAGCAGAGATGGTTTCTCGAGAGCAAGAGGCTCTTGAAGAAGATTTTAGAGCTTTGAGTGTGTTAAACAAGTTGATGAACCTGCGAGGAGAGAAACTGATGGGTGACCTCCTTACTCTAGAGGTGGAGAATGAATCCCTAAGAAGGGACAACGCGCTCTATAGTCAAAAGATCCATGCTCGACAAAAGGAGGCTGAGAAGATGGAGCGTGCGATGAAGGTAATGGCCATGGAGCTCGAGCTTAAAGACAAGGAGATTCAGCTAAAAGACGTGGAGATCGATATAATCCGTACGAAGATGTCAATAAAGGTCAAAGAGTTAGAATCTGTAAAGAAAGATATTGAGGATCTTCGAGTCCAGTCCGATCTCCTTTTTACCGAAAGGGGCGATACCCAAGCTGAGGTCCAGAGGCTGGAGTGCGAGCTGGAGTCCGCCCAGGAAGAGCTGAGGCAAAGCGAAGAAGCCGTCGAAACGTGCCATCCAGGTTCGATGCCGCATGTTCCACAAATACTTGGGGATCGCCAAATAAGGGGATAAGATAAGGGCTTTTGCCCGGGCTACAGTTGCTCTTATGGAGTCTTCTGTAGAGGCAGCTCGGCTTCGTGTGGAACTTATTGAATCTGAGCTCAGAAAGGCCCCTGCCCTGCATGACAAAGCCTAGATTAATGGGAATAAGGAAGGTCTCGAGCGTCTTCGGGAGGTGCTTCTTGAAAATCCTAAGACCGATCTTCGTACTCTAAATCTTCAAGAGCTCCCGCCAAATACATGTGCTTACAAGGAACTGTTGACGTGGGGTGTAGAGGACATGTCTTTAGCCTTCCGCGATGCTCCTTCTTAGCTTTCAGCTCATGTTCTGTCGTTCGTGTTACTAGACCCGCCCGATTTTTCAATGTAATTTTGACAATACAAATGACGGTACCTTTGGTTATGTACATATCTTTCGTTTTATCCTTTTTTTTTTTATTGCCTGCTGTTTTTTATGGTTCTCCTTCATTGAACTATACATCCTGATCCATTGTTGATAGAAATTGAACATATTACCCTTCGATTGATGAAGGTCGAGTTGGTTTCTTTTTCGTTTGAGTGGGGCCAAGGTTGGGTTCCTTTGCTTAATGTTTACTAAGCTGCATCTTTCATTGGGGTCATTGCGTCGTGGAGTGTGAGATCCTTCCACATAAATGGGTATCGAGCAGGTACTCTTGTATGGGTGATTGCCAAGCGGCAACTCTTCGTATCAACCAGAACGTCTCTTAAGTCTTCATATTAGTGTGGACGTATGTTGATCACTTGTGTACTCCTTTTTTTTTTCTTTTTTCTTTTTTTTTTTCCAGACCTGCATTTGGTCTTTGAGTTAATTTTGATAATCTGTACAAAATAATATGCCTTTGGTTTGTTTGAGTTCGACTAATTCAAAGCTTTTGATTTTTCTCCTTTTTCTACATGTTGCATTTTGTAGTTCTCCATTGCTAAGCCCATGTTCAAGCGTTTACCGCGCAGCAAGCTTTTTGCTGAATGCATAAAGTTTTTACCGCGCGACATCACTTTGCCGAGTGTTCAACCCGCGGCACCACTTTGCTGAGCGTTTACCGAGCGGCACCACTTTTACTCATGTGGGCATCTTGACCTACTGTTGATTCCACGTTGATCCTAAAACTACTTTTATTAACGTATTTTCATTCCTTGTTTGCTTCGAATGTTGTTTAGTTTCGTCGGTAAAGTTAAACCTACTGTTAATTCTATCATTAACTTTTCCATGAATTTCGTGTAGCACGTCGGTTGAGGTTTCTGCATTTAAATATGTTATTAACTTCTCCATGAACTTCGTGTAGCATGTCTGTTGAAGTTTCTGCATTTAACCCTGTCATTAACTTCTCCATGAACTATGTTTAATACATCGGTTGAAGTTTCTGCCTTTTTCGAATCTCAAGGGTCTACGATTTCCCATGAGAGACGTATGGACAACTTGGGAGGTCTTGGAGACACGAGGTCGCCCAGGGCAGTCCCAGGAGTTATGGTGCCTTGGGATGCTAAACGTCGCTCTTGCCTATAAATGGGGCTTTTCCCTTTTTTCTGAGGAATTCATCCCATTCCATTTTTCATATGTTCTTTCTAAGTTTCAGTGACTTCCAAATTCTTATGTCTTTCCCATTTCATACTTTTCACCATAGGGGGTGACTCCTTCTTCTATGGTGTTTAGGTTGTCGCTGGTTGTGGCGGTTTGAGTATCAAAGAAGAAACATGCTACCCATACCTCTTGGCCTTGCCCTTTTGCTTATGGTGCCTCGCTTGTTCTTACCCCCTTGCTTACATGGGTAAACTCCCGTAAGTGTTATACAAGAACTCACAGCCAACGAGTCCTGTATGGAGCAAAAACAGGATAGGGGCATGGTGGTGGTGTTTGAGGAGAACAAGAACAAACGGTTCAAGGTGGCAATCAAATCTTTGGAGTTGATTCCTCTTGTTGCTCTACCATCCTTCTGTTCTTCAGGACGTCTACGCCGATCAACTCTGAGCCCGGTTTGCTCTCATGAGAACTTGGGTGGGGTGCCACTAGACTCCCCCTTTTCTTGAGAAGGAAGATATAGTAGCGTTGAGCATCCCATTCGGTGTTGTGTGGAGATGGTACTACACTGCTGAGCATCTTAGTTCTGCCTAGATGAACCTAGCTCTATTGTGTGTCCATCTTCTTTAAGGGAGAAATCACTTTGCCCATCCCCCTATTCTGTCTGGCCAGAACGAGATTCCATTGGACGCCTTCCTACCTAATGGAGATATTGCATTGCTGATCATTTTGCTTTTATTTGGACAAGACTTTTCTTTCTATCTTTGTAGCTCTTGACGATGTAATATTCTTCTTGTAACCCTGTTTATAACCATGTTCGGGAAATAAAATGACTTTACGATGCTTTTGTATACCTATTTGCATGATTCTTTGCTTTTATTCCGCTCTTGTATATTGGGCTTTTAAATTCGAGTTGTGAAAAGTCCACTAATGTGGAGTTTTACCATGCTGCCATTTTCCTTTAACTTTTGCTTCATTCAGTCAAGTGATTGGGCTTGTATCCTACGAAGGCATGATTGTATAATTAATAAAATAATTTTGTGTACCTGGCTGTTTAGTTTTCTTTTTGTTGTCTTTCTCTTTTGCTCCCTTTGTGGTCAGTTTAGAGACTGAGCTTGCATTGTTTTCAGCATTTTTGCTCGAAGCTCAACAAGTCATTTAGACCGCGTTGAGAATAGCTATTAGTAGGTCAGAGCTCATGGCTCGGTTCCTGTACTTTATACTTCGTGGATTGACACTTATAGATTGGCAGAGCCCGAAGGCCCTGCTCCCTCACCAACGCATTGTTTTGAATCCTTGCATGAAGCTCAGCAAGTCAATTAGATCGCATTGAGAATAGCTACTAGCAGGTCAGAGCTCATGGCTCGGTTCCTGTGCTTTATATTTTGTGGATTGACACTTATAGGTTCGCAGAGCTTAAGGGCCTTGCTCCCTCACCAATGCATCGTTTTGCATCCTTGCACGAAGTTCAACAAGTCATTTAGACCACGTTGACAATAGCTATTAACAGGTCAAAGCTCATGGCTCGGTTCCTGTGTTTTATACTTCGTAGATTGGCACTTATAGGTTGGTAGAGCCCAAGGGTCCTGCTCTCTTACCAACGCATCGTTTTACATCCTTGCTTGAACGACAAGTCATTTAAATCGAGTCGAGAATAGCTATTAGCAGGTCAGAGCTCATGGCTCGGTTCCTATACTTTATACTTCGCGGATTGGCAGTTATAGGTTGGCAGAACCCGAGGGCCCTACTCCCTCACCAACGCATTGTTTCGTTTTTTTGCACGAAACTCGGTAAGTCATTTAGACCGCATTAAGAATAGTTGTTAACAGGTCAGAGCTCATGGCTCGGTTCCTGTGTGTTATACTTCGTGGATTGACACTTATAGGTTGGCAGAGCCCGAAGGCCCTGCTCCCTCACCAACGCATCGTTTCGCATCCTTGCACGAAACTCGACAAGTCATTCAGACAGTGTTGAGAATAGTTGTTAGTAGGTCAGAGCTCATGGCTCGGTTCCTGTGCTTTATATTTCGTTGATTAGAACTTATAGGTTGGCAGAGCCCGAGGGCCCTGCTCCCTCACCAACGCATCGTTTGGCATGCTTGCACGAAGCTCGGCAAGTCATTTAAACCGCGTTGAAAATAGCTATTAACAGGTCAAAGCTCATGGCTCAGTACATGTACTTTATACTTCGTCGATTGGCACTTATAAGTTGGCAGAGCCCGAGGGCCCTACTCCCTCACCAACGCCTCGTTTCGCATCCTAGCACGAAACTCAACAAGGCATTTAGATCACGTTGAGAATAGTTGTTAGCAGGTGAGAGCTAATGGCTCGATTCTTGTGCTTTATACTTCGTGGATTGGCACTTATAGGTTGGCAGAGCCCGAGGGCCCTACTCCCTCACCAATGCATCGTTTTGCATCCTTGCACGAAGCTCGACAAGTCATTTAGTCCGCGTTGAGAATAGCTATTAGCAGGTCGGAGCTCATGGCTCAATTCCTGTGATTTATACTTCGTGGATTGGCATTTATAGGTAGGCAGAGCCCGAGGGCCCTGCTCCCTCACCAACACATTGTTTCGCATCCTTGCACAAAACTAGGCAAGTCATTTAGACTGCGTTGAGAATAGTTGTTAGCAGGTCAAAGCTCATGGCTCGGTTCCAGTGCTTTATACTTTGTTGATTAGCATTTATAGGTTGGCAGAGCCCGAGGGCCCTGCTCCCTCACCAACGCATCGTTTTGTTTACTTGCACGAAACTAGGCAAGTCATTTAAATCGTGTTGAAAATAGTTGTTAGCAGGTCAGAGCTCATGGTTCGGTTCATGTGCTTTATACTTTCTTGGATTGGCACTTATATGTTGGCAGAGCCCGAGGACCCTACTCCCTCACGAACGCATCATTTCGCATGCTTGCATGAAACTCAGCAAGTCATTTAGACCACGTTGAGAATAGATGTTAGCAGGTCAGAGCTCATAGCTCGGTTCTTGTGCTATATACTTCTTGGATTGGCAGTTATAGGTTGGCAGAGGCCGAGGGCCTTGCTCCATCACCAACGCATCAATACGCACCCTTGCACGATGCTCGGCAAGTCATTTAGACTGTGTTGAGAATAGCTGTTAGCAGGTCAGAGCTCATGGCTCGGTTCCTGTGCTTTATACTTTGTGGCCGATCTAGAGACCGGGGTTGTTTGATTTAAGCTATTTGTAGGAGACACGATAATGCAACATTCAAAATTAGTCCATGAAATTTAATAGATCACAAGCTTACATTGTTCGTGCCTGGGTTGGACTTTTTATACAAAATACTTCCTTAGATGCTCGACGTTCCATGGGTGTAACAATTCATGTCCTTCTTGGTTCTTTTGTCGAAAAGAACCAGGTCTTCCGGTCGTTGTTACCACATACGGCCCTTCCCATTTGGGGCCTAGTTTGCCTTCATCCTGAGTAGTAACTCTTGTTTGTTTTAAAACTATGTCCCCTATTTTGAAGTTGCAGGGTCGGACTTGTTTGTTAAAATACTGTTTAACTCTTCGTTTGTTGGCTGTCGTTCGGCTTACTGCTTCCACTCACCTTTCTTCTAAGAAGTCCAAGTTTTCTCTCAGCCTCTCATTTTTACGATCCAGATCGAAGTGTTGTACACGATACATGGGTACCGCCACTTCAGCTGGTATCATGGCCTCGGTTCCATAGACAAGGGCGAAAGGAGTTTCCCATGTAAGGGTCCTTACTGACGTTCAGTATGCCCATAATGTGCTAGGAAGTTATTCAGCCCATTCCCCTTTCTGGCTTCCCAGCTTTTTCTTCAAGATGTTGAGTAGCGTTTTGTTGGTTGCTTCTACTTGCCCATTGGCTTGCAGATGTCCTGGAGATGAGTACTTAGTCTTGATTCTGAGCCTCTGAGCACCATTCTCGATAATGGGAGCAATAGAAATGTCTTCCATTGTCCGATACGAAGTTTTGGGGGATTCCGAATAGGCAGATTATAGATTTCCAGAGGAAATTTGTAATTGCCCGAGTCGTAATTGTTGCTAGAGCTTCTGCTTCCACCCATTTTATGAAACGGTCGACTACTACCACGACAAACTTTACTCCTCCTTTGCCCACAAGGAGGGAGCCAGTAAGGTCCAATCCCCATTGCGCGAAGGGCCATGGGGAGGTGACAGAAGTGAGTTTTTCCACGGGGGCCCGAGGGGCAATGAGGAATAGAAGTGTATTCCTGGCACTTGAGACACTTTCTGGCGAACTCTTCGGCATCTCTAGAGAGTTAGGCCAATAATACTATGCCCAAGTAGTTCGCGCCGCTAGTTCCCTTCCACTAGCGTGATTCTCACAAACTCCTTCGTGTATCTCTACTAGCACATACTGAGCTTGTTCGAAAAAAGATACACCTTAATAGAGGTTCGGCGTAACCTCTCTTGTATAGGACTCCTTCTACCAAAGTGAACCGACCCGCTCGCTTCCTAATTTTTCAGACCTCCTCCCGGTCATCTAGGAAGGACTCCCTCTTGAAGAAATTTTAGAATGTTAGTGGCCCATTCTGGGGGTTGTATGACCTCGATAGTGGACAATAGGATCCCTACTGCTGCTACGTCAATAGCCCGAATTACAACATGATCCGGGAGTGGTACTTCTTCTTGACCTGAGGCAACTTTAGCTAGTCGATCCGCTTCCTAGTTTTCTCCTCTCAGGATCTGATGGATGGTAGAGTATTGGAAGAGATCACTCTCTTCTCCTAGCTGTTGGAGATACGTTTTCAAATTTTCTCCTTTCGTAAGGAATTGTCCGGTCACTTGCCCCACTACTATCTGGGAAACAGCCTTTACTTCAATTTCAGTAGTCCCCAACGATCTGGCAATTGTTAAACCAGACAAAAGTGCTTCATACTCAGCTTCATTGTTGGGGACCTTAAATCCGAGCTTGAGTGTGTAGTCAAGCTTCTCTCCTGAGTCTGTTATTATTTACACTCCCACTCCTCCCCTTGTCCAGTAGGAAGAGCCGGTGACGTAGACCTGCCAAGGCTTGCCCTAGGGCATAATGACTATTTCCTCTGGAAAATACGAGAATTCAGTGACAAAATCTGCCAATACCTATCCCTTAACTGCGGTGTGTGAAAGGTACTCAATTTCGAACTCGCTTAGCTTGATTGCCCAGTTAGTTATCCGGCCAAATGTTTTAGGATTTTGTAATATCTTTCTCAAAGGGACATCAGTTTGCACTTTTATTGGATGAGCTGAAAATAAGGCCTCAACTGCCTGGAAGTGATTACTAATGCGAATGCTAGCATTTCTGTTCAGGGTTATCTAGCCTCTACACCCTGAAAAGCTCTGCTTATATAATAAACGGGCCATTGGATTCCTTTTTACACCCGAGTCAATACGGCGGACACCACATTGGGTGATACTGCTAAGTAGCCAGTCAAATCTTCTCTTGATGTGGTTTGATTGAGCAAAGGCGGATGGGTCAAGTATTCCTTTAGCTCGCTAAAGGCCCTTCCGCACTCTTCATCCCATTCTTGTGCTTTTCATAGAACTTTGAAGAAAGGGTGGCACCGGTCGGTTGATTTCGAGATAAAGCGGCTTAGGGCAGCTATCCTCCCTGCGAGTCTCTGAACCTCGTTGATTGTTCAGGGTGGAAGCATATCCATAGTTGCTTTAACTTTTTCGGGATTAGCCTCAATTCCGAGCTCAAAGACCATGAATCCCAAGAACTTCCCTAATTCGACTCCAAAAACACACTTCTGCAGGTTGAGCTTCACTTTATATTTTCTAAGCACTGCAAAAGCTTCGCGGAGATCGTCAAGGTGTTTTTCTGATTTCTTGCTTTTAACCAAAAGGTCATCCACATAGACTTCCATGTTTCTTCCAATTTGATTTTTAAACATTCGGTTGATCAACTGCTGATACGTTGCTCTCGCATTCTTGAGACCAAAGGGCATTGCTCTGTAGCAATAAAGGCCTTAGTCCGTGATAAACACAATCTTTTCCTCATCATCAGGGCTCATCCTGATCTAATTGTAGCCGGAGTACGCGTCCATGAAGCTAAGCAGGGTGTGCCCGGCTGTTGAGTCTACTATCAAGTCTATCCTTAGGAGGGGGAAACTATCCTTAGGACAAACTTTGTTCAAGTTGGTGAAGTCCACGCATATTCTCCACTTCCCACTTGCATTTTTAACCAACACGACGTTGGAAATCCATTCGGGATAATGAACTTCCCAAATAAATCCTGCTGCCAAAAGTCGATCTACTTCCTCAGCGATGGCGGCGTATTTCTCTGCACTAAAGCTACGACGCTTTTGTTTGACTCTCTTTGCCTCAGAATTCACGCCGAGGTGGTATTCTGCTACTGTCATTTCAATGCCAGGCATCTCTTCATGACTCCAGGCAAACACATCTCAATGCTCAATGAGTAGTTGCTTCATGGATTGGCTCAATTCGATAGGCATCTTAGACCTCATTCATACAGTTCGTTCTGGTTTTTCGGGATCCATTGGTATCAAAACTAATGGTTCGTTAGGTTCGGCCTGCCTCAATGCCTCTTTGTCCCTTACTTCCTTGTCCAGTTCTGTCAGGGTCGGAGGTGGAGGCATGGTTGTTTCCCCTTGGTCTTCCTCGAAGGCCTGTATAGCTATCGCCTTAGACTTCATTTCTCGAGTGTAGTAATCTCTTGCAGTCTGTTGTTTGCCACACATTTCCCCTACTCCCAAGGGGGTCGGGAACTTCACTTTTAGATGATACGTGGAGGTTACTACCTTCATCAGATTTAAGGACGAATGTCTCAAAATCACATTGTACTAGGACGGGGCTTTTACTACCAGGAAATTTATTATAAAGGACGTTGTTTTAGGGGAGGTTTCAGCCAATACGAATAGAGTGATTGCCCCGACTGGTTGGATTGTGTCCCCTGTGAAGCCTTGGAGAAGGGTTGGAGTAGGTCACAACCAATTGGGAGTGATCCCCATCTTAGTGAACGCTTCCCAGAAGAGGACGTCGTTGGAACTGTCGTTGTCAATCAGAACTCTTCTTGTCCGATAGTTAGCGATTTGTGCTGTTACTACTAGAGCATCATCATGTGAGCATGACAAACCTTCTCCATCTTGTTCACTAAAAGTTATAAGTTGTTCCCCAGCTCGATCCTTGTTGTGGAGGGATGGTTTGTAGGCTGAGAATACTTCTTCATACCTGGCCCTCCTTGCATGGGCCTTCCATGCCGAGGAGGTTGTTCCCTCTGCATATTCTCCTACTATGGTGCTAATTTCGCCTATAGGGGGTTCTTCTCTACCCGAGCTTCTTTGATGCGAAATCTCTTCGCTTGGGTTCGCGGTTCTTCTTCTGTTGGGGCTCCTTTGAGTAGAGTTTCGATCCCTGCAAGTTCGGCTATGACTTTTGCGAACTGGACCCTGGTTTCTCCGAATGGGGATTCAATTCTAATCTCTCCGAGAATAGGGATGGTAGTCTCGTTATGACCCATCCCTCTCATCTTCATATTGGTTGGCTCGAATCCCCGTGTCTTCAAACTTTTTCTTCCTTGTATAGCAATCTTGAGTATTGTGCCCACTACTCCTATGAAAGGAACAATATTTGGGACTTAATGAATCTCGTCTCTGCTCTTCTCGTAAATTTAGGTCCTCCTCAATTTCCACCGTTAGGTTAGAATGTATACAAGGACTGGATCTTCTTTGTCGGGTCTATTCTCCTTTGCCCTTAATCTCATAAGCCCTTTTTTTGCAGTCCCCTCGGCTCGATCCTTTATGCTAGTCTGCTGTCTTTTTATCTGCACTCTCCAAGTCACTCCTACTGGGGGCAGTTAACACTCGGAGAGTATCTTCGCCGTTTATGTAACCGTCAGCGCGGTCCATAAACTCCCTTAGAGTGGCTGGGGTCTTTCGGGTTATTTCCGTCATAAAGGGGTTACGGGGCCAGATTCCTCCTAACAAGGCGGCCAAGGTGATCTTTTCATCTTGGTCATCCATTGTCATTCGTTCCTTGTTAAAGCGGGAGAGATATGACTTGAGGCTCTTGTCGTCCCTTTGTTTAACAGTCAAAAGGTAAGCCGCTGGTCTCCTCCTTGTTCGGCTGGCCATGAACTGTGTTAGGAAGAGACGTGCTAGCTCGTTGAAGCTACCCACAGTTCCAGGCCATAGGGACCCAAACCACGGTCGTGCTACTCTCTTCAAAGTGAGGGGAAAAGCTCTACTTGCTACCTCACTAGGGAAGCCGTGGAGAGTCATATGGACCTTGAATGTCTCTAGGTGTTCCAACGAATCCTTTGACCCATCATATGCTTCCATCTAAGGGACTTTAAATTTTGGAGGTATAGGTGCTGCCAGAATCTCAATACTATATGGTAGTTCTACGTTGGTAAGGAGCTAATCTACCATGGGGGCTGGCCTATTTGCTTAGCCACATCTATTTGGATTTGCATGTTTCTACGTCGCTCTTCGTTTGCGGCGACTGCGTGGGGATGAGGATGGACCTCAGAGTGATGACTCTGTCGGTCTGCCTCAGGTTCTTCATTATCCCTCTGTAAGGTAGCATTTTCTTATCGGAGGGTCTCCATGTCCACCATGAGTTTCTGTATTGCTTCTGCTTGTTCATTGAATCTTGCTTCCATTGCTTCGGACTGGATCACTTCATGCTGGGAAAGCTGAGAGCGGGTCGTTGCCTGCATACGAAGGACACACTAGTTATGGGACAACAGAGATCCACAGACAGCATCGCTGTTGATGTCGTGTTTCGCGAGCCTGGGCAACTTCACGCAGGCAGTGCTCAAGCGATCACCAGCACAGTAACTAAGGAGGGACCTTGGGGTCCGTTGATCCTCCGATGTTTAAGTTAGTGATAATGAATGAGATGATAAATAGTAGACAAGACGAGAGTGTATAGTGATAATGATTGATTACCTTGTTTACTATTGGTAGTGTCTTATTTATAGTTACTGACCTGGTCTCCACGATAGTGGGGTGTTGCATAGCAGGAGATAATATACTTGTGATGCCGATTCGCCAAGCTACTCATGTGTTGTCACCTCGCCGAGCTATGAAGTGCTCAAGGTTGGCTCGGGCCTTGGGCCACATTGAATGCAACACGCCTTCTGCTTTAAGCCGCATTGAATGAGGCATGCCTTCTCATTAATGCTGGGTGTAAACAGCCACAAGTCTTTTCGTCTGGTACTGAGTGCTAGGTTCCTTCCCTCTCAAGCCTCGCCTGTATTTCCTGTCTTGCTTTCCGTTGTGAACAAGATCCAACCCAGGCATCATACCCGAGCCTTGACCCAAGTGTTACTGTCTATCACAGCCCATATTGTGTATCTGAGCCCTAATCCAGCCCATATCTCTGGCCCGATTCAACCCAGGCCTCATATCTACGTTGTAACCTTGGCCCTGCTCTTGGCCCAATATAAGAGATTTTCCCCCTTCACACATATCACTATTGTTTACATTGATGATGTCTTTATTTACTCAAAATCTATTGATGAACATTGAAAACATTTGAATTCGTATCTAGATATGACTAGACAAAATGGTCTTGTTGTCTCTACTAAAAAAATCAAATTGTTCCAAACCAAGATTAGATTCCTTGGTTATGAGATTTCTGAAAGTAAAATTCAACCTATTAGCAGTGCTATTGAATTTGCTGACAGATTTTCCAATGTTATTTTTTATAAAACCCAATTGCAGAGATTTCTTGGTTCTCTCAACTATGCTCCAGAATTCTAAAAGGATATGAGAAAATAATGTCGTCAACTCTTTGAACGACTACATTTCAACCCTTGTCCTTGGACTGAAATTCATATTAATCTTATTAATTAGATCAAGACACATGTTAAAACTCTTCCGTGTCTTGGTATTCTACTTCTGTTTCTTTCAAAATTGTTGAAACATATGTCTTGGACATTGGTTATGGTGGCATTCTGAAACAAACTGTTTCACCAGACTCATCCGAACAAATTGTTCGTTTCTATTTTGGAGTCTGGAATAATGCACAACTTAATTGTAATATTATTAAGGAATAAATTTTATCTATAGTATTATGTATTTCTAAATTTCAAAGTGATTTGTTAAATAAAAAATTCTTATTACGTATTGATTGTAAAAGTGCTAAATATGTTTTAGAAAAAAATGTTGAAAACATTGCTTCGAAGCATATTTTTGCCAGAATTCTATTTTAAGTGTATCTGATTTTGATATTGAATATATAAAAGAATTTCAAAATTCTATTTCTGATTTTCTTATTCATAAATTCTTGCAACAACCATGAGCAAGAAAAAAGATAAAGAGAAGAAGATTGTCAGTCCTCCCCTAATTCCTAACATTAAACTTATTAAAAATGAGTTTGCTACTCCATTAGATATTGCTAACAAGTTTACTACTGTTGGTAGTATTCCTACTATTATAATATATATATATATATATATACACACACACATATATACACATATATACACAAACATCATAGAGAGAGAGTTTCTTTTTTATTTTTCCTTAAGTGGACTGAAAGGGTCGAAGAAATCGTCTACAACAAAGAGAGGGCATCCACCATACAGTGCTTTTACGGAAATCGATGGGTCTACCAATAGAATGTATCAATTAGTGCATTCTTGTTTTTTTTTTTTTTTTTCATTTCTTAATATTTAAGAAAAAAAATCAATGCATTTCTTAGTGTTAAAAAAAAACAAAACAAAAAAACAAAAACAAGAATACAGCAATCGGTGCATTCCATTGGTACACCCTCGACCTACCTAACATTTCTCCACTAAACCAGATGTTATGAACCTACTAGGTAGAACTTATTCTTGAAAACTGGCTTACAAGGGAATAGTGCCTAAGGGCTTATAAACCACCAACCAATCTAATACTTGGTCGATGTGGGATCGTAACAACCATCACGCTCTGCAGCCGATATCCACAGCAATTCCGACTCTCACACGGACTGGCCATGAACTAGGACTTCCCTAGCCCCGGATAAACACTGTCATGCAGGCATCACCCCCCATGCCGCACAATTGCAACCGTGCCAACATAGACTGCATACGTAGGGTGGCTCTGATACTATTTGTTATCATTAAGAAGAACTCACCCTTGTGAGCCAGTTTTCAAGGGAAGGTGCTTAAAGACTTATAAACTACCAACCAATCACATACTTAATCGATATGAGATCCATTATCGACAACAGAAATAATAGTAAATAGTTAGAATGACCTTGCTACAATACACACCAAAGATGAGCAACGAGTTTGATTTACTGTAGATCAAAGTCTGATAACCGAATGTTGCTTAATTCACTGACATTTAGCCAAGCCAATGCTTTAAATAAGAAACTTGCTTGAAACTTTAGGGCTCGTTTGGTTTCTTGATTGCACTCAGCTCAGTTTAGTTCGATTTAGAGTTAGATATCTTCTAATATTCAAACACTCAACCCTCAAATCAATAAACTCATCTGAACTCAAAACCTCTTTACATGTAAGACTCACAACTTTTTTCAACTCAACATCTCTTCACACATGGGACCCACAATCTTTTTCAACTTCTCATAAATAGATTTAAACTCATCTTGAATGAGCTCTACAAAACTCACTTCATCTCAACTCACTACTATTCATAGAAAATCTAACTCAACTCAGCTCAACATCCAAACACAACCTTAGCAAATACTCTTATTAGACCTGCCGAGTGATCCACATAAAACTCATTGAAATTTCCAAATCCCACATTATAAAAAAATAAAAGAGAAAAATAAATACAAAGCAATTGCGTGAGTACAAGCTTTACATTATAATCATAGAAGAATATCTATAATAATTATGAAAATAGGAATAACCTATTAACATCTATAATTCTCAAACAAAGAAGAGTAATGATATTCATCATTTCAATTCTCATTCTCTCATTTGACTCATCATCTCATAATGTAACATTAGATGATTGAAAACTATTTATTATATTTCACTTATAAATTTATCATCTAATATCACATAATGAAATGATAAAAAATGATGAAAAAATAGATAATAAATAGATTTTTTTTCTCAGAACAAATAACGCTAAAATAGAAACAGTACGTCAATGACGTCGTCGTCAAACAACTGAACAATAAAGCAATACTTTCCAGTAGCATCCATTTAATAACCCGGTTCGTAAAAACTACAAATACGATCTATAAAAAGGAGAAAACCTCGAGTGACGAATTCTAATGATTTTCTTTTATTGTTAAAAAAAAAAAAAACAAATACAGGATGTTCATGAATAGAGCAGGCACCGAGAAAATAATCCCTCGACTTGAAACTGAATTTTTACTACATACAGATTTTCAGGAGCATGGGACTATTCAGATCAATCACATAAATGTCAGATTGTAGGCTCCCCAAAAAATACAGGGCAGAATGTAGCAACTCCGCCACAGCTTCTAAAGAATCAGTTTCCTATACAAAAGACTGAACTTCAAAAACCAGGAAGCGCTGACCATCTTTACTCGAACCATTTTATTGTTGTAATTTAATGGGTTTGGTTTTTCTGGGTAGGAAAGGGGTGTCGTTCAAGGGGTTTTGGCAACTTCCCACAAAAAATGTCGATTTATAGAAGCAAAGCTCTCACTTCTTTCCTATCTGGTCCAAATGCCTGCAACCAATATCAATGCAATCACCATCATAAGAACACAAAAAGATCGATCAGGTGAGAATCCATAACATTATTCATATATGCATGAAGCAGCCAATTTCGAAGGACAGAAATTCCACTCCATTTCAAAAAGTGGTTAAAAAGGATAACGAGTTGTACAATTTGATCAAGTGATATCTCATGCATGAAGTGATCATCTCAATATTGGAGTTTTAAAGAGGAAGAAAAAACAATAAAAAAAATATTGAACACAAACAGGTACGATGAAACAAAGAGTATACCTCGACTCCAAAACCTTTCACATATACATTGGTAAAGAGTTCGGAAGGATCGGGCATTGGGCTTTCCTGGAAATATCGAAGGTGAAAAAACAATGAACCATCAGGAAACTGAAAATATTCCATAATGTTTCTCCATAAATTGAAAACTATACAGACAAACAAACGCACAACGAGGAACAAGAACTTTGAAACAATTTCAAAACTATAAGTTATAACTGCAATAGTGTTTCCTACCTTGGCTTGAGCAATGGCTTCATCAACTTTTTTTCTTATTTCTTTCTCCATATCCTGCAGAAGTGAGAAAATTATATTCAGTTGTGTTCTTTAGCAGTACAGCATTCAATATTGACTTCAAATTCAAGCGTCATAAATTACCTTCAGCTCCTTTTCAGTAGCTAGATCATGAGATAATACCAGTTTTCTTACTCTTTCAACTGGATCACGCTCCTAGAATCATATTGGTAAAAAGAACACAAAATTAGACATGAATACTTCCAAATAAAATCAACAATTGCTTCCCTTTGTGGAAAGGAGTATCAGGTATGGATCGACCTGTCTCACACCAGAAATCTCATCGCGAGTGCGGTAGGTGCTACCAGGATCAGACATGGAATGGCCATGGTACCTGTAAGTGTCCATTTCAAGAATCTGAACACAAGCATCAAGAATGTTACAACCAACATGTCTATAGATAGTAGAAGGAAAAAAAACTGCCATTTTATCAAGAGAATAACTGCCATTTTATCACCAGTATGAGTTCAATTAAAAGCCTACTAGAGTTAGGAACAAGTTCAAGTAGAAGTCTACTATATAAAAAGCAGAATATAGTGATTTGATAAATGAGAAAATCCAACCAAATCCTACCCCCATGCTAACATAATGATAAAAGCTTAAAAGTTGTTCAAACTTAAAAGCCCAGAAGGCGCATCCAGTCCAAATTTAAAAGTCCTACCCCCAGGCTTCAATGACTCGACGAGTTGCTGGGTCTGTCCCATGCTCCTCTATTTTTCTGTTTTGTTTCCAATAATATGCTTTGTCTTCCTTAGTAAACCAAAGCAGCAAAGCTCTTAAAAATAGAGGCGGCAGAACATTTAGCTTTTAAGTGGCTTCTTGAACAAATTATCTCATTGTGTCAAGCATATGTTTGGCCTCGTTTGTTTTCACAACTTCTCTCTCAACTCATCTCATCTAATTATTACAACTTTCCCAAATTCTCACACAAAATAAAATAAACAATTCAACTTTTTTCAAACCCCAAAATAAAAATAACATTAAAAATATATATTCTAACAATATTTTATTCAACTTAACTTTAATCTCAACTCATCTCATCTGCGAAAACAAACTTGGCTGAAATCTCACTAGCACAAACAACTCCCCACCTCCCTTACACCCAAACAACTCCCTCTCTCTCTCTCTCTCTCTCTCTCTCTCTGTCCCTCTGTCCCGGGGACAAAAATAAAAAATCGTTTTTCACACAATGGGAAGTGGAGGAAGCCAAGATAATTGTTTTAAAGGATGATTTTGAAAGGCAAAAGAGTTAACTAGAAATCACCACCATTGCATTCAAAGTCCTTAGAAAAGAGACTAAACTAAAGTGGGCTTCTGCCAATGTGGCCCATCTTGTCTAGTAATTACTCCAACAAATTCTAAAATCCATTCATAGTTTTGTGAAATTCACACTGTTGAATCACATGTGGCTTCTAATACTTGGCATTCTCGTGATGAAGCAGAAACCATATTTCAGGCAAGGAAGAATTATTTAATTCCTCTTAGATCTACAAGGAATGCATGACTGAGGAAGCATTGCCCTTCCCCGATGAAATTGGCAGTGGATTGTTCTCATCACCAAACACCACCTCCATCCCCATGCCAAATTTGCCTGGACTCTGCTTTTTTCTTTCTTGCTCTTTACAATCTTACCCATCTTGCAGTCTTAACTTCTTTTCTCCCACCATTTCAGTCGTTAGTTGTTCTCTCTACCTCTATCCTTGTGTCATTAATGTTACTTTTGAAGTGGTAATGACATGGAAGACTATTAGTCGTTAGATAACATTTTTACACACTTGTCATTTTGTCTAAAGCTAAAATGGGAGGAAACAAGAAGGCTCCGAATGGGGAAGGGAGCGGCTCCCAAATTCTAAAGCACCGACTAAAATCCCTCAGACAAGGGATGACAATTACTAATTTTATCTAGCAATATTGGTTTCCTTGGCTTAACCAGATAAAAGACATGTTGCATTTGCATGGTCTTTGGGGGTTTCTCATTAAAAAAAAAAAGTTTCCTTGGCTCCAAAATTGGAATTTGTGCTGAGAATGAAGAGAACCTCGAGTCATAGGAAATTTTCTCAGGCATGTGTTAGGCTGCTTGTTAAACATGGAGAAAACCTTCTAAACCATGCTCGAGGGGATTGCTTCAAACCATATAGTGCCTTTTTTTAACTTGCACACAGCACCTCGATATTCCCCTTAAGCAACAAACCTAGGTGGTTGCTCTATATAAACTTCGTCATGCAAGTCGCCATGTAAAAATGCAGTTTTAACATCTAATTGAAATAAGGGTCAGTCTAAATTAGCAGCAAGAGAGATCAACACTCGAACAAAAGAGATTTTGGCAACCAGAAATCAATGTTATAAGTTTGAGTGTAACCCTTAGCAACCAAGCGGCCTTTAAGACGTTCCACAGAACCATCAGGATGGGATTTGACTGTATGCTCCCACTTACAGCCAATGGGTTGTTTATCAGGTGGTAGTGGAATAAGATCACGTCTCATTGTAGTGAAGAGCATTCATTTCATTCTTCATAGTTGTTCTCCACCCTGGATCAAATAAAACATCCCTATAACACCTGGCTCCCCATAGTTAAAAAAGGCTTTCTTTTTTTTTTTTTTTGAGAAAATACGGGAGCCGGAGTGCTACTATTGAACCTGACTTAAAAATATATTTGTTTTTTTTTATTCTAAAGAAAGTGTCAAGTACAAAGATTCCTTATAATAAATAGAGTCGTTTTGTACTAAAATAATAAAATCATAAATAAGAGTGCACAAAAGTATTTATTAAAATTTCTCAAAGTCCATGACATAAATATCATAACTTAAAATTTCAGTACTTGATCTAGGCACTATCATGCCTCCTTGAACTAAGTCTCGTCCTACAGCTCTACCTTCATAAATATTTTGATCTAATGTGGTTTAAAAACATAAAAACAAACTAAAATGACTCAATGACTCAATAAGAAACCCACTATAACGTAAATATACTTAATATAAGATTTTTCATAAAACATTTCATGCTGAGAACTTAAAATCATGACTATTCATACGTATGTTATAATATGCATGACTTATCTGAATTAATTGACTTGTCTGGCTGATCTAAATTATCTGATTGGCCAACACACTTAACCATGTGTGCAAGGTTGTACACCGGTCCCACATCCTGTGGCCAAAATGGGAACCGCTGATATGATTTGATAAAATATTATGGTGGACCACGCTGGAGTCTGTGACTTGCACCATCCCGATTGCATTGGTACCATGTATCTGAATGAGACCATATGATTAATTGTTCTGAGCTTATTTACACTTAATCTTATAAAAGCTTATGTATTTTATGCAACGCGATATGCGTGAGATGCATAATACATATATAAATGTAATATGCAGAATGAAACATAATGAATAAAGCGCTTGCAAATATCATGACATGCGTGGTACATAAACACTGACTTCCAAAGAAATAACTTTAATAATAATATATATAACTAGCTAACGTATATTAATCATAATTTATGATCAAGCTACTTGTAGCACTAATCCGATTTTCAAGACACGATTGATTTCCTTTCATGGCCTCGGCCCTGGCTAGAGAGAAATAGATTACCAAGAGCTTGAGAGAAAACAAATGAGAGAGGAGAGAGAAAACGTGAGGGATATTGTGAGAGGAATTAGGCAGTCAACTATTGGCGTGGTGAACGTGGGAAATGCGGCGTGGTGAACGTGGGAAATTCACGGTGCTGGACTAGATATCTTAGGTTCGGCTGCTGCACTTATGGAGGTTTATGATTTTTTCAACTAACACACGGAAGGGAATATATTTATAGAGAGATTTGGGAAAGGGTGCTAATGAGTTCGAGTTCGAGTTGGATTCGGTTGCGATCACTCAAGAAGAGAGTTTGAATTTAAAAACACAATCTAGTAGTTCATTCAATGTAGGATTGGCAATAGATGAGACTGCTTATGGGACTTCAATCAGTGATATTTTGAATTGAAATAAATTTCTAATGGGTGATCTTTAAATTTTAAAACGAGTCTAACTCGTTCAATAAATAATAAATGAGATTTAATCTAGTTATTGAATCTAATTAAAACTCTTAATCAATCTCAATAATTTATCGCTCGTGAGCTAATCTAATGGCCCATTAAATATAATTTAGGCCCAATAAAAATTATCAATATTCCGACCTTAGAATTATTGAACCGAGTCATTACAATCCTAGATTGTTTTAGGAACAAAAGGTTTTGAAAGTTGAGAAGCAAAACATGAGAATGAAGGAGACAAAATCATGACAAGAGACAAATTGGCCGAGTGAGTGTTGAGTAACCCAAGAACGAATACCTTTTCAAAAAACAATCTAAAGTACTAGGTAACTTAGGATATGAAGACGGAGACGAGGTTGGAGACATAGGAGAAAGTGACCACAAGCGACGCGAATAAACTTGTAAAGGAACGGTGGAAGGCACTGGGGAAGAATGAGTAAGAGTGGGCAAGGGTGAGAAAGGAAGGGTAAGAGTAGGTAATGGTAGAAGATCACACTCATCAATCGAAGATGTGTCCGAGAAATAGGATATGGACTCAAAAAACGTGACATAAGCACTATTGAAGTAGCATCTAAGAACGGGACTATAGCAAAGATATCCTTTTTGAGTCCGAGAATAACCAACAAAGATAGCTTTGGTAGCATGTGGATCATGCTTAACAAATTCTAGGCCAAGGTTATGAACATACTAAACAAACCCAAAGATTTTTGGAGGAAGAGAAAATTAAGGAGATCTAGGGAACAAAATGGAGAAAGGAGAGGCACCATCGAGGACTGATGAAGGCATGCGATTGATAAGGTGACAAGCAGTAAGGACAACATCACTCCAAAAACGTTTAGGAACATGCATGTGAAGTAAAAGTGTTTGGGCTACATTTAACAAATGACGATTTTTGTGTTTAGCCACACCGTTCTGTTGGTGGGTATAAGAACATGAGGTTTGATGAACAATTCCTTTATTACTAACTTAAATAGCATAGGAACTAGATCAATATTCTTTTTTTTTTATAACGGGGGAACCACCCCACAGCAGAACCATTAGAACTCATCCATGGAACCTAAACCCCTAGGGAGACTAGCACAGCAACCCATTGTCATGGCCTCCCACTTAAATCTTAGTTTGATTCCAAGGAGAATCGAACCTGTGGCATGGGGCACATGCACCTTTGTTTTAAATACCGTACCGTACCGGCTGGTACGATCGGTATATGCCGTACCGGCCATTGATCCGGTACAGATATTACATATATTTCGTAACGGCCCAAATACCCGCCGATATTTATATATAATTTATTGACTCCCAATTCAGACTAAACTATTTATAATTTATATATATGTATTTATATAGAATTTATTCATATATAGACTATTATTTTAGAATATAATTTTTATATATAATTTATTCATATATCAACTATCCCGAAATGGTACCAGTACCGAAATATTTCATTCCAGTGCCTTCACCGGTACGACGTCCGGTACGATATTCAAAACTTTGACATGCACACAAGTGCGCCCTTACCACTTGGGCTATCCACAATATTCTTTAGCATTTTTAGAACAAAAACTTCAATTTTATATATTCTGGGTTTATATAGTATATATGCCCTACCTTGAGGGGGAGTGTTAGAGGGTATTATTGTAATAAGTATAACTTATGCGGGTATAATCGTCAATTGCATGTTTAGTATATATATATAGTGGAAAAATAATGAATAGCATGAGAGTTTTTTTATCAAAAGGTTGTTTGGGTTTGCTCCACATTTCACAACATGGTATCAAAGCGTGCTTCTTGTTGATTTCATTTGTAAGTTTGATTTCGCACGGTCTGTCTGCATGCATTAAAAAAAAAAAAAACTCACGCTATTTCATTATTGTTCCGCTATATATATATATATACTAAACATACAATTGACAATTATACCCTCACAAGTGATACTTATTACAATAATGCCCTTTAACAAGGCTAAACTAAAAGCAAATTATTATCCAACACTTAAATATAAGAAAGACTTCTATAGCCACTCTAAGGAGATGGATTGAGACCATCTTGGGCATGCGTTTCTCCTAATACATGATTGATAAATTCAATCCTACTACATCTATATTGAATTCAAAGTGTAGATTTGCATTGTTTTTACTTTTTACCAAGTAATTATCATATTCTTTGATTAATGATGTGAGGAAATTAAGTGGACTAGAATTAAGTGGAAATTTAACTACTATCAACAATGGCTTCTAGAAGGAACTCCTAAAATATTAATACCAGAACAACTGAAAAAATAGCTCACAATTGGCCTTAGGACTCACCCATGGAACCTAAACGCTTGGGGAGACTAGCACAGCAACCAACTGCCATAGCCTCCCACTTAAATCTTAGTTTGATCCCAGGGAGAATCGAACCTGTGACATGGGGCACATGCACACAAGTGAGCCCTTGCCACTTGGGCTACCCACGATATTCTTTAGCATTTTTAGAACAAAAAACTTCAATTTTATATGTTCTGGGTTTATATAATATATATGCCCCAACTTGAGGGAGAGTGTTAAGGGGCATTCTTGTAATAAGTATAACTTATAAGGGTATAATCATCAATTGTTTGTTTAGTTATACATAGTGGAACAGTAATGAATAGCATGAGTTCTTTTTATCAAAGGGTTGTTTGGGTTTTCTCCATGTTTCACAACATGGTATTAGAGCGTGCTTCTTGTTGATTCCATTTGTAAGTTTGATTTTTCCTGGTCTGTCTGCATACATTAAAAAAAAAAGGCTATTCATTACCATTCCACTATATACATATATACTAAACATACAATTGAGAATTATACCCTCATAAGTTATACTTATTACAATAATGCCCTTTAACAAGGCTAAACTAAAAGCAATTTTTTTTTTTTTTATAAGTGCTGGAAACTAAAAGCAAATTATTATCCAACACTTAAAATATAAGAAAGACTTCTATAGCCACCCTAAGGAGATGGATCGAGACCAACCTGGCCATGCTTTTCTCCTAATACATGATTGATAAATCCTACTACATCTATATTGAATTCAAAATGTAAATTTGCAGTTTTTTTTTTTTTTTTGATAATTAATATGAATTTTATTACCAAGAATAGGCACAGCCCAAGTACACAGGAAGTATACAAAGGAAATTTGCATTGTTTTTACCAAGTAATTATCATATTCTTTGATTAATGAAGTGAGGAAATTCAGTGGACTGGAAATTAAGTGGAAATTTAACTACTATCAACAATAGCTTCCAGAAGAAACTTCGAAAAATATTAATACCAGAACAACTGAAAAAAATAACTCACAATTGGCCCATTCTTCAAAGCATGCTCCTTGGCAAATTTGCATGCCTGTTTCACAGCAAGGACATCCATGCCATCAACCTGTTTCGTATATACAAATATGTTAAGCCATTAGCAATATTTTAATTCAAAAACAGGCAATATAAGTGTTCCCCTAATATTAGAAAAGAAAATCTGCCAATAGTCTAGTACTGTAATCATTTCTGCATGCAAAGAACATGATATTTTCTTTCCTCCAGAAGACATTGATTCTATTGATACTCAAACCACCAACTCCAGAATGACCAAATAATTTTCAACAGACATAAAACTTAAATGTGTTAAACATACTTCATAAAATTAACAAGTGGATGTCTATCAGAATACTTTAATCCATGTATTCACCACATGGGCAACAATAACTCTTACAGCTGCTCTCTCAAAATAATTCCCATTATTAAAAGGTTAACTCTCTAGCTTTGATCACTGAAACAAAATATAACATATAAAAAATATAAGATAACATAAGTTGTTAAATGCTACTTAAAAGTGCAAGTTATGGAGACCGCACATATGCAACCTGTTATAAAAGAAAGGAAAGGAATATCAAAGCATAAAACTCTCCTATCCGGTTTGATGTCAACAATTCTTTGGAAACACACAACTGGGCTTTTCCTTCCCACCTTTTTTTTTTTTTTTTTTTTTTTTTTGGGGGTGGGGAAGAAAAATAACCGTGTTGAAAAAGAAAATAACAATATGAGAAATGCAAAAGATGTCCAATAATACATAAGTATGAAACAAATAGCTCGTTTATAGTTCTTAAGAAAAAGCCAATTATATGTCACACTCACACAGCATACAAGCAGCAGCCAAATTCAGACAAGAGTTAAATGTATTTTCTTTTACTTATCATAACAAGAAATCAGATAGAGGAAACCGGACTCCTTCAATGTCAAAAGCATTTTCCCCACTACCCTTTTGTGTCAGCATTCTACAAACTAATATCCCTAAGACAGTTTTCCATCTAGAACACAAGTTTCCAAAGTGATATCTCAAAGGAAAAGGAAAAAAAACTAAGGGAAATAAAATAAAGCTATTCAGACACTACATCTAAAAGATTGAATATATGTTATATCTTAATCTTGAACATGCAACTCATAAACATTTTAGCATCCAAAAAATCTAAGAGTCATAGCAGGTTAACCACATCTAAAATGCACCAATATTTACAAACAGCAAGCATTTCCATGTCCTGTTCATAAGAGTAAGAAACAATAAATGGACATTAAAGACATCAGCGCCGCATTCTTTAATCAACTTACCTAAATAAAAACTGTGGCTTGCAGAAGAGTAGAGAACTGATGCACCTAACAGGACCGGCAATTAAAATGATAACGATATCAAACAAGAAAATTACTCAATCACAAAGACAGGCTAAGCAGTCTCTGGACTTTTGAAATGCAATTTGAACACTCAAAACACTAATGTGGCGTTAGGATGTGGGGTTTTTTCAGAATTCCAAGTCCTAAAAGATGGGGAATATGAATAACTTCACAACCCACTTTTGTTGAAAATGTGGATTCTCTTGTATAGAGATGAGAGTCCACATTCCCCTAGCCCTGGGATTGTTTTTTCTAAATTGAAAAACATTCCTTTTTTCAATTGCATGCCCTCTAGGAAGACTTTAGGCCATCTAAGTATTTATATGGAAAGGCTACAAAAACACAAAAATTACTGTTTCAGTTGCTTTGACTTTATTATCTGTTCTTTACCTCTTTGTCGATGTGCACAAGCAGAATTTTGTATGGTAAGAAAAAGGGATGAATGTTTGAATGAAGAACATATTGCTAGTTAATACTTTGTGGCTGCTGTCAAATCCTATAAACAAAGGAAAATAAATCTGATTATTTGGTTTGAGACAAAAATTAAAATAAATAAATAAACAGACTAGTATATATGATTTATATTTCGAGAAATGAAAGAAAAACCACAATTTATGTTTAATTTGTAAATATTTTTGTATAGAACAGTTTTGTGCACCTGAAGAGGGAAACATAAGATATTTCGGTATCCATAAATGCATATAAAGAAGTCAAACATAGTAATTTAATATTCCCAAAAATCTTATTAGATTCCTAGTCATTTCCAAACATGAGTTTAGTTGCATTCCAACACAACCGAATTCCCCCTCAGGAGAGAATGTAGATTATTGAACCAAACGCCATTTTAGAAATACAACGCCACACTGATCTAATATTTTATGGCACATAGTTACTTCCTAGAAAACAGAAGCATATCGATTTTTCACTAACCACAACTTTTAATTACCGATAACAATGTAGTAACAACATGTGCAGAACGAGAGGATCCAAAATTTGATACATCAATCAACTAAAACGTGGATCAAACTCACCTTCAATCCAGGAGCATAATCCCCACGCTTGTAATAGGCCGGACTCTTTGCCGCTCTCCATTCTGCCGTTCCCATACCATCTGTGATATAACCAAGCACATCCAAATTAAAGCGCGCAGCATATACAACAAATAAACCATATTTTCACTCAATCTACCATTTCCTTACAATGATTGTTCTCGCAGACCAGAATCGCCGGCAAATCCCAAAGCGCAGCTATATTCAAGGCCTCGAACAGCTGGCCCTGATTAGCCGCACCGTCACCGTACAACGCGAACGCCACAGTCCCATCTTTAGAGTACTTCTGCGCGAAGGCCAAGCCACAACCTAGCGGTACCTGAGCCCCGACTATACCGTGACCGCCATAAAACCCAGCCTCCTTCTTATAGAAGTGCATAGACCCTCCCTTCCCTCTGGAGCACCCAGCCTGGCGGCCCATGAGCTCGGAGAAAACCTCGAGGAGGGTCCCACCGCGGGCAAGGTAGGTACAATGGTCGCGATAGGCGGTGATGATGCTATCCTTCTTAGTGATCGCGGCCTCCATGCCCACGGCCACAGCTTCCTGGCCGTCGTAGAGGTGGCAGAACCCGCGGATCAACTTGGCCTTGTAGAGAGAGTCTGCAGCGATTTCCATGCGCCGCATCGTTGCCATGTTGCGGAAGAAGGTGAGGAGCTCCTCCGGGGTGGTGTCCACTAAGCGCGACGGCGCCTCGCATTGATGGGCGGTGAAGGGCACGGAGGTTTCTATGGTGAGGGTGCTGCTGTCGCCGGCGGCGGCTGAGGAGATCGGACGGCGGAGAGATGGAGTGGAAGATAAGGCGGCGAAAATGGGCTTCAGGAGATTGGAGCGAGATGAGGATGAGGTTAGGTGCGCTAGAGCCATCTCGATTGTTAGAACGCAGTGGGCCGTGGACGTTGTGCTCTGATTTGTTAGAGGCTTTAAGAGAGAAGAGGATTTGTTCGGAGGGACAGCGAGGGAAGCCTCGAAGCTAAAAAGACAGTGGAGCACAAATACCCTTCGTGTTGCTGCTTGGACTTCCTATAAAAATCGGTTTATCGCGCAAAAAAATATATATATATATATTTTATATATAATAAAAGCCAATAAGTAATAAGATGTCGTACAATTTTCTTTTTTATTTTTGTCCTTAGTTTTGTAATATATATAATTATTATATAATTTTTAATAATTTTCTTAATTAAAATATTTTTAAATAAAATATTCAATTAACATTTTTAAATTTTTTTTATAAAATATATAATATATAAATAATGAATAGAATAATTTAATTAATTTAAAAAGAATAAAATTTAAAAAATAAAAGTAAATATAGTTTGTTATATATAAAAATAAGTGAAAGCTTTTCTTAAATAAAACGCAGCAAGCTTATTGCCTACTGGTGTGCGTAAGCTTGAGCCTGCGTAGTTCGTACAACTAAAACCATTTTCTCTGTCAAAAATGCTTCGTTTGAATTATTAATTATTCTCAATTCATCTCAATTCATCATTATAATTTTTTTAAATTTTAATATAAAATATAATAAATAATTTAATTTTTTCAAATTTTAAAATAATAATAATATTAAAAAATAATATTTTAATAATTCAATTCAACTCAACTCACGTCAACATCTAATCTCAAATGTTGACTTTTTTGCTTTCCCTGAAGCTGGAACGGCAGAATGTAAACAAAAATGTGCTGCGCGTGTCTGAGTAGGCGCAGTCTCTACTCTTTTAGTATTCTTCAGCTGCGCCTACACTCTAAAGTCCAAACGACACTTGACTTTTTTCTCCTCAGCCAAAAAAGTCTTTTATTTAAAAAAATATATATATTCGTTACGTTCAAGGTTTTTTTTAAATCAATACTCAAACATATTGACATATTGCTAATAAAATTCAAACAGCACAGAAGGTCCTTCCTCCATCCAGACCTTTTTCCCCCTTAAAGTCAAGGCATACTTAACAAGCAAACCCACAGTATTCCCTTATGATATATCTCGCTTTCGATGATATGACCAATCCATGAAGATTCTTCCTCAGCTCGCAGCATTGATGATTGCAAGTACATCCCGAAATATAGTCCCTCGTTCTAACGATTGGATTACTATTCTACTATTATTTATTTATTATTTTTTTTATTTTTTTATTTTACTTAATAATTAAGAAAATAATTATTAATAAAATTATATTTTTTTTAAAATTTTTTATTAGTAATTAAGGATGTTAAAAAAATATTTTAAAAAAATTATAAAAAAAAATTAAAATGCAATAGGGTAGTAGATGGGTGGGTACTACTAGTAACCCTATCACTACCCCTTCCAATATCACATTCCTGAAAGCTAGGTCATTACATACTTCAAAGTTTAAAACTCTCTGCTAAGGTTGGCTTATCAATATTCACTCTATTAGCACACATAGAGGTCAATATCTCCCCATCAGCATATCTTATGAATTCTCAACCCCATCCTCTTACTCTTTGAATCTAAAGTAGAATCTCAATTAGCCTTTACAACATTAATATCTAGTTTTTTTCCAACATTTAATTAATACCCGATCCACCGAAACCAGTTTTGAGGCCGACACGACCCGACCCGCAAACATTTGGAATATAGACTAAATCGATCCAACCCACAAACATGCGAGTCGGGTCAAAAATTCAAAACTGACATTTCACCTCTTTCCTTTTTTTCCCTTCTTCCTTTTTCTAACCACCAACACCACTAACTTGTCTATGATGAAGCGAAGAAAAAGCCAGACCAACAATATCTACAGGGTTAAAAAACGCTGGTCAATGATGAAGCCAAGAAGAAACAAAATTTGCAGCTTAAAAAATCGTTTGTCATTGATGAATCGAAGAAGCTAGAGCGAAAACATCTTCAGCGTCAAGAAATGCCGGTGGACAGAGTGGGGGATGGGAATCCTGGGTCAAATCACGAGATGCACTTTGATCTTAAAGAAATCTAGGTTCTTGAGATGACTACAAGCAAAATCTTTTTCTGAAGTTCGATCTTCGCTATGAAGGTATCGTTCTGGGAAAGAAAACCATCGGCGAAGCGCTGATATTCAAGGACTTGATTGACGATGAGCTCAATGGAATTGTGAGGTTTATGAGATATCAGGTTAGAACGAGGGACGAAAAGCCTAATGGTGTGCTGAATTTTTCTTGCAAGGTGAAGAACTACAAAACGAAATAGAAAAGGGTCGAAACTGAGAGCCCAGAAGTGGACTCCTCGTCTGGAATCCATTTCTCGGATGCAAAAAAAGTTCATTACCCAACCCTGGAATTCGAAAATCAGCAGGCTCGGGATATATGCTATCCTTCACTGGATGATGTTCGCTCTGCTTCGCCCATAATGACCATCCCTTCTCCCAAGAATCTGCAGTGTGAGACTTGAAGAACCTCATCATTGAAGAAATTGGAGCCTACACGTTGGTTAATCAAGTAATCTTCACCGTTTTTTACATACACCATGTTATGTTGATGTGAAGAAGAGCAAAGCAAACCACCATCTAAGAGAGAGAGAGAGAGTAGGGTTTTTTTTATGAAGAAATGGGGTTAGATATTATCGGGGGATTGGATACGGGTTACAGTTTCACCCGCTAAACACCCCTCCAACCTGCATCTAGTTTTAACCCGACTTTTGTCTGGTAGGCAATGTTGGTTCTTGTGGATGGATCGGCCCAAGGGCCTTTTATGCACAGCCCTAGTATGTATCTCTTTCAGCAACACCTGGGCAGACTGAAAGTGTTTCATCCCTTGACGAGTCATCTGAATCACCTTTCTTGGGCTATAGAATTGATTCTCAAAAATAAATTTGTTTCTTCTTAACCATATTATGCACGTGGTAATTGCATTCCACTCTATCTCTTCCCTTTTAAACTTCCACATCAATTTATCCCACATCTCAAGGAAGTCCTCTTCAATTGTGACCCATTTCTGCACTGGACTTAAATTTTATGCCCATACATCACTGGCAGATGGAGAACTCCATGGGGCATGCATCACTATCTCCTCGTGTCTTTCATAGATTGGACACAAATAATTGCTTACTATCTTCTTGCTATAAAGATTACTCCTAGTAGCAAAATGCTATCCCTTGCTTTCCCAAGAAGCATCTTCACCACCTCGGGGACATTTAACTCTCATATATTCTTCCAACTTGCTTCACTTGAGTTTGTCCCTTATAATTCCCCTTTTGATTTACTTTTTCTATTAATATTAGTATGTAAGCACTTCTAACAGAAAATAAATCATCTTTAATGTATCCCCGTATTAATTTATCCTCTAATCCTAGTTGCTTAAAGGCATCCTGCATATTTGCTCAGCTTCTTCTTTCACAAATATTTCTTTAACAAGTGCCTCATCCCACTCCCTAGTCTGTGCATAAATAAGCTTCTTCACTCTGGCTTCCCCATTGAGAATCTTAGTAGGAAATTGCACACAAAAAGATGAAGGAGTTGATAACCATTTGTCGCCCCATATTCTGATGTTTTTTCTCCATTGCCTACCTTCCACTTTAAGCCCTCTCTTAGTAAACCAATAGCCGACCATACACTCCTCCAGATCAAGGATGGACATCTCCCAAGTTTGGCTTCCAAAAGATTAGTACTCTAAAGTACTTACCTCTATAAACCTAAGCCACAATCGATAAAGACTTTTGAATCATTCTCCAGCCTTGTTTTACAAGCATTGCTAAGTTAAAACTCTCTAAATATCATGCCACCTTTAGCTTTCTACAATCCCATCCTCTCTCGGCTCCTCCATTGGATTTTCTTAGCCATCTCTCTATTGCCCCACCGAAATCTTGATAGCATCAAATTTAACTCTTTACACAGTGTTTTTGGCAGTTTAAAAACACTCGTTGTATATGTAGGTAGCAAGTTTTGATTAATACCTCAGTCCGAGCTTGAGAAAAAAAATTATTCTTCCAGTTGTATATCTTCTGCCAGACTCTCTCCTTAATACATCTAAAAGTGTTATAATTTGACTTCCCCGCCGTAGCAGTATGTCTCAAATACTTTTCATAATTACCACACACAACTCTTCCTGCATCTATTAAGATCTTTCTCTTTTTTAGCTTCAACAATTAGGGATGGACAGTAGAGGCTCGCACCTCGCTACCCCGCCCCCGTCTCCCCCACAGAAAGGAACCCCTGCAGGGGCGAGGGGAGGGCTGGCACCAACGAGGCCTCGCACCTCCTCCTACTCCGCCTACTTACATATATTTTATATAAATATATATTTATACATGTTTATAAATATATGTTAATAGTCTTACTATATATAAGTATAGTAATATGTATTAATTATAATTTGTACTTAATACTTTGTGCAAGTTATAATGTGGCATGGTGTAGCCTTTATATAAGAGATCAAGGTAATACAAGTGTTTCACTTAAGTAATGTGGGACTCTTGTATTGCCTTATATCCCTATGACAACATTCTAATACCTCTATATCACACTATCCACATGACATATTTGATTTATAAATTTATTATTCTAGCCACCCATCATGTTGCCAAGCATGCTAATGTAATTGTCGACAATAACTTATATTGGAAGAGTTAATATTGGTCTAGCTCAAACTAAGGGCCCAAGGCCCATCATCCATAAATGATAACTATTCAAAGGAGTCGCGTGAATCGAACGTAGGCCCTAGCCACCCTGTTTATTAGGGTGGATAAACCATCATTTTATGAATATGGATAATGTGGTGATTACATAATTCTGATATATCAGGGATAAGCCTTATAATGGCTAAGCATTGTGCAAAATTGACCAATTTATAGTACTCATCCAATATTCCCCACGCTTATATATAGTGCAATAGGTAACACTTGAATCATCTGATTTTATATTTTTATTTTTTTTAATTATCAAGGAAGTGACTATTAGTAAATTTTTATTTTTATTTTTTCTTAATAGTTAAGTATGTTTAAAAAATACCTAAAAGAAAAAAGAAAAAGACCATTTGCATTAATGTACACATTTAGAATGAGAAAATGATTTATACATAATATTTTTTACAATACTTTACACAACTATGTTTTAAATGAGACGTATTTTTATAAAACATCTTATAAAAGTAACATCATTTTATAAAAATACCTTCATTTTATAACATTATTATATAATGTGTTGTGTAATATGTTGTGTGTATATTATTACTCGATAGAATGTACCCTAACATTATCCATTAATTATTAGACAGTCTTGGAGTATATATAAGTGGTACTCCTATTAGCATGCCATTAAAATTTAATGTATATGCAAACAAACATGGCTCTTATTTTATTGCAAGAGCATTAGGAGCACAAAGTAGTGGTTCTTAGCAACATATATTATTATCAACAACATTTTTAAAATGAGAGCACCATGTTATTTATATTCTTAAAGTACTAATAATTTTCATAAACACAAATCCATCAGTCTTGTCTTAACACTTTTCATCCAAAAGAAAATTAATTACTAGGTCGTTCTGGAATACAAATATTGGTACTTTTATTGGCATGCCATTAAAATTAATTAATGCTTATATACTTATAAAAGATTTAATACTTATTATATAAACAATTTTAATGAGACGATCTCATATATAGAATAGAAATACTACATTTTTTCTTAAACACCATCTAATAATTTTCTTCAATTGTTTCTTATTTTGGTTCATTAGTATAATTGGATTTATTAATATTTCTGAAATTTAAGAAAATACATTGCATTGATTTTGAATGGGACAAAATGAAAAAAACTTAATCAAAGTTCAAAGATTTATTTTTGTCAACAAAAAGAGAATTAACGTTATTTTTCTGTCATTTTGCTCTCCATTTGCTTCATTTTGATACAAGAAGTGTCTCATCTCATCTTATCTTATCATTATAATTTTTTTAAATTCTTATACAAAATATAATAAATAATTCAACTTTTTCAAATTTTAAAATAATAATAATATTTTATTTAACTTTTATCTTATCTTATTTCAATTCACTATCCAAACCACACATTTAAGTTAAATTTGTAGTCCATAAATTCTTTGGAGTGGATCTTCTGATCTCATGGGTTTAACACCCTCCAATAACTACTCAGCACCTGCACACAATTTTCATGAGTCACATCATAGGGGATGAAAATCAGAAAACTATCGTATTCTCACTTTTCTTCTAAGAGCATTGCCATTGGACTAGCCAAATGCCAATTCATATTCATACTTTGGTTAGGCATGAATAAAATCCTCTATATTGGACTAGCCAAACCATTAAAGTTCAACATATGAGTTACAGTAAATTAAGCTCCCTAGTCATCTTTGGCTAGATACTATTCACTCACCACAATAATATTTTAATCATTTCCAACAACTATTATATTATCTAATTATTTTAAAGTCTATATTATTTATTTCAAGTTTGCTAAATAGTCCGTTATTTTCTACCTTCTTCTATTTCATTAATAATAATTAAATTATTAATTAATATATAATTATATTTTTCAATATGGATTCACCTAGCCAAAAGTTAATGCTATAGCCAAAATCTGGACTTCTAAACATTGCCAATGCTATGAAAGCAACTTATTAATCACCATCGTTTTTAGGGTTAATTTGAGGAATGAGATGATATGAGAATTTTGTAAATAATAGTAAGATAATTTGTAGATAGTAATAAGATAGTTCAAGTTGAGTATTTTTTGAGTTTTAGAAAAATGAGAAAGAAAAAATTGAATAAAAAATATTATAAAGTTAAAATATTGTTAGAATCTAATTTTATAATATTATTTTTATTTGAGAATTTGAAAAACTTGAATTATTTTTTATTTTCTGTTTAAACGTTTGAGAAAATTGTAATGATTAATTTGAAAAGCTTGTAATAATTAGTTTAAAAATTTTGTATTTAAATTATGTTTGATAATGAGATGAGATGAAATGAGAATTTTAAAATTGAGATTATTTCCAAACAAGCCCTAGTCTCCGTTTCGATGCTTGTGCGTCATCGAGGGAGATCTCGGAAGTGGGGGGACATAGAATAAGGCAAGTAATTTTTGGAAGAGAGAGAGAGAGAGGGTCATATACTATTCAATATTCTATTATTTTTTTATTATTTTTTTACTATTATACACAGAATACCTAAAAATACTTATATATCTAAATGCAACATTTCGTACATCATTTCTCTTCTGTAGTGCGGCCATATGGTAAGTAAAATGAAGCCTCTACGTGGAGTACTTTCATTAGAGGGTGTTATTTGGAAGAGAACGGATGAATCAATTATAAGATATGGGTAGTGATAGGGTTACTACCATTTTACTACCCATTTATTATTTATAATATATTTATTTTTTTATCATTGTTTTAAAATATTTTTTTAACATCATTAATCATTAAGAAAAAATTAAAAAGAAATTTATTAATAGTTACTTTATTAACTATTAAATAAAATTAAAAATTAAAAAAAATCAAATACAAAAAAAATAATAAATAAGTAGAGTAATCCTATCATTTTCTATAAGATGTTCTCTTTTTAGCCGCGCCTTTCAATCTGGCTACCGTATAACGACTTTATTACAATGACCAACCTTGCCTTTTTAGCATCCCCTAATTAAGCTAACGACTTCGAACATGGTCAACTCCCATAAACAAGGCTGGATACGATAGACGAAATATCTTTGAACCCTCTAAAAAAATACATTTAACAATAATCAGAAAAAGAAGATTAAAAATAGCAATAATCAGAAAAAGAGAAAGATATAATAAATTTTATTAAAAAGTTTTATTTGCAAGCGGTGTGGAGGACATTCATTTTATATCATAGATATAATATGATTTAATTTACGAGAGAAATTTAAAATTTTGAATCTTTCAAATTGACATGTCATGTTAAAGATTGTAAAATATAAATGCTATGTTTTCACTCTCTTTTTTTTGAAACAGACGTTTTCACTTAGTTTTAGGTAGAATGATTCACCAATTTATATTATAATAATATAAAGCGTTGTATTTACAAGTTGGTATTAGGGCTATAATCGGGTCAAGTCGAGTCGATCTTTAGTTTGTTGAGCTCGACTTGATTCAAAATATTCAAACTTGAACTTGAGATTTTTATTTATTTTTTGTTCGAGCTCGGTTCGGTAAACTAAACTCTCAACTCGAGCTTGAGTTTAAGCTCATCCCACAAACAAGCTCGAATTATTATTATTTTTTTAATTTTTTGAATAAGATTTAATAATTAATAAATTAGATAAATAAAAAAATATAATATTAAATTTATACAACTAACAAGTAGAACCTCTAGTTAATTATACGATTTTAAAAATTTATAAATAATTAATATCTAACTAGCTGATATTTATCCATAATAATAATATATTATATGTCTACATATATTATTAATAAATACACATAATTATTTCATATGTGGTTTCCACATATTAGTATATGAAATCATTAAATCTTATCGATTAATTATTAAATAAATTATAAAATATAATTATGAAGTATATTTAATATATAGACATAAGTAATTAGATTATATATTATATATTTAATTATAAAGATGTTATATTTATATTATTAACTAATACATATTATATAAATGAACTTTAATCAAATTGAGTGAACGAGCTGAGTTGATCATAAACGAAGAGTTTTTAACGAAATTTAATGAGTTGAATCGAATTTTGTAAGCTATATGCCATTTATTAAGAGTATTAGTATTGGTTTATGCATATGCATTGCAAAGTCATATTTACATAACATGATCTTAAAATCTTTCAAATTAGTTTATGCATATCCAAATATTTAGCTACAACAGTTCTTATCTAAATTTGGATAACTACTATTCACCCTACAAATCATATTTTAATCATTATTTATCTCTCATCTCACTCTCTCTCTCACAATCATTTATTTTTCTCCATTCTTCAACAACACAACAAATCTCCACTTACACATTCATTATATTATTATAATATATTATATATATATTTTTTCATTTTATTATATTTTTAAAATAATATATAAAAAAATTATATTTTTTATTATTATATTTATATTATTAATGTCAAATGTATGTAGTGGATGCTAATTATAAAATATATATAAAAAATTGATTTTAATAAAAAATTAATAATAATAAAATAATAATATTTTATCTCAAATATTCATAAGCTAACGTGCTTGAATGATAAAGTGGATATGTAAAAGAGGTGACTTTGTATATGCATATGTATAGATCAATGTTAATGCTTTAAGGGTGTATTTGGATGTTAAACTGAATTGAGTTGAGTTGAGTTGAGATGATAAAATATTATTATTTATTATTATTATTTTAGAATTTAAAAAAATTAAATTATTTATTATATTTTATATTAAAATTTTAAAAAATTATAATAAAAAATTAAAATGAATTGAAATGTATTTAACTTCCAAACGATGCCTAGTCCAGCGCGGCTGGCTCGCTCGCCATAAAATCACGTGATTCCGTATTTAGCCACGGTGGAATCCGAAAATCCCCGAGAAATCTCTCCCGCCATGAACACGCTCCCTATCCTTTCACCTCCATACCCTTCGACGCTTCCTGTCCTCGCCTTCTCGACTTACACAACCTCTCTGTATCCCCAAACTCCCGTCATTTCCCAGTCCCTAGGGTTTTGTTCCCCCAAGTCACTTGGCACACTTCCACAATCAAGATCTTCAATTAAGTCCCCGAGTTCTCTATACCCCGTAGAACCCCAAATCTCCGACGCCGACGACTACGAGGACGACGACGAAGATGACGATGTGGCTGCTGATGAATACTACGACATCTCCGGCGATGTATTGGAAGGAGTTGAACAGAGCGACGATGAAACCGAAATTCCTATTGCTGCAACAGAGGCGCCGACTCCGCATGAGGAGTCCAAGTGGCAGAGAGTGGAAAAGCTTTGCAACGAAGTCAGAGACTTCGGCGAATATATTATCGATGCCGATGAGCTCGCTTCGATATACGATTTCCGCATAGATAAATTTCAGGTTTATTTCTATGCAGATATTCAAATCTTAAACTCAGTTGCCTATTCGCAAGCATACAAAGATTATATGTATTTCTTATCTTGTATGAAATGTAGATATTCAGGTCAAAGAAAATTTTGACACTCTTAGTAATTATTTTATTTTTTCTCTTTTGGGCAGCGTTTGGCGATACAAGCATTTTTGAGAGGCTCATCGGTTGTGGTCTCTGCGCCGACGAGCAGTGGGAAGACTTTAATTGCCGAAGCCGCCGCAGTGGCCACAGTTGCCAGGCGAAGGCGAATCTTCTACACGACTCCACTCAAGGCACTATCCAATCAAAAGTTTCGCGAATTTCGGTATATAAGTCTTTCTAAATCAGTGTAAATAGCAGAAATTTGAATTTGTCAACTGTACTTATGCCGCTGTATTAATAATGTTTTGTGGTTCAGCGAGACATTTGGAGACAGCAATGTTGGCCTTCTTACGGGGGATTCTGCAGTGAATAAAGATGCTCAGGTTTTGATTATGACTACGGAGATTTTACGCAATATGTTATATCAGAGGTACATTATAGTGAATTTAAAACTCTAGTTGTAGCTTATGAGAATTGCTTAATGAAGGCGTGATGTAATGTATAAATTTGAACTAATGTTATGATCTGGTTTTGCAATCCATTAGCTGGCTGCAGACTACATATTATCGTTTTGATCTGTAAACTGACTGCATATATCTTCAGCGACAAACTATACGAATATGTTATTGCACACCTTCTTTACACTTCTCTTTTGCCTACTTCTCATTCGTACCTTGTAGTTTCAATTAAGGTTAACTGATATGATAACTGGATGTGAGATTAACAATGCCAATATGGCCTGGTTTGCTTTCAAGATCCAAAATCTTGAAAACTTTGAAAACCTTTTATCTCATCATTACAACTTTCCCAAATCTCCACACAAAATAAAATAAACAATTTAATTTTTTCAAATCCTAAAACAAAAATAATATTAAAAAATATATTCTAACAATATTTTATTCAACCTTTTAACTTTAATCTCAACGCATCTCATCTCATCTCTGAAAACAAACGAGGCCGTGTGGAGAGATGTGTACAGAAGCTTTGTAAATAGAATTATCGAAAAATGTATGCTGGTAGGAAATATCATTAGTGCAGTAAGTGTTTCCTCAACATGGTTGCTACCTCTAGAAATTATCTGTGACCTCCATAAATTTGTTCTTCATTGGTTAAGTTGATTCTCTAAATTAAAAGGATGGTGGTTTACTTCATATTCACATGCAGTGTTGGAATGGTTTCTTCTGATAGTGGACTGTTCCATGTTGATGTGATTGTTTTGGACGAAGTTCATTATCTAAGTGACATATCTCGGGGTACAGTGTGGGAAGAAATAGTAAGTACATTTTCTTGTCCAGGATCTCATTTATTGCCAATGATTTCCTCACACTTTTTCTTCATATGGCGTAATCAATTATTTCAGGTTATATATTGCCCAAAAGAAGTCCAGCTCATATGCCTATCAGCAACAGTGGCAAATCCTGATGAGCTTGCTGGTTGGATTGGTCAGGTATTGTTTTTTTTTTTTTTTTCCCTAGCTGACCTAGTTTATGTTTTGGATATAGCGATACCATTTGTCACATGTTGAAATGGAAAGATGAAGGCATTATTTGTTCTCCTTGCAGAGTTCTATTTACAAAGAAAAAAAATGTGCCATATGTTGATAATGAATTTTTTTGCGATATTTTTTTGGGGAAATACAGAACATTTTCAGACACCATCTGATGTTAGAAAAAAGGCCTTGTCCAGCAGATAGATTTTCTTGCTTTTGTTAATTTAGGAGAGCTAAACAAATCACATGAGATATTTCTATTGGGATATTTTTTGTTCATTAGGCAATGATTTGTGCTATTGATCCTGCAGTGCACAATTAAACATATAGTTATCAGAAATACAAAAAACAAAGGTTCAAAATGAACTGAGGGGGTTTCTTTAAATATTTGCCTCAGTGAAGCTGTGTCTTAGCAATGCCATCATCCACTATTTTCTCTCTTATTTCAATGTGGAGTTAATTACACAAACTGATAGTAAATCTATATTTTCAAAAGGGATAGCAGTAAGGACTCATAAATTGGGGTCGTAGTATATTTCATAGTTGCTCTTTCTTTCCTTTTTTTTTTTGTGAAGTTGGCAACCCAAATTTTGATGTCTAGAGAAAATATTTCTGATTGAAGACCCTTCATGATTCTCTTCTACATTCTTTCTGCCTTCTGGTGTGTTGGCCCGTCATTTCTTGCTGCTAGATCCGTCATGTAATCATTGGTTGTCTCCTGGCATCATCAACTCGTCATTACATGTTGTTTTCATACAAAGATAGAATAATTTCCACTGTCAACTCTAGCATTGGTTTCTAACTGCTGTCGGGTTGACTGATCTATAGACTTGTAGGAGGATTGAGTCTTTCTAATTTCATCCTTTTTCTAGATTCATGGTAAAACTGAGTTGGTAACATCCTCAAAGCGTCCAGTTCCATTGACTTGGCATTTCTCTATGAAGACAACTTTGTTACCTCTTCTTGATGAGAAAGGAACGCAATTGAATAGGTATTTTTCTTAATTGATTCTTATGTCACTTCATTCACTTTGACTTATAGCTTCACTATAGATGAATGCAAGAATAGGGATACCTTTAAAGCATTGAATAGTTAATGTTTTTTGTAGACTAGTTGCTTTGGTTTCTATTGAATTATCATTTTAATACATTACAAAACAAAAGTAGCTGGATTCTGCCAGCACTTGAATAAAAATTACTAGCTATATTTTGCCAGTGGTTATTCGCGTGAACGTTCACAGTGAAAGTTCGAGGTTTGGTTCAGATTACCATAAGTATGATACACTGTACAACATATAATTTTTTTTTCCTCTTCAATTAGTTGTATCTATCCCCTCCCTTCAATCTGTTATTTGAACGCATGGATGGAAAGTTATTATTTTCAACCACTTTCATTTTCTTTTTTCTAAATTGGAACAGGAAGCTGTCACTCAATTATCTGCAACTTTATGCTTCAGGAGTTAAATCTTACAAGGATGATGGGTCTAGAAGAAGAAATTCAAAAAAAAGAGGAAGTAACATGAGCTATGACAGTGTTGATAGCATGTCCGAATCACCTCTTTCAAAGAATGATATAAACACTATTCGACGTTCACAAGTATGGGCTCATTGCATCAATTCTTTTATATAACAGTACTGTTTTCATTTGTATGGTCTTCATCTACCTGATGCTTTAATTTTCTATAGAATGACAAATCAATTTGATTACTGGAGTGAACTATTAATTTTCAGGTCCCTCAAGTTATTGACACATTATGGCAGCTTAAGGCAAAGGACATGCTGCCAGCAATTTGGTTTATTTTTAGCAGGAAAGGATGTGATGCAGCTGTCCAGTATCTTGAAGATTGCAATCTCTTAGATGAGTGTGAGATGAGTGAGGTTAAACTAGCCTTGAAGAGGTTCCGCATTAAGTATCCTGATGCTGTCAGGGAGACTGCTGTAAAAGGACTGCTGCAAGGGGCTGCTGCGCATCATGCTGGTTGTCTACCGTTATGGAAATCATTTGTAGAAGAATTGTTTCAGCGAGGACTTGTCAAGGTTGTCTTTGCTACTGAAACACTTGCTGCCGGAATCAATATGCCTGCTAGGACAGCTGTTATTTCATCACTCATGAAGAGGAGTGATAGTGGACGAACCCAATTAAGCTCAAATGAACTGCTTCAAATGGCTGGGCGTGCTGGACGTAGAGGCACTGATGAAAGGGGTCATGTAGTACTTGTTCAGACTCCTTACGAAGGGGCTGAAGAGTGCTGCAAGCTTCTATTCACTGGAGTTGAACCTCTTGTTTCACAGTTTACTGCTTCCTACGGTATGGTGCTGAATCTTCTTGCAGGTGCAAAAGTTACTAGCAGATCTAATGAAGTAAGTGAAATGAAATCTGTAAAAGCGGGTCGAACTTTGGAAGAAGCTAGGAAGTTGGTTGAGCGAAGTTTTGGAAACTATGTTGGCAGCAACGTTATGCTTGCTGCAAAAGATGAGCTTACTAAAATAGAGAAAGAGATCGAGATGCTGACTTTAGAAGTTAGCGATGAGGCCATAGATAGAAAGAGCAGGAAAGTTTTGTCAGAGGTATCATATATGGAGATTACAGATTTGCAGGAAGATTTGAGGATGGAAAAACGTCTTCGGACAGAACTGCGAAAAAGGGTGGAAGCACAAAGAATTGCTGCTCTGAAACCTCTTTTAATGGAATTTGAAAATGGACACTTGCCCTTTTTGTGCTTGCAATATAAAGATTCTGAAGGAGTTCAACACTCACTGCCTGCTGTTTATTTGGGGAAGGTTGACTCACTCAATGGTTCAAAACTTAAGAACATGGTTTTTGCTGACGATTCTTTTGCACTGAATGTAGTTGGGACAGAGTCAAGTGTTAATGACCTTGAAATGGGCCGAGATGTTGAACCATCTTATTATGTGGCCCTTGGTTCAGATAACTCGTGGTATCTATTTACAGAAAAGTGGATTAAAACAATGTATAGGGCAGGCTTGCCTAATGTTGCACTAGCTCAAGGTGATGCTTTGCCTCGGGAAATTATGACAATGCTTCTTGATAAGGAGGAAATGAAGTGGGAGAAGCTTACTGCTTCTGAACTTGGTTGCTTATGGTGCATGGAAGCATCTCTAGAGACATGGTCTTGGAGTTTAAATGTGCCAGTTTTGAATAGTCTTTCTGAAAGTGATGAGCTGTTACATATGTCAGAACCATACTGTGAAGCTGTTGAACGCTACAAGGAACAAAGAAATAAAGTTGCACGCTTGAAGAAAAGGATAGCACGTACACAAGGTTTTAAAGAATATAAAAAAATCATTGACATGACGAAGTTGACCGAGGAAAAGATAAAACGTTTGAAGGCTAGATCAAAACGTTTGACCAATCGAATAGAGCAGATCGAACCATCTGGCTGGAAAGAGTTTTTGCAAATCAGCAATGTCATACATGAAATTAGGGCATTGGATATCAATACACATGTAATATTTCCTCTTGGTGAAACTGCAGCTGCAATTCGCGGAGAAAATGAGCTTTGGCTTGCAATGATTCTCCGCAATAAAATCCTTCTAGGCCTAAAGCCTGCACAACTTGCTGCTGCCTGTGCAAGTTTAGTTTCTGAAGGGATCAAAGTTCGTCCTTGGAAAAACAACAGCTATATATATGAACCTTCCACAACCGTAATCAATTTAGTCAAGTTCTTGGATGATCAAAGATGCTCCCTTTTGCAACTTCAAGAAAAGCATGGGGTAAACATTTCTTGTTGTTTGGATAGTCAATTTTCGGGTATGGTTGAAGCCTGGGCATCTGGGCTATCTTGGAGGGAAATGATGATGGACTGTGCAATGGATGAAGGAGATCTAGCACGCCTCTTACGGCGCACTATTGATATATTAGCTCAGATTCCTAAATTACCTGATATTGATCCACTGTTGCAAACCAATGCAAAGATAGCATCTAATGTCATGGACCGCCCTCCAATCAGTGAGCTGGCTGGATAGTGTCGTATTGCCACCATAAGGTACTTGTAAAATTGTGACCATTGTTTCCTACAGGGTCAATAGCTTTTCATATTTCACAGCATCTGTTTAATGTATCTGATTGAACTTCAATCAAGAAAGATAACCGGCTTCACGTTTGCAATGCATAATGGATTTTCCACACGTATTACCAGCAAAAGGCCCATTTGTATTCTGTGGAGGTAAGCCTTTCTGGCTAGGCTGAATACTGTCCATGATGTCGAATGACACATCACTAACCCCAGAATAAAATGTTGGCAACAAGGATGCAACTACTCAGAGGACACTAAAACCAGGTGCCTGTCAGCAACTAAGGTTGTTTGCCATTTGCTATTTCAAAGCCAGGAAAACTTTTGCACGATTAAATTTTTCTGGCTTGTTTATTCTCAGATGCTTTGGGTTTTTACTTAGCTCACTTCCATTGTGCAATGCAATGATTTTGATAAACTAATCAATTGATTTGTTAGTACAATGATTTTGATATCTCATTACAGGTCGTATGCTTTCAGATTATATATTGGTGGGAAATGATGTATGGAAGCTGTACCCCCAAATCCTGTCAGCGGAAGATGCATAGTCTTCAACTTGCCTAATTCTTCATCCATTGTTCTCTTGATTGAATGGTAACATTTAAAGACTCATTTTATGTTTGATGCAGTAATTGGTATCGAAGTCTTGAGCTTTGCTGCAACCCTGTGTCATACTTGAATCTCTCAGCCCTACCTTCTGGAAAAATAGGCCCATCTTTTGCTTAAGAGGGTGTGCTCATACTCCATGCTCCTTTTTTAGATCTATCCACAAAAATACTGTTACTCTTTCGAGTTTTTTGTGCGTAGTGATAGAGGCTGAGCAGTCTTCCCCCTTTCTCGTACTATACTTTTATTCGCACTTTAGAGAACAGAAGAGAGATTCTTGAACTGCATACCTAATGTCTCGAAATTACAAGCAATTCTATTCTCATTTCGCGTTATTGGAGATTGTTGCATTCTTTACTTCATCATTTAATCAGTTTTTGTTTTTTCAAACGACAGATTAGCCATTTTAAGTAAGAACCCGTTCTGATTCCTAATTTGGCATGCTATTTCAAAGAATATTTAGTTCATATACAAACGCATCCTCGCCGCAGCTAAATGTCAATAATAAACACTTACCGATCATGTAGTTGACCACATTATTAACATGCTCCATTCAAACTTTTACAGCATGAATACTTTAGCGACTATAGTTTTAGAGCTGGCAATTTGTTAGGTTCGCCTTGATGGAGATAGGTTATGCACATACGAGAGTCAAACCGAACATAATTCAAAGAACTTTACGATCCTTGCGGGATCTGTATCATGTGTTGAACCCTTTTGACAATTTAATTATTATAGTCAATAAATCCTAATCTTTCGACCTGTTTACAAACAAATTGTCGGACAACTTGGTCTAACGTGTGCAGGTCACACGGTTTGACCCAAACTCAATCATGTGAAGGAAGCCCAGTCCTATTATTTTTCAATTCTGTTAGGTGCAGTCGGCCCTTACAAACGGTGGGCAGTCAGCCAGACGTGGCAATTTGCCACATCAGTCAATTAAGAAAAAAATAAAAAACAAACAACGAAAAAACCAAAAACAAGAAATGCGGGAAAGATGTTATTTTAGCTTCTTCTTCAGGTTTTTTTTTTTTTTTCTCTGAAATATTCTGAGTTCTGGGTTGGAGTGGAAAAAACTTTCACATTGTGCTTGCTTTGATTGTTCAAAGAAAGTGGAAAAAAACTCGGAAAAACGCTGAGTCCAGTCGCATGGGGTAAACGTCATCGTCTTCTTCTGCTTTTAGTCTTCGACATCGTCGTCTTTAAACAAACCGGTAAGAAATCACTGTGGGTCTTTGTCTTCTTCTTCACAGTGCTCTACCGTGTGGGTCTTCTTCTTCTTCCTCATGGAGACAACTAGACATGGAAGTTGGATCAACAATAGTGCACCTGCTCCCTCTCTGTGTGAGTCTCCTTGCAGCTGAGAGTCACAAAACTTCTTCGAAGCAACTAAAGTTTTCCAAGAGAACACGGGAGTCCAAGACACCTATTTACAATCCTAGAAAAGGTAAAAAGGAAGAACTTCCTACTTGGTTCCCGAGAATTTAAGAAAATGAACAATTGGGTTTCCTTTGGAAATTAAAAAAAAAAAAAAAGAGTTCCGTTGCGAAGTGGTCCAGCTGTTAAGATGAGAAAAGCAGCCCTCCATTCACACGGTCAATGTTTTGAATACCATACCGGATGCTGTACCGGTCAAGGCACTAGAACGAAATATTTTGATACCGGTACCGTTTCGGGATAACATTTCGGAATGGTCGATATATAAATAAATTATATTTCAAAATTATATTTCAAAATAATAGTCTATATATAAATAAATTATATATAAATACATATATATATAAATTATAAATAGTCTAGTCTGAATTGAGGGTTAAAAAATAAATTTATAGTTTGAAAAAACGAAAAAAAAAAAAACACTGGCCGAAATATCGGCCGGTACGGAACGAAATTCAAAACCTTGCACACAGTAACACGTAGACAAAAACACAATAAACCCTTTAAGCCTCACCACACAGAATCACAAGTAATTCTATTCATAGAATTAGGTTACAACTTTCACATTTCTTTTCGTTTTCTTGCACTTTGTTGCGCCACCAAGCCGGCAGCTCACCAACCAAGACTCACCCTCCACCGTCAGACACCGACCAAGGTTGGAGGCAGCCCACTTTGCAAGACCATGAGCAAGGGAAAAACTCGGTCAAGGGGAGCTCGAGCTTCTGACGCAAGAGAGATGGGTTAAACTGGGTTAAACGGGGCGAAGCTCTAGATTTTCTTCTTTTTCCCATCTTTGTGAGTCTCCATTGTTGGATTCTCACCTTCTTTCTCATTTTTTCTAATTAGTTTCTCGATTTTCATGATTTCTTAGTTGGATTAAAGCTATGATGAGTTGCGATTCAAGTTATTTTTTGCTTTCTCTTAAGGGCTTTTGTGTTCTTGAGAATTTTTGCTTGGTTCTATCCAAAAGTTGTAGAAGATGGAACCGGGTTCCTTCGTTCTAGAGAATCTGCCATGAGCAAGGTGAGTCAAGTAAGCAGGTTCCTCTCTTTCTCTCTCTCTCGCACTCCCTCTTAGCCTCAGCCCATTCTTTGGATCGTCTGGGTCACCACCACCGTCTAGGTCGAGCTCCGCCACCGTTTGGATCGAGTGCCATGTGGGATGGCAGTGTTGAGATTTTGAGCCCGTCGGGGTTCCTCAAGAAGAAGTATAAGGGGCAGCATACGAAATACGAGTGAAGAAGAAGGTGTAATGGATTCAATGATCGGTTCCATGCAGATGTAAAATAAACACAATATATTGTCTATGTGTCGCAGTGTGAATGAAGGGCTACTATTCTTTATTTAACAGCCGGACCGTTTCCCAACTTTTCTCAAAAAAAAAAAAAATTCACTTCAATATGTAATAATTACCATTGTGAGAAGTTTAGGATCATATTTACTTATTTTTTTCTCAGCAACCTTAGGATGGTGTTTTTCAATAATTGGTTTCGTTTAATCCTAATGTAGAAAAGGAAAACTTCTCGTTTGGAAAGAAAAATCGCAAAGGGAAATAAATTTGACCTGAAAAGTCACAAAGACGAGGATGCGAAAAAGTTTGGAAAAATGAAAAATAATTCAAAATGATACGTTTGGTCATGTTTGCCACATCAGCAGCCGCTTAGGCGGCGCTTGCCTTGCTTGACTAAACTCAGCGTTTTTCATTATTTTTAGCACGTCAAAGATTTACCAGTCGCCTTTAGCAATGCAGCCGTAGAACATTTTATCACACGGAAAATTAGTAAGAAATCATATTCAGGATTGCTGTAATGTTAAGAAATCACAGGAGGTTTCAAATGCTGAGAGAGAGATAGAGAGAGATTTTGTGATAAATGTTAAAAGGACAAGGGAATCTCCCTAGGGGGAAATAAAAAAAGATTTTAACAATAATATCGATGAATGGAACGGACGCATATCTCAAGTTTACATCACAAATTACCTCTATTTACATTTATTGTGGCTAGAAACGCCACAAAAACATGCAGTATACTACAACCGTCGAGCGATATCCCCCCCCCTCTTATTTGGTCGGTGAGACAGAAATGTGAGAATACATGAAAGATGATTCATTCCACGAAAGCTTTTCCCTTCGTGGCGTCGTAATCTTTTCAACTCTGGTGGCCTGAGTAACTGAAGCGTGCAAAAAACTACTGCAAATCAAAAGTATCCACATCATCATATTAGATAAAATTTACATCTATTCGAGCAACAGATAAGTCAGCAGACTCAGAACCAACTAATTTCTCTAGTACATGCATCCCCCTATTGGATTACATCTTCTAGTTCAAACTCTACACCAGATGCAAAAAAGCCAATCCTATCGTAACTAAACTCTGAATTTTTAGCCTTTTTACCTCGTGTTTCTTCGCACAGTGCAAAGACTCAGTACGCTATCAACTTCAAACTTAAATTAAACTACTCCAGTCCAGAGGTCATAAGCCTCAACTGCGGCCTACTTTCATGAAAAATATAGGAATTTAAATCTAATATGAAAAATTCGCTGGAAAAACTAAAGATGAAAAATATTCTGTTGTGGGAAAAAAGGAACAATCCTGATCCAAAATAAACTATGAGCTACAAAAGCACATACAAGAGGTAGAACTCCCACCGCCCACAGACCCTCACACCCTGATACAACAAATCCTGCACTATTGAGAAGCAATTTGTGAAAAAGAACATTATAATACAACAGAGAAAGAGCCAATAACAACTTTCCCTGGTGACGCATGCTATGATTTGACTTAAATACAGACATTTTGGCTCTCATTACTGACTTAACATGGTGGTTTTGGGGTGTGATAGGAGATATGCATATTAAAAGCTAAACCCAACAGACATGTTCCCCAGACACATGTTTTAGCAAAATGGGATATCAATCCTAGTCAAACCAGATTCAGCAACAGAAAGTTAGTACATACAAATATCTACTTGGGGTCACAGGAAGTCATATTATCCAGCTAGAAAGCAGTCCGTGAAACCGTTGTCGTCTACTTGAACTGCTTGAAGACTTTGCCTGGTCGTGGCATGAGCTGTAAGTGTCCCTTTTCCTTTTCCCCCGGAACAATAGGTCTTCTGTATCTAAAACATATGAGACCTATAACATACAACAGAAATCTTCCGTATTAATTACATGCTTATCTGCTCTTTTATGTCTAAACTGCATACCATATCATCATTGGAACAAAAAAGACAAGAAATAAATTTCATAAAACATACCTTGGATGAATTACAAGCTATCTTACACTCTAATCCATTGACAACTTGAACTCCTTCCATTGCCTGGCAAGCAGTGGAATTTTCATCGCCATTGGCATATTTGCGAACATTCCTGCAAACAGCAGCAGGCAATTATTAGCCATGACCACTTAACAGCAGTGACTATCTTTTTCTCGTATTTATTACATACCTCTTCAAGAAGATTCCAGACTTCTCTTTCCTTTCAGGAACAACTGAGAGGAAGTCAGTGTGCAGATATGCTGAAAAATTAGGGTCCATGGAAACAGCAGTCACTTCGGGCTTATCATGTCCGTAGTCCATAAGCTGAATAGACAAATGGGTTGGTGTCGATGACTGGAAACAATTTACAATCACACAATTTAGGGCACATATAAAACTTCACACATTTTAATCAAAAATAAATAAGAAAGCGCGCTTATTCAAGAAAGATAAGGAGACAATCACTGAGGCATACACATTCAATACGATATATGTTCTCATCATGAAGAAGAACACGGGCATTTTCGTGATAAACTATATCGACAAATCGTCCAGGTTTTCTTGATTTTTCATATGCATATAGTTGGAGAAGCTTGTTGTCCATCTCATCAGTAGCAAGTGTTTGAAGCTGAAGCAAGTGCATGAAGATGACCCTAATAGGTCAGATGAGAATAACAAAATGGAAAGAAAGGGAGATAATTAAAAATAAAATTAAATATGGATCTTACTTGTTTAACAAGTTTATATATCAGCTTGTCTAACGTGAACAAGACGTATGATTGAGTTCCAATAATAGCTCGGCAATCATCCTCAAACTTTGTATTGTCAGAAGAACCATCAAGTAAATTGTAAAGCGCTATCATGAACCTGTAACACCAAAAACATTTTTTTTTATAAGTAATATAAGCAAAAACATAAAGCCAACTGATTGGTAGACACCGACATTGAGTTGATTTGAGAAACAAACAAGAGCTAAACCACCTGGCATAAAGATCAGTAGGGCTTGAATCATTTGAAGCCCTCCATTTCCGTTCAGCAGATGATGAATTAACCTTTGCTGATTGTATTCTCTCATACAATGTCTGCCAAATCAGTAAAAAAGATACAAGTATAGTTTATGATAACAATCATATAATACATTTAGAAAATCCCCTTTTTAGAAAGCCAAGGAAATCACATTAACAAATGATAAGCCTTACTTGGTGAAGCCTAAGAAGCACATAGAAGGAGTCATTTCCATAAAACACCCGAGAATCCTTTTCTTTCTCATGTGATGCTGAAGGGACATGCTTAGCCAGAGGCTTCACGGTAAGAAGAAAACGTTCTGAATATGGGAGTGATGTCCCATCCCCTTCAACATCATGTGCATCAGCCATCCCTTCGGCTTCACCTTCACTCTCAGCCTTATTATCATGCTCATCGTGATCTCCATCTTCCTCGTGCTCTTCACGAGAACACTCCTCACCATCAGCAGACTCACTTCCTGATACGTCCCCATTCTCAGAGGCATTCTCAGTGTCATCTGAAGACCTCTGAGCACTTTCTTCACCTTCATCGTCGGCATCAGCATCATTTTCTCCTGCCTCTGCACCACATATATTTTCTTCTCCATGTCTAGTTGGATATTGCCTGCCTACAGCACCATCCTTTGCTTTCTGCACGGCCACTAAACCAGCATCTCTATAAACTGCAAAATTATCTTCCTCAAAATCTCCATTTGGAGATACTTCACCCTCTTCTCTTTCAACTTTGAAGTGTCCAACAGATTCTTCATGGTATCTGCGAACTTTGACGCCATCTGACATCACCCCATTCGTGGATATAATTGGTCTTGTAGAATCACCACCCTTTAGGATCAATTGAAAAAGAAAAAACATTTTCTCAGCCCATATTAATTATGATATTTGTAACCATCAAGAGTCGAGACAAAGAACCTAGCATCAAGCTCAATTATCAACCAAATAGTTATTCTACAAGTGGATTATCAACCATATTATTAACCAAACTTTTTTTTTTTTTTTATATAAGTAATAGGTAAATTTCATTGATACGAATGAAATAGGCATAGCCCGTGTACACAGGGAGTATACAAAAGAACACCTAAATACATTCTAGGAATGATAAATTAAGGACAGAAAATCATAAGCACTGTTCCCATTAAGTACATTAGCAGAAAACCAAAGCAATAGTGTATAAAAAAAATTCTGAAACTCCGCCATTGTGTGCTCCCCATCTTCAAAGTAACACTCATTCCTTTCCACCCAAATACACCACATAATATACAGCGGAATCATCTTACTTTGTGATGCCAAAATTTTGTAATACTCCCTAACTGTAAACTTCCTACTGCCATTGGACCTCCACTGCATCCTATCCCCTTGTGCCGTATTGTTTCCCAGAGTATATCAATCAGAAAAATGCTGAAACAGTGTAGTTCCCAATCATGAATATCCCTATTAAATAGGACATTCCACAGTAAGAACCATGGGAAGATACCCTCAGATCCACCATGAAGGCATCCCTGTTGGCTGCAAACTGAAAGAGATCTAGAAATGCCCTATCAAGAGCACAATCTCCACACCAAACATCATGCCAAAACCTTATGCTGGTGCCCTTTCCAACCACAAAACGGATATGGTTTTCTAAAGTCTGTCATCCCCTCCTAATAAATTTCCATAAGCCCCCCCCCCCCCCCCCATTGGAACACCAACCCCCCCAAATACTTCCGTGTCTAGAGTCTATGATTTCCTTCCACAGTAAATCCCCCTCCAAGTGGAACCTCCATGACCATTTTCCCAATAAAGCTTTATTAAAAATCCTCAAGTTGCACACTCCCAAGCCACCATTCGAAATTGGAGAACAAACTTTCTTCCACTTAACAAGATGGATTTTTGGTTCCTCCCCCATTCCCAAGCAACCATCTCGGACTTACAAAGGTTCACTTTAAGCCCCGAAAGGCTTCAAAGCATAACAAATGTGCTCGTAAATTTTGAATCTGGCCATGGTTCGCTTCACAAAAAATGAGAGTATCATTTGCAAATAAGATATGTGAGATTAAAATAGAGCCATTAGTACCATTAACCACCAGAAATCCAGATAACAACCACCACCCACAGCAGCCTTCAGCATCCAACCAAGTGCCTCCATAACGATAACAAAAAGTGGAGGAGACAATGAGTCCCCTTGCCTCAAATCACAAGAACTGTTAAAAAAACCAGCAGGTGGTGCCATTAATTAATACCGAGAAGCAAGCAGTAGAGTTGCAATGTCTAATCCATGAAATTCACTTATCACCAAAGCCACACCTCCCAAGCAAATATAAAAGAATTTCTCAAATCACAAGGTCATAAGCCTTTTCCATGTCAAGCTTGCATAAAATACCCAGAACTCCCTCCTGCAGCCTATGATCCAAGCACTCATTGGCAATAAAGATCCAAATCAAGGACTTGTCTTCCCTGAACAAATGCATTTTGAGGCTTAATAATTTGTTCCAAGACCGGGCTTAGCCGATTTGCAAGAACCTTCGAAATGATCTTGTACACTCCACTCACAAGGCTTATGGGGCAAAAATCCTCAACTACTGTAGCCCCCTGTTTCTTCGGTACGAGGGCAATGAACGTTGCGTTGAGACATTTCTCAAATTTCTTGAAAGATTGGAATTCAAAGAAAACCTGCATAACATCACATTTCACAATATTCCAACAAGCTTGAAAGAATCCCATCGAAAAGCCATCTGGACCCGGTGCTTTATCCTTCGCCATGCCACAAATGACCTTATGGATTTCAGCTTCATCAAAAGGTCTTTCCAACCAACTCGCACTCTGCCGGTCAATAGACTCAAACAACAAATTATCAAGCTTTGGCCTCCAGCAAGCTGATTCTGTGAGGAGGTTCTCATAATAATGTACAACATGGTCTTCTATTTCAGAGGGTGAAGATAACACTTGAGTACCTGAGTGGAGTGTCTCGATAGCATTACTACACCTATGTGAATTAGCCACTTTGTGGAAGAATTTTGTACATTTATCACATTCCATTAACCAAAGTGCCCTAGATTTTTGGTGCCATGAGGTCTCCTCCATCGACGACACCCTTTCCAATTCCGTCACAACCAAACTCTTCCTCAATAATGCTTCTTCCGAGGTATCTCCCAACACTTCCCTCCCTTCTAACTCTTGTAGCTCCTCCATGAGGGTAGTCTTCTAGTCATCAATGTTGTCAAAGACTTCCAAGTTCCACTTCTTTAAATCTTGCTTCAGAGCCTTTAGCTTACCTGCAATAATGAAAATGGGAGTACCTGTGAATTGATAAGAAGACCACCAAGAACGAACCTTCTCTGTAAAACCCTCAGCTGTTAGCCACATATTTTCAAACTTGAAATACCGAAATCCCCCATGAACACCTCCACAGTCTAACAAAATAGGAAAATGGTCTAAGTAGACTCGAGGCAATCATTTTTTACACAACTCCGGAAAATGAGCCTCCCACGAAGGGGAGACAAAATCTGTCCAACCTGGACTAACCCCGGCTATTTGACCATGTGAACTCACCCCCAACAAGGGGAAGGTCCATGAGGTCCAAATCAAATATGAACTCAAAGAACTCCTCCATGGCCGAGGAGTTTCAATATGCCCCGATCGCTTACTAGGAAAGCGGGTAATATTGAAATCTTCACCCATGCACCACAACACATCCCATAAATAGTATAGACCCACCAACTCCTATCTCCATCCATGTTTGGCCCATAGGTGCCTACAAAAGCCCACTCCCACCCATCTTCAACATTTTTATATAAGCTAGCAATTGAGAAATTCCCAATACACTCATCAACCGCCTCCACCACTCTCTTATCCCACATTAAAAGAATGCCGCCTGAAGCTCCCCTAGAAGCCAAATAAGACCAGCCCATAAAAGGGCATCCCCACAAACAACAAACGATTCTTCTATCAATAACACGCAACTTGGTTTCTTGGAAACACAAAACATCAACCTTCCACGTCGTAACAAAGATTTTATGCGAAGGCGCTTGTTGCGATCCTAAAGCCCCCACACATTCCAAGAAAGGATCTTAGGTTTCATTAACAAAAAAAGCACCCCTCTCTTTCAATCTATCCCTTCCTCCACTCCCCTCCTTTGTTGCATAATTAATGGTACATTTGAGCCTTCTGAGTTCTCTATCTCTCTTTGCGGCTGACTTCAAACGAGTATCTTCAATAGCTACAAGGAGGGCTCTAAATTGCTCTTTGAAGCCTACACAAGAAAACCCAATTACAATTTGTACCTCCTCAACCTTAAACACCCACTTTGATATAAACCTCTCTGAGTTTAGACTGGGAGATATCATACATAGTGGGGTTGGTTCAGCAATTCCCCCATCATTGCACACTCCATCATGGGGGATTAATTGCCGGTTCGAATCATCTGACACCCCCCCAACTACCTCCTCCATTCTCGGGTCTTTGGCAAGGAAGTTTGGGCCAAGACTATCGCCCGTCTCCATGTAACTGCCTTGAGGGCCCTCTCCTCCACTATTCGGTAAGTTTTCCGACGCAAGAATACCAATAAAAGAGGCAGAAGCCTCTGGTGATTCATTCTGTGGATACCACCCCTGTGATTGCGACACTTCACCCATGGCCTCTTCGAAGCTCGCCACCTCTTATCTATAGAAGTTGTCGTTGTTACACTTATCGACGAGGTAGCATCAGTCAAGGCACCAATTGCCTCCGTCGTCTATGTTGATCCTGGCACCTCAACGACAAGCAGGACATAACTAGTGCTAGAAGCACCCCTTTGCCCTAAGAAAACACCGTAGGTGCTAACCGACGACAACGAAACGCCCGTCGATGGCTCCACCACCTTCGAGAAAAACCCTTGGGTTGTCGCCAGCGACTGATCCCCATGCACTGATGGGCCTGCATCACTCCCCTTCTATCTCCTCCACACAGGGCCTACGTGTGGGTTAGGGCCTTGCTGGGCCATGGGCTGGATCCCTACGCCTAAGCCCAGAATCATTATTTCTTTTCCTTTAGAATTCTGCTGAAGCCCATTAGACTTTTGTTTGCCCACTAAACTCCCTGAAGAAGCCCTCCCATTTGTCTGGCCCATTGTGAGACCCACACCCACCCCTTTCTTCTCTTCAATGCAGCGTATAAGCCAATCTAATTTGTCTTGCATTTCTCCCATTTGTCTCTTCATCTCATACAAAACACGCTGGTACTTTTCCTCAGTCAGACTGACAGCATCCATGCCACCTTCCACCATACTCTAAGCATATACGAAAACGGCACCACTACATGACTTTTGCAGGCCTACAACACCTCTCGAGCAAGCCAATACATCAAAGCTAGTTCTCCCTCTGACACCTTCACGTCTAGGTTGTTGGAGTGCCTCCCAATACGACTAAGGTTGGTGATGATCTTGAGCTACCGTCATCCCTGGCTGTGACCAGCGTTCAGTAACATCTTCTCTTCCAGCTTCCCTCAACACCTTTGCCAGTTTCCACCACCCCCTGTCGGCGCTATCTTTTGGTATAAAAATGAAACTCTGACGGCCACCTCCACCATATTCCACCAGTGCCATGTAACATCCTCGTGCGTTAGAACATCGTTGCGCAATATAGCCCCTGGCTCCTTCCTGATGAGCGAAATAAAATTCCTAACTCCCAAACTTCATGCAATCCTCCAGCACTTTAGAGAACCATCGTGTCGTGGCTGTCCCTAAGCTTAACTCTTTCACAACTTTCCATCCCCTTTTGATTACGAACACGTATCTACCATCCCTTGACATCTCAAACACCTTAGATTCGATCCCAACAATCTTTGAATAACCCATTGCACACTAGCCTCAAACACAAATCACGCCATAGAAAACACCAAAAACATCACCACAAAAAATTACATCATAGGAGTTGGGTGTATTGAGAGAAGAATATATCACAAATTAAAAATTATTGATAAAACTTCATAGCCAATTGATCGATGATACTCCATGACTTACTAAAAGGCTAAAAGCTTACTTGGGAATATATATTTCATAATTACCCATCAAAACAGTGGCTAAGAAGACTTGAGAATTTTAGATGGGATTAGAAGAATATTTTCAAAATTTTAAAATATTTTAAGAAATTTTAAATTGTTTTGGAATCAATATTATTTTTTTTATCAATTTTTATTTGAATTTAAATAATAATTAGTTTATTTTTTTGGGGCATGGCCCTCTCTAGCCTCAACGTGGTTCCACCACTGTATCATAAAAGGGAACCAATACAAAGGGGGCAGCCATTTTACAACTTCAAAATAAAATATTAATTTTTTTAATTTAAATACACCAAAGTCAAAGCAATAGTCAACAAAATTTTAAAAGAACAAAATTTAATATGTAGTTGTGCACTAGTTGTATACTATTTGTGTCCATAGCATTTTTTTAAAAAATATATATATTTCATAATTAGTTAAAGATACTAGCCATAGCAACCATCAAAAAGTTTAATCTAACCAACATCAGGAGTCCAAATTAAGACCGATAAAAGCCCATAGGCAAAACCAACTAAATCTAATGGCCAGGGGACAAATGGGTAAACTTGAGATGTTAACTTTAGGGGGACGGCAACACAATATTAGCCATACCTCAGATGGAGGTAACTCGACCCCACCCTCAACAACATCATTGCTCGGTCTGGATGGAGTAGCACCTAGTCCTTGTAACAAAAAAAAAAGTATCTCAGAATTCATACTGACACATAATATTTATATATAAAAAAAAGGATAAAGTGAAACATATCAAAAAATCAAAAGAACTAGCAGTGACAGGCTCAACTGAAATTATTTTGTCACAAATACGGGCATGACTAGTTCGAAGCATTATGCAAACCTGATGTGTTCTCCATGGTAGTTCTTCCATTACTTTGCTCCACTCCAGAGGCAACCAATGCATTTGAATTAACTAACTGTTCATTGGATTTATCCTGCTTGCTGACTCTAGATAGTTCATCAGGCATAGATGCATTGATCTGTACTTTACCATGTGGAGGGGTATCACATGAAGCATCTTTCTTATGTACAATATGTTCTTCATCAAGAGGACTATCTTCTTTAACTCCATTATCCCCATTTACTGGCCAAGCCCTGCAAGAACTTGATTGTTCTGGTGCATTACTCTCATCTCCATTTCTGGAAGGATTTAAATGTTTAGGATTTATCACATTAGCACTGCCACCAGCACTGAGATCAATTTCCCCCACAGTTGCAGCACCACTTTTGACAGAATCACTCTTTGCCTTAACAACATCTTCAGTATCCTCTGCACCCTGAGGACGAGAAGGAACACCAAGCATGGGTTCCAGAAATGTTGTCCAAATCTTCATAACTTTATCCAACTGTTCACTTGTACAAACTTCTCCACAGGAATACTTAATGAGCTGATATAGATCTTCATGGATGTCAGGATCAGGGTACTCAAATTCCAAATTTGGAATGATTGGTCGTCTATTTCCAGCAGCAATAGCAAGTAGCACATCATCTTCCTTGCGCTTCTTCTCACTAATTTCTTTAATCTCCATCAATAAGGCTGCAAAACACATGACAAATAAACCATGAAAACTGAACATATGTTGCATCAGAACATCTTGTGGTAATTGGATGAGTCTATTGTCTTTTATATAATTATATTAATAGGTAAAGCAGCCTTTTTTATTCCGGTAGTATCGAGACTTTTATATTTTCCTTAGAAAAATTATGGTGACATTATCATGTCATGCATTAACACAGTTTATTTATTTTTTTTATAAGTAATAAAACTTCATTAAACGGCGTAATCTAAGTACAAATACATTTTGTGTACATTTGTAATCTTATGCACAAACATTGTTCCAAACAAGGAGAGAAGAAACAAAACATCAACAATTGCACAAGGGAGGAAGGAATTTATTCAAAAGGTTGCTAGTGATATTTATTTCAGTTATACAAAATTATCGTATGTCATGAACATTGAACATGACATATAAACTTTTGTGGTGTTAAGGAGCTTAAAATGTATCAATAGACCAAGATGTTAATGCAAAATTACCTTTTGTGCTCAAGCTCTTTGTGTCCTGTTGCTTGAAATAGAAGCTACGATGATCAAGCGATTTGTGATAATTCTTGGCATAAATTTCAGCCCAGACTTTATTAAAATCAGAGCGACACCGTGCCCACTCTTCTTGTTTCTGCTTCAGACGTGTTAGTATAACTGGCAAAGCAAGAGGTGCATTCTTCCTCAACACATCCATGACATCAAGTCCATGGTCGCCATATAAACGTTCAATGCACCTGAGATTCAGTGCTACAAAAACAGACAAGGAAAAATCCCCATCAGAAAAAAAAAAAAAAAAGAGTTAGCTTTACATATTGCAATACACGTACTTGAATAATTTTAAGTATTCTATTAGTCACTAATCAAACTACCTGTGAAGTGTTCCTCAACACGAACTGGACTGTCTGTTTTCAATGTATTGTTGTTGATCTTTTCCAATAGCTCTTCTACACGCTTGGTTGTTACATTTACAGACTCTAACAACATGTCCAGTTCAAACCTGACAGCAGAATTACAAAGAGATCACCTAAATTTCCACAGCACATATTTTAAACCATGATAAAGCTCCCAACTTTATATGATATCAATAGTGCTATTACCAACTCCAGAAAGCCCCATTTGGATTCGAAACTCACCTCAACTCATCTCATCGTTATAACTTTTTTAAATTCCCACACAAAATATAATAAACAAATCAACTTTTTCAAATCTCAAAACAATAATAATATTAAAAATAATATTCTAACAATATTTTATTCAACTCATCTACAACCATCTCAACTCATCTTAACTCACCTCTAAATCCCAACAGGGCCTAAATCTAAGCAATAGAACACAAGCATAGATGACAAATTAACAGCAACAACTAACAAGAGAAACAAAGCTAAAGTCCAATGAGAACAATACATTGAAAAACACAAAAAGGGAAAGAAACAAGGAACATAAATATAATAACCTCAGGCAACCTCTAACCTGTCATCTTCACAACGAAACAAGCTTTCTTCATACTGATTTTTGCGCATATGTTTAAAAGAGTAATCCTCACTTCCTGATGTGACAGACACCCAATGATCGTTCAATACTTCAGCACCAAGTTCTGTTCTATGGCTAGCTGAAGGTATTAGATACTGCATCATTGAAAGGAAAAAAAAACCCAGATGAATATAAAGAGTTACTAAAAGAAACTCAATCTCTAAAAATTATGAAATAAAAAAAGAAAGCATTGCATACATGTTTTGGCAGCAGACGGTAACTGGGAGTGCAGCGCTCACAATTGGATAGGTCAAGTTCATTAATAGGTTTTGCCATGTACTTATCCTTGCTGGAAAATAATGTCATCTTATGACCCCCAACGTCTTTATTGCCAAAGGCAGAACTTTTTTCAAGTCTATCCCTTTCCCGGTTTTCAACTCTATCCCTTTCTCGGTTTTCACAGTCTCTATCTTTCACCCCATCATCCTTTTCACGATCTCGATCTTTGTCCCTATCCTCTATCTTTACAGGTCTGGGCGAAGGTCCATCAATCCACAAGGCTTCTGTAATGAAGTAACAGTTCAATTAACGGCTCGTTTGTTTTTAGGAAACATTTCATCTCATCTCATCTCATCTCACCTCATTATTACAACTTTCCCAAATTCCCACACAAAATAAAATAAACAATTCAACTTTTTCAAATCCCAAAACAAAAATAATATTAAAAAATATATTCTAACAATATTTTATTCAACTTTTTAACTTTAATCTTAACTCATCTCATCTCATCTCTGAAAACAAACGAGTCCTAAATTTTACACTCCAAACATTAAGTTAGAGAAAATCATAATGCATTCACAGGAAACTACAAAAAGGTTTTGTTCAGAAACAACGCCAGCCTAAAACAACTCCCACAAAAAACTGCATCTAGCTTGAGAATAAAATAAGGGAAAGAAATCATCTTACGCACTTTTACTCATGACACCAGCAAGGAGAGCATCTGCAGTGCAAGACTTGGTTAGATACGAATTTAACAATGCAGAATCCATAGGTAAATGCTAGCTAAGAGTTACCATTCTTCTCACAACGTGCCAAGAATTCATTAAATCCATCCATAAGATCCGGATATCTTCCAAGTAAATCAGCCACCTGACATAAGTCAAAGAATCAAAAAATTAGTTATCCCATTCCTGTTAATGCCTCTTAAGTCAAAGGGGAAACTTAGCTAGTGTTATAAATGATTATTGAAAATGTTAAGCACACAAGCAAGCAGACACAAAATCTCTCTATATAAATTAGTGCAGTCAGCAACACCAGACTAGAAACTTACTCAAATTACAATACGCCACTTGCAGCAACAAATGCAGGAAAGGAAGTATTTGAAAAACTAGAGTTTGGTATATGCCTTCGCTAATGGACAGGGTTTAAAACATCTAATGCATTAACAATTTCTCAATCTAAAAAAATATGATGTGCTTAATTCATCAAGGAAAGACCAAAACAACATAATCTTTTTTCCATTGTGCTAAATCAGAATGTATACTTCTATTCCTTAATCCAGAAAAAGAGTCAAAAGAAACAAGCTTGCTACATATATGTCATCTGGTCTGGGATAACTCAAGTGTGCCCCAAATATGAAATCAATTTTATCTTAACCAACCTTACCCATGTTTTTTTTTTTTTTTAATAAGTAAAGAGTATATTAATAAAAGAATAGGCAATGCCATGTTCAGTAGAAAGAAGACCCTATACTACATAGGGGCAAAACATACAAGGAACTCATGAAAATCTTGGCCATTAAAATTAACGGCTATGGCCCAAGTACAAAAAGTTCGAAAAAAGAAAGCTTTTAGTTCCACCAACGATCTCTCTTTGTCCTCAAACGTCCGTTCATTGCGCTCTTGCCACACACACCACATGATGCAAATAGGCAGCATTTTCCATACAGCCTTGATCTGTTGATTGCCTCTTAGATCTGTCCAACTAGCCAACATCACCACTACTGACCAACCTTACCCATGTTATAGGAGATAAGAGAAGAAGAGGGTCTCATGCTAAGCTGTAGATTGACCAATTTAAACGGGCACCAACCACTGTAATTACGGCTGTGCATAGTGCCACCTTATGTCTATTCTTTATACAGAGCTCCAGCCAAACATTTGTATTTCAATAACCTACGAATTTTAGCACTTTTTTTTGTTTGAGGTAATATCGATCCTAGTGAATGATCAATAAACTCAAACCATATAACTTATCGAAATAAATAAATAAACTCAAGTATACAATGAGACCACAGTAAATTTATCAAATAACAGATATTTTATCAGCCATACCAAAGATTGCAATTCTGTTCGTGTAATTATTTCCTTGCTATAAATATGAAGGCACTTTAAAAATTCCTGGTAATCATCAGGGTTTCGTAATTTCTCCTTCACTTTCTCGCAAAAGGCAAACTCTTGACCGTACATACCTGCCAGAACATAAACCAAGTAAAAGAAGCAACGTAAGAAAAGGCAGGTTACAGAAAAATTACTAGATAAGGATTGATGAGAACTTATAGCATTTACATAGAAAATTCACCAAAAGATTTCTCTTCACATGATATGTAACATAGGATCGTAACTAAGAGAACAATACTAAAAAAAAGGGAAGCAAACATGCTTAGTATACATGTCCGGGAAAAAGGAGGAAAAAGATCACGCCATTGAACAGTGATAAAATTAAGCAATTAAGTTAATGTTGACATCTAGAGTTAATTATGAGTGACCTCTTTCTGAAAACACTGCAAATATTGAAGAACCTCTGAATGTTCCCATATAATTGATATCTTATCCAACAACAACATAAAACAAATGTGAATTATGTATTTTTCAATCAACAAATTTCTAATGCAAAATGATAAATTATTTTCCCCGTTTCCCAAATTAAAAACCATATTCAGACAGAAATAAGTTAAGAATGTACTTGAGAGATAAAGTGTTTTTGTAATAAGATTGGTAAGTGGAACAAGGGTGCAAAGTTTAGCAAAAGTCTTGAGTATAGCATCAAAACAGTTTAAACACTCACTTTTCAAGGAACCTTTATCTTCATAGGAGGATGAAATAGGACGCACTCCAAAGTTCTCGTCACCATCCCCACCTTGATGTAATTGGTCGGCAGAGTCATCAAGCCTACGAGAAGGTTTTCGTTTGTGGGGAAAACGTTGCATGTTGAAGTCCCTACTGCCATCATGCTCAAATTCTCTATCATCCCTTTCCCGTTCTCTCCTGTCTCTGTCTTCTCGCCTATCCTTTTCACCACGCTTCCGTTGCTCTTTCTCCACTCTCATCAAAGATCTATCATTTTCTGGATCAGGCCGGTCAACACTGAGGTCACGTTCACCATTTGAAGCCATTACCCTTTCTTTCTGGTAAAATGCTAGTATGTTAGCTGAATGATCATGAAATTGTGGGGTGACATGAAGATATGAAAATAAATAAACCTTGTCAACATGCATTGGCCGCATGATAGGCATGGCAGAAGTTCTATCCCGGAGCATTGAATTCCGACCAGATTGACCATAAGGAGTGGGAGCCGCGGCTGAGGTATCGGGCAGAAAATGGGTGAACTCATCAAGCAGGTCCTCGTGATCTTGGAAAAGTGCAGCAACCTAAATAAGGCAAAAGATAGAATCATCAATAGCAGAGACCACAATCTCTTTTGATAAGAGCAGAGACCAAAAATCTCAAAAAATGTTAAGAATAAATGCTGCAGCACCATAATGAGGGACAAGAAGAAGCAAACCTCCTGGTAGACCTCAGTGATGGACTTATTTTCCTTTCTGTACATATTCAAAATGTCCAAAAATGACTTATAAACTTGATCATCACCTTGAAATCGTGTCTGCAGAAGAGAATTGTTTAGATTACAACACCTGAAACCAAAAGCAAACCTCAGAAGAAGTTGTGGAATCTACCTTTATCTTGTTCACAAAACTTATAGCTTCTTCAAATTCCACCGGTTTCTTTGGTTGAGGTTGTTCATCCTCAAGTGGGAGGGTGATCTCATATCCCTTTGGCAAGAATGTATTGAAACCCAAAATTAAGTCTCGATGTCCTTTAAATAATTCCTTTACCCTTGCTATGACACCCGTAGTGTCAATTCTACAATAAAAAAAGTAATACCAATCAACAAGGTAAAATAAACAGTATCTCCATACCCCAAGAAAAGTATACAAAAAAAAAAAACGCCAGGATAAAGCATTAAGCAAATCATAATCAAACCTTTGAGCCTTGAAATCTTTCATGACTTCAAGAAAATCATCGTATTTTTCCCTTTTGTCTTGAAATATGTCCTTCACCGCCTTGAGATAGGCTAGGGCATCATTTGTTGTCAGTTTCTGTGTATTTCCCCCTCCCATCATCTGGGGCTGCCCAGACCTTCATTTCCCAAAAATAACACAGATAATTGGACAGATTGTGAGATTCACGAACTCTTCCAGTAGATCAATACCCAAAAAAATTTCCCCCCTAGAATAAAAAGTTAAATCTCCAACACATTCTCATCGTAAGCAGATGAGAAAAGTGCACATAACGGTCGCTATTTTTTTGGGTTTCTCTATCAACATCTAAACGAAATCAAACCTCTAGCAGAATTTATTATGCAAAAATAGGATCTTTTCTCAACGAATCAAACATATTTCACAGTCTCATCTAGAAAAATAAACAATAAAGAAAATAGTAACCACAAACGAAGTAAATCAATAAAAATCCATTAATAAAACTCGCACAACGACTGCCCCCCGGGGGGCCAAAAACAATTGCCAAAATTCACCACTTCAATTATTAAGAAGCTTAACCTCATCGTCTACACAGTAACACTAAAATGAATAAAAAAAAACAAAAGAGAAAAGAGAATAAAAACTCACGGTTCTCCTCTAGAAGAAGCCATAGGCCGTTTAAGTTGAGAGGCCATGTAAACGTCGTCTCTGGACCTCTTCATCTCTGCAAGCGAAGTTCTTCTCTCTTCAAGAGCAAATCATGCTTCCGACTCCGATGGAAAGCAAAATCCTGCAAGACCAACTCGCTCATTCACACGAATGAAACAACCAGAAAGCAGATCTAAAAGACAAAAAAAGACGAAAACAGGAATAATAATATCAGAAGCAAGAATTCCAATCCGGACCTCTCGAACAGATCACCTCTGAAGAGCCAAATCGTGACCAAAAAAAAAAAACACAAGTAATTCGCGTTACTTGAAGATGAAGCAACGTCCAGAGAAATCACAGGGAAAACGTTAATATTATCGAAGCGAAATTTGCAGGGAGAGAGATCGTTGAGTTGCCGAATACCAAAGTCTTCCAAACCAAGCTTTCAAAAAACAAACATACAAAACAAAGAAAGAATCCTCGGTCTGAAGATTACACGTGTTTATGCAACACAAGAAGGAGAGAATACTAAGGATTGAAAACAAGTTTTTACTTTTTGATTTTCTCGGAACACAAACAGGAAACAGAGGATACAATGTAGAGATAGAGAGAGAGACTTAGGAAGAATGGGGATATAAAAACGCGCACACATACAAACACTCACAATATACTCAAATAGAGGAGGAGAAGAATTGGGGGTGTGGTGTGGAGGTAAAGTAATTTTTATTTCTCGACGATCATTTTTCCCGGTTGCTTGATGTATGGGTTTACCGGCTACAGGCGGTCCATCTAATCCGACGTAGGCAACAAAATTAGGGCTTTATTGGCTCCAGTATTGGGAGCGTACCAACCACGGTCCAATTGTGATTTTTTTTTTCTTTTTCTTTTTTAACGAAATGGTGCAAAGTGGCAATCCGATGAAATTTTGTTAAAACAAAAGGGTTATATGTGTAATGTGGTTTGAATTGCAGCTTCCTTCCTGCTTGCCTAGGGTTTGGGGAGATCGGTGGTGGTGACTCTGGTGATGGCTTTGCAAGGAATTTGAGGGGTTATCTTTTGGTGGTGTTAGCTTTTGGGGGATTAGGGTTTTTTTGGGGCAAAGTACACTTTTTTTTTCAACCGGTTGTTGGTATTTGGTAAGTGATAATGATAAAATTAGAGGGGTGAAGAAGTAATTTAGTTTTCATTTTTTTTGAAAAAAAAAAAAAGTTTAATTATTTGAATTAAAGTGAACCGGGGGTTACATAGAAGTGAGGCCTTCTGTTCAGTTTTTAGCACCGGCTCCTTGGCCCAACTCCAAGCTCTGTTATTGTTTAGGGGTCAGGCTTCGGGCTCTGATGCAGAGGAGGTAAGGCCCATCCAAAAGCATGAATGGGCTAAAAAAGTTGAGCCCAATTCAGAAAAAGATAACACGAAGATGAATCAACCAATCCCATCAAAACATACTTGGATAAAAAAACCTGAAGATTGTTCCTTTATTTGCATGAAACTATGAGGTCTCTACGATATTCTTTTCTATTTTTATAATTTTTATGAGAGGTCAGGAATTCGGTCCTGGACAGCCTTCACGAGAGTTGGCTATTTACAGATGTTTATGATAGGTTTCCCTTCTCTTTTTATCTTCACTGATAAGTGGACCAACAAGTCGAGAAAAACACATTACTGAACAAGACAAAACTTTTTGGATCTGGTCAGGTCACGATCTTGTGGGCCTTCTCTAATGGGTCGAAACAAGTTTGGTGGATTCATATTGGGCTTTAATGGTTTTTTCTGGACCAACCTTGAATGGGCCCTATAGAGTAAAGAAAGCCCAAATAAGCCTACCTGCAAAGGTTGACCCAATGAACTGCTAAAAGTATTTAGTAGCTGCGCCGTATTAGAGGCTATTCTCATCGTATAAATAATATTTACAGTCATAAAATATGTAAATATTATATAATATTTTAAAATAAATAAATATATATATAATCTACATAAAAAATAAATTTCTTTTTAAAATAAATTCTATTATTTTTCAAAAAGAATATATAATACTTGCACAACACATAATTATACACTGTATTCCTCGTTTGGTCTGATTCCGTGATTGATCCATCTCTCGTGAAGATATAGAATTATTGGTAGATCATGATTTTTTTTTTATAAACTTACGATATTCAGATTGGGCTGCACCATGTAAACTAGATCACTTAAATCCCTCATTCACAGATATTTTATAAAAATAAATATAAATTAATATGTCTTAATGTAATATATTAGATTTTAAAATTATTTTTACTATAAAATATATTTGAAATGTCATATTAAATCACGTCAATTTCTTAATTTATTTTTATAAAATTTATTTATAGATGAAACATTTCTCATTTGTATATTTACAAAAGTACTGGTTGACTAAATTTTCTATGTTCTAGGATTGTCTCGTTATGACAAGTATTTCAAAGTGACTTGCTTATATTTTGAGGTCTTGAATTTTTCTTTCTCCGTCATTGGCCTTGAGAGCATTCGCATTCAGTGTCGTAGAGGATGTTTTCCCCTATATTTTGAAAAAAAAAATTAGAATTATGATCTCAAACCCTCCTCCGTCGTTGGTCACACGTCTCCTTCTTTTCGACCATTGGGTGCCCTCGTCGTTTTCGCCCTTCCTTCGCATTGTAGCCACTATCGACGGCAGCCTCACCATCGGAAATCAATGTAAGTCCTCATCCCCTCTCGATTTCCTCTATGGTTGGATTCCCCCTTCTCTCTTGCACATACTGATCTGTTTGACTTCCTCCATGTCTTGACTTTGTGAGAATCGGGATCCTCCATGAATGGCCACCGAACTTCTCTATTGCACTAATTTGTTCTTACTTGTGTTGGTTTTCATATTTCTCTTGCAATTTATAGAGCTCAGAGATTGGGATTTGCTATGCACTTATTTGGAACTATTTGGTGCACTGATCTATGAATTGCTTGCTCGAAGAAAAAAAAAACCTAGCTTTTTATAATCATCTGCTGTTTGATTGAGATTTGCTATTGCTGTAATTTTGTCTATTTGATGCACTGATATGTTCTTACTTGTGTTGTTTCCAACTTTTTGAGGAATTTACAAGCTTGTGATGTTGGATTGAGATTTGCTATTACTGTGATTTTGTCTATTTGGTGCACTAATCTATTCTTGCTTATGTTGTTTTCGAATTTTTCTTACAATTTACAAATTTGTGCTCAGAGATTGAGATTTTATTTTTGCTGTGATCTTGTTTTTTTCATGAACTAATTTGTTCTTACTTTCTCAAAAAAACCCTAACTTTTTACAAATACTGTCATCAGCTAATTAATTTGTGGGTTTGATTTTTAATTAAAAATTGATAAAAACTTCAATTCATAGCTTTCTTTGTTCTTTTTTATTTGTTATTGCTAACTCAAAACCCTAATTTTTTTTAAGATTGAGATTTTTGTGCACTAATCTGGTTGGGTTTTTAGTGCTCTGTTTGCACTAAAATTAGTTTTGACGGTGTTATTTTTGCATTGTTTATACTATTGTTGTGCTATTTTTGCGCTATTGTCAAAACTGTTGCTATTCCATAGTGCTGTTTTTGCATTGTTGGTGTGTTGTTTTTGCACTAAAATTGGTATTCAATGGTGCTATTTTTGCACATAAATTGGTATTGGTTTGCTATTTTTGCATTGAAATTGCAATCGAGGGTGCTTTTTTTTTGCATTGTTTGTGCTATTACTGTGTTGTTTTTGCATGTGTAGTGCTATTACCAAAACTGTTTTTACACTGAATTTGTTATTTCACTGATTAGAAAGTTGGCAACCAGTCTAGTGAGTATGTTTTATAATTTAATTCCTCAAAGAGCATGATTTATACTGATTTCCATGTCCTTTAACACATTTATATTTCTTTTCATTCTGAATTCCACCTTTCTTAGGTCTTTTGCAACATTTGGTATTGATCAATAATTATTTCTCTAGAGAGGGTGCATGTCTATTATAACTTATAAGACTGTGATGATGGTTGTAATTTCTATTTAGGAGGGGATTAATTCATAAATATTAATGGACCTGATCGATATGACAGGGCTTAAAATTATTAGATATTAATTTGGTTAAATCTTTTAACCCTGAATATAGATCATATATTCAATGGTCAAAAGGAGACTTGCAGTGAGCTTGAGCATTATGTTCTGGGTACTGGACAGTGGATATCTCGGTATAACATGGCTCGGTCCCGCGTGAGAGAACCTGTCAGAATTATGTAGTAGTCCTAATTTGTGTGTCTTTTCTGAAGACAGCTTTCTTTGAAGATTTTATATACCAAAGATTCTCCTTAGTGAAGTTTGCCTGATACAGCTTGACTTGTGCAGAACGTGATTTCTGTTGCTCAGAACTAATGGGACACCACCAATTATTGTGAACTTCATCAATCGGCTAGCTCAGGTAAAGCAAATGTGTATTCAAATCCAGAAATTATATTACTACTCACTTATAAGTTTTATCAAATCAAGTGATTTACATACCAATACACTTGAAAAATGTCATATTGGCCAACGTCACGACTATGAATAATAACATATATTTAAAATAAAGAAAGAATATTAACATTTTTTATAAAAATATAGATCTTATTATAAAAAAAAAATGAATAATTTCTTTCTTAATAATAGTAATGATAATAAAACTTGAGGCTACTATAGATTTTTAAATACAAAAATTGCCTCTCTCTGCTGTGCAATACTCCATCTAGATATGTCAACTATCTCCACAAGGTTTATAAAAATATATATTTATATATTATTATTATTATTATTATTATTATTATTATTATTATAAGAATAATTGAGTAATCATTGGTTGGTAAGCTTGCATTCCACAAGGTTTAGTGCTGACAACCAAAAGAAAAGAATACATACCTATTTCAATGATCTGACAATTTAAAATTAAATAATAAAATGTTAAATTATTTGTTTATTTCTGAGCTTATCCTTTTTGTATAGTTTGGTCACAGCAAAGCCAAAACCACAAGCCATCTGCATTTACAAAAAAACCACTGACATCGCATCATTGTCACCTTCTAATTTAGAATTTAGATCTGCTGCTTCATTTGACACAGAAATTTGTTAATTCCTTTATAGCCTTCAAAAATAGAAAAAAAAAAAATTGCTATGGCGCCAAAAACCAGTACATGATTGTTCTGAAACTTCCATGTGGAATTATGAAGGCTGAATATGATTATGTTATGCTAACACAACACTGCGACATGTTCCATATCAGAGTCGTGACAAATGCACCACTAAAGAATGGGCCCACCTCCAGGGCCCCACTTGCAGCGCTCTAGGACAGGCCCACCACATTCAATAGCCTATGTCATGCATGGAAACGATGAAGGCTTTTGTTATATATTCTTGAGAAATACTTTGGTTCCAAATTTAAGACTCAAAAAATATCTTGAATGAAATATTTTTTTTTTACTGAATAATTAAGAAAATATTTTTTAATAATGTTATAAATTTTTTATTTTTTTAAAAAATATTTATAATAATTAAAATATATATATATATAAAAAAAATTATACTATTTAAAATATTTTTTGAATTCCGAAACCGTAACAGTACTCTATATTCTTTATCCCAAGGAGTTTCGTAAAGAGGTCGCTTCTCCTTCATCGCATTCGTCCTTGCAATTGTAATCTCTCTTATTTTATTTCTTTCGAGTAGGAAATACACCTTGTCTACACATTCTCGTACGCATGAGTGTGACATTAAAAATCCTTAAATTGGAAATAATGAGTAATATTATTTTTTATTTTATTATTTTTAATTATATTGACTGACTTTATATATCAACTACTTGTATAAAAAGTTAATTACTCGCATTAACTAATGTACGTGAATGAGGAACGTAATGAATTGAAATTCAAGATAAGAAAGCAGTAGTTTTTAATACACAATACAGTTGTACCTAAAAGCTAGCAAAAATGTGTCTTTTGAGGTTTTCATACGATATCAAATTAGTATTCAATGAAAGAAAAATACTTCTTGAATGAGAAGAAATTATGAATTCAATTCACTTAATCATTATCCTTAATTTCTTTATATCATCATGCATGCATATACATGAAAACTGTTGCATTCAACGTTGAAGTAATTCCTAAGAAAAGGAATCTTGAAATACACATCTCCCGAAGAATATACTCATCAACATACCATATTACATATATCTATCCAAACATCCAAAAAAAAAAAAGAAAGAAAAAAAGAGGAGCTAGCTAGCACAGATTATTCATTAATCACGTTCATGAATCATGAACACGACTTAATAGTTTTTTGTCCCTCCGAATATGCGGGCAGGAACGTGTGAAGTTGGGTATCGCGATGGCGAAACCTCACAAAACCAGGTACATCACTCATCACGCCAAGAAGCAAGTGTATGGGGACTCTGAGAGTGACGCATGATCCAATTCAATCGGACCATTAGCCAACTTTCACGTGGCAACAGGCGTCGGCGAAGAACTAGGGAATGTTTTTTTTTTTTTTTTTTTTTGCCTTTCTTTTTTCGTGTATCATGCATGGCCTCCTGATGATCTGTACGTACGTAGTTCAATGATCAATCTTCCCTAGAACAAGACAAATAGCGCACCCCATGCTATGCCATATATATTGAATTAATGGTTCCAACCCAACCAAAAACGTACACAAGGTGGCATGCATGCATGTGAGGGTGTCGCTGGAGAAGGAAATTAACACACATGGGGAGGGGAGGGGAGCAGACAGATGCAATGATATTAACTACAGTTCGATGGTTTTGGTCTAGATTTCGGCCTCCCCATGTGAAGGCCTAGCAATCCAACACCAAGCTTATCATATCATCATGCCTTATCTGTCTCTTAGTCAAACAACATGGAGATGGACCATGATCTATACATGACCTTAATACGTACATAACCATTAATTAGGTCCACCTACACGATCTATTTATTTGCCTTTTTCCTCATCTTTCTAATTTGCCTATATATATGCATTTATCCTAATCTGTTAAGGAATTGGTTTTAAATCTTTATACTTGCCTCAAGTAGTAGTACTTGCTCTGAATTTGACAGTATAAAACAAGTCTTGCGAATATTTTGGTGTTTTTTTTTTTCGAACAGTCTGATCAAGCCCTCTCTTTCCCGAATTGTTGGAAGATTAACTGAACAATATCATCATGCATGTATTCAAGTTAGCATGGTTAGCAACTTCTCTGGTGATGTGAAATTTTCCCACTTCTTTTTGTCCCTCTACTTCTTTCCCATTAAATTTCCACAGTGGAAAAGATCGATCCGGCCTCCCTCGATAATAATTTTCTGATCATCCCTTGCTAAGGGAAATAAAAAGAAAAAGAAAGAGAAAGAGAAGAAAAAGCTGCAGTAAGTGTGTGGAATTAAAGCGTATGTAGATTCTTCTCAAGAGCACAAATTGAAATTGCAACTTCCTTTTAAAAAAAAAAAAAAATTCTGATCTTTAACGGCATAATATACTAAATAACCCATCATCTCTTTGCCATCATTCTCACGTGACACTGAAGAAGAAAAGTACCATCATGTGTATATACTTTTGTCATTGTAGATTCTCGCGCAACATTAATATTATTTAAAAAAAATGGAGTTATTTTAATGACAAGTACTGAACAACAGAAAACCTAAATTCATGGGTGTTATAATATTTGCCTTCTTCGTTTAGAATCTAAACTCATTTAAACTCATTATTAAATTTTAATACAAAATATAATAAATAATTTAAATTTTTCAAATTCTAAAATAATAATAATATTTTATTATCTCAACTTATTTAATTTTGAAATAAATCTCATTTCATCATGTAGTACTTTGAAGGTCCACTGGATATATACTTGATCATTCGACAGAAAGGAGGAACTAACTTTGCACATCAAAGTACTCTGTTTTTTTACCTTTTTTTAAATATGATTTTGCCATTAATCAGAAAGTAAATCTTTATAACCTTTTTTATTTTAATGTAGAATTTCAGTCTTAGTGGTAGTTGATTCTTATATATCCAAGTATCTAACATCAAGAAAAACAATAGAGAGTTTATATTAATGAGTAATGATATTTGTAGTTTTAAGATGTATAAATTTTAAATATTTATTTTTAAAAAAAGTAAATATAAATAAAATTCAAATGAAAAAAATAAAATTTAATAATGAATTTATATTTTTTAAAAATAAAATATGCAAAATTTAACTACTCTAAAAATATATTTAGCATCATTATGGAGTGAATAATTCAGAATCAAAAGTTATACAGTAAGCTATGGTTCGCATCCAAAGACTCAAAAGTAGAGGCATATTCGTTAGCCCATGTTTTACACAAATCAAGGCAATAAAATGGGGGCAAAAAGCTGTTGCCCACAGTTCTCAATAGGTTAATGCATCTAACACTTTAAAATTGTTGCTCTGTGCCAAAGTAAATATTAAAAGGATTCTGGTACAATTCTCAACTGTTTACAAGGACTTGAGGGTTTTCTTTTCTTTTATTATTCCCCTTTCTTGCAACTCTAAGGTTTCATTTGGAAGTTGAGCTCATCTCAATTCATCTCAATTCATCATTACAATTTTTTCAAATCTTAACATAAAATATAATAAACAATTCAACTTTTTCAAATTTCAAAATAATAATAATAATAAACAATAATATTTTATCATCTCAACTCAACTCACTTCAACATCTAAATCCACCCTAAATAAATGTTAATAAATATTTCTCACCTATCAAACACTCCATGTGAGCATTCACATTCACATTTGCATATGCATATATAAAATAATATTTGTATAATATAAACTTAAATTTTTTTATATTGAATTATGTATTTTTAAATATTTATATAATTATTAACAGTAACTATATAAATTTGAAAATTTATTATTTACTCTATAAAATATATTTTACTAATCAATGTAAAAGTTTTACTTAATGATAAAGTGGATCTCTAAAAAAGATAATTTTACGTATGTATATGCATAAACTAATATAAATACTCTAAGATAGGATCTACATGAAGTGTTTTAAGAGCTAAAAAAAAGGAAAAAAAGGCGTTAAAGATAATGTGTAAAGTAACTAGTTTGGATATAAACGTTGATGCGGCAATCTGATAACAACGGCACAAGGCGAGAGATCGGAAACTGCCAAAAACTTTTGTCATAAAAAATCAAAGAAGGTCACATGGGGGGGGATTTTCAGGCCTATTTATTGTCACCATGTTACCCTTCGATTTAGGGGGGAATTGGATATCATATGCCATTATAACACACTTTTTTTTTCTCTAAGTTTCTATCATTATTGCATTTTCACTTAATTCACGGGGGCATCTTTATTCTTTTACACCAGATTGCTCTTTTCCTCCAACCTTTCATCAAAAAAAGGGTCTAGAGAGATGCTGTAACGGTAGAGTAGTAGTACTGCAATAAGTTGGTGGGTAGATGGATAGAAGAGCTATATGGGCGCATTTACAACAATAATTATATATCTAACTGGCCTTTGCAATATTAATTTCATCGTGAGCTGCGATTCTGCATTGCAATTTGCATCTTGATATTACAAATCTGGATACTGTGCCCAATTCTTCCACCGAAATGTAAGTTGGTCGAAGGTGGCTGGCTGGCTGTCTAGCTTATGGGAAACCCTAGTCTCGGTCTAGCCTTTAAACGGCACCCTTTTTTGGTCACCCAGTACTACTGTCACGTGAAACTTAACTGTGCTTAATTACGCTATACAGTACTAATTTTACACTGTTGACTTCCCTAGACCCCTAATCACATGCTCAAGATTTAGGTCATTCCTTGTTGGATTTACTACCACGACGTTAACGTAAAAGGATGAAAACGGGAAAAGAATACGAACAAAAAGATTCTGTTTCTCATGTGCAGCGTTCTCGTCGTCTTAATGCACACCATGTTACAGTTCATGTTTATTATATATTTATGTTTTTTCATTTCATAATGGATAGCCATTGTTTCAAGCTTTTGATGATAAGTAGTTACGAATGAATCCGAGTCAAACCCTCCAGCTTTAATTAGATCTTCCCGGCCTTCATGTACCCACTTGGCATCTAATCATTTCATTATCTATTATCCGTGTCCACTATATGATGAGTCTAGTAAAAAAGAACATTTGTTATGTATTCTAAAAAAATAACACGTGTCCATACTATCTTTAACGAAATGATGAAAAATTATGTGTTCTTCATCCATCCATCGATCCATGTTATCCACCTCTATCAACGTTACAATTAGATGTAATATTTTTTTGAAACTCTCTCTGTTTGTAGAAAAAATTACGAGATATTTTTTTAAAAAATTATGAATTTTATTTTGATTTTTTTAATTATGAAAATCGAAATAAGAAAGAATTATTATTAAAATTATAAACTTGGATTCAAGATCACATTTCTAATTAGAATAGTGAGTTTTTGTTTTTATTTTTGTCTAAAAATATTTTGGACTCTCCAAATAATAGGATACCGAATAAACTCTAAAAAAATGAGGATTTTTAAAGTGCCTCCAGGAGGGAGAGCTGCTCTTATCAATCATGTTCTAAAAAGATTTTGGTTGCGTTTGAATGTTGAAGTGAGTTGAGTTGAGTTGAGTTGAATTGAGTTGAGATAATAAAATATTATTAAAATATTATTTATTATTATTATTATTATTATTATTTTGAGATTTGAAAAAGTTAAATTATTTATTATATTTTGTATTGAAATTTAAAAAAATTATAATGATGAGTTGAGAGGATTTTTAGTTTCAAACAAAGCCTTTTAAGTGATCAATCACTGTAGAAAGGGTAAGATGTTTGATAGAATGTGCCACCAAAAACCGCGGTTTACAGTTGGCTTTGGCTCTCTCTCGGAAGTTGAACGACAAAAAAATAAAAAAAAAATACCTCAACATTTAAAAACCCCACTGATCAATGCCATTCTCGACAAAACTTAACTCTAAAGTCCCATTCACGAACGCACACTTCCCAACCTCTGCCGCCAAATTACTACACGAAAGAGCAAACCCCACCCAACGCACGACCGGCACCGGTTGGATCAGTGGCTCCGACTGCCACCTAACCAATGCTCAAACTCTGATCGCTTAAGAAAATGTCTCTGAACAAACGGTTCTCTTCGAGTCCACCACAACCCGCCGGGTGGACTCACGATCTGAAGCACCGAGTAATCACCTGCCTCAACAAGCTCTCCGACCGAGACACCCTGGCACAGGCCACCAACGAGCTCCAGTCGATCGCCCGAGCCCTCAGCCAGGACTCCTTCTCTCCCTTCCTCAGCTGCCTTCACAACACCGACGCCTCTTCCAAGTCTCCGGTGCGCAAGCAATGCGTTCATCTCCTGACTCTCCTCTCTCACTCCCACGGTAACTCCCTGTCTCCCGTTCTCTCCAAAATGATCTCCACCGTCCTTCGACGTCTCCGTGACCCCGACTCCGCCGTGCGATCCGCCTGTATCGATGCGGTCGCGGCCATGTCCTCACAAATCACGAAGCCGCCATTCTCCGCGCTCTTTAAGCCATTGATGGACGCTGTCACTCTCGAACAGGACCTCAACTCGCAGATCGGGTCCTCTCTGTGCCTCGCCGCGGCGATTGAGGCCACACCGGACCCGGAGGTTGAGCTCTTGCGCAAGAGTTTGCCGAGGCTGGGGAAACTGGTGAAGAGCGAAGGGTTTAAGGCCAAGGCGGCGCTGTTGGTCCTCATCGGGAGTGTCGTTGGAGTCGGCGGGGCGTCGAATCGAGGAGTGTTGGACTGGTTGGTACCGTGTGTGATTGACTTCTTGAGTAGTGAGGATTGGGCGGTGCGGAAGGCCGCGGCGGAGGCGTTGGGAAAGGTGGCGGTGTTGGAGAAAGATATAGCTGCGGATTATAAGGCGTCCTGTTTAAATTCTTTGGAGAACCGGAGATTTGATAAGGTATGCAATAACTTATAAGGTTGATTCTGTTTAGTTGCTGAGAAAAGGTGGGCAAAGGAACCAGTGGAACTTTAGTCATATCAGTACATGGGAGTCCCTTAGGCTATAGAAGTGGTTGCCTGATATATGACATTTTGAAGATAAGGAAATTACAATAAGCTAAAGCAGAACACTAAAAAAATATGGTCATTTCTCAAAATTATTTTCTTCGGCTTCTCGGAAAATTAGATGGAATTATAGTGGATACTTGTTTTATTTTTTTATTTTGAAACTTTTGATCTGATTAAATTTTGTGTAACAGGTGAAGGTCGTACGGGAGACCATGAATCATACCTTGGAGTCGTGGAAGGAAGTTCCTTGTGCGCCTGAGGAGGTCTCTGTTTCATCTTCTAAATCATCTTCAACAGGTAAGAACTAGTGGCTTTAAATTGTTTTTTACCTGCTTGAGAATCTTATATTTCAGAAAGATCATCACTTAATTGATTGCAAAACAGCTTCCTTGTTCAATCCTTCAGTACTGCTTGAGAGACAATTAGATGGATTATGACATAAATTTCGCATTTTTAAAACCCATTTCAACACGGTATCTAAAGAGTTTTGTATTCTGATATTTATGTAGCAAAAAAAAAAAAGAAAAAAAAAAGAATCATTTTGCGTTCACAATGATTAATCTATGGATCAAATTGCAAAAATGGGAGTTTTCACATAGAAACATAAAGGTTTTGCAATTAATTTGTCAAATTATAGTATTCTAGTTCTGGGTTACAGTCACCGGTTCTCTTCTTCTCTTTCAACTTTAGCTGTTGAAATTGACCCACCACTGCTCAACCTATCTAAATATCAATTGCATGTTTTGGGGGTTTTCATATGGGGGCAGATAACAGTACTGGCGGATGCTTCCATCCCATCTCCCAAATTCCAAATAATGACGTCTTTAAGACTCCAAAACCAAAGAAAACAGTCCCCACAAACAGGTCCCAGCCCTCTGCTAGTTTTGTGACCTCCACCAACAGAGACTGTCATCAGAAGAGTAATGACAGGCATTCAAGTGCAGACATGTTTTCTAAGCTGGATCACAAGGAAACCTCTGGTTGCAAAATTGAAGTTGCGGTCCCAAACTCTTCCTCGTCGAAGTTGGCTTGTGAAGATGGTATGAGGAGGAGTTTTGTCAGGAACTTGGAATCAGGAGAGAAAGAGAACGGTGGGAATTCCAAGCCAGAAACAAAGCGTATGCTCTTCAGCAAGCCCTGTGATGAAAAAGTGCATAAATTTGGTAGTTTAAGATCTGGGTCACGTGTGGTACCGTTTCAAGATGATGAGAACCATGACTTGAATGCTGTAGTCAGCGACATAGTTGAAGAGTTTCATGAGAATAATAAAGATGTTGAGGACCTTTCTTTAATCCGTGAACAACTTCTTCAAATTGAACACCAGCAATTCAGTTTGTTAGAACTTCTCCAGGTACGATTCCAAAGGATGATTTCAGCTCTTTGTCCTCCGGTTTTTAAAAACCCGGAGTCATTTCACTTGGCATATTAATTGCTTGAATGTCATTTTAATTAGAAGAGCACATTTAAGCCTAGGCTGTTATTTCCTTTTTACTGTGAATGAGATTTACAGGATGTCAACTGAACTTGAGCATGTTGTTTCTTGCCACTTCTAAATAATTATGCTACTTGTGAAGAATGCCGTCAACATGCTTATTTCTGTTACAGCCTTGTTTTTTCGTTTTCTTCAAGATTAACATATAATTGCGAGAAAAGTAAGCTACTGAAGCAAAGCCTGCCTTTCACTATGGTTTTTTCTCCTAACCTGTTTTTGCAGTATCATTTGGAACATACAATAGAAACTACATACCCCAACCCCAACCCCCCCCCCCCAAAAAAAAAAAAATTATAAAGGGAATCTACGTTATATAGCTGGCAAAATCTTTTCGTATAATGAAAACATACAACCTTTTTTACAATCCTTTATACAACTATGTTTTAAACGAGGGACATTTTATTTTTGTAAAGTAACTTATAAAAGTAACATCACTTTACATAAATACCCTCATCTTAAAACATGGTTGTATAAATGATTGTACATGTATCAGTACTCATGAAAGAATGGATAAAAAATAATCAATCTTAAAGAGTTCCAAAGAAAATGCCCAACATTTCACAGAATCCATTGACAGATACAAGTCGGTTTTTCATTATAGTTTCTAGTCGTTTGTCAGTTTGTGCATTTCATCTGCCTTCCTTGACTAGGGATAGGTTGAAATCAGTAGTAATAACAGAGAAGATATTTCTACTCTGCCGATTAATATCTTTTTTCTTTAATCAAATCTAGAGATTCATGGGAAGCTCTCAGAGTGGAATAAATTCTCTAGAGACACGTGTACATGGCCTAGAGGTGGCACTGGAGGAAATTTCGTATGATTTGGCAATATCTAGTGGAAGGATCCCAAACATTGACTCTGCAGAAAACACGTGTTGCAAGCTGCCTGGTGCAGAATTCTTGAGTTCCAAATTTTGGCGGAGAGCAGAAGGCCGGTATTCTACTTCAAGGTTCCTTTCTTCCGATCCAGAAAGTCGACGATTTCAACCCGAAAATAGGATTGAAAATGTTGTGAAACCATTGGAAGATGGACATGAAGACTCGAGGGGGAACTTAAGACGTTATTCAAACAGTAAACCTAATAACATAATCCAAGATGTTGAGAGGGTACAAGTTTGCAATGCCAGTAGATTCAATGGGGCTTCACTTTCTAGTTTTACCGCACATTGAACCTGAGCGACAGGTAATCTTAATGTTTGATTCTAACCTCTGTATTGCAATAATTCTTGTCTACTGATCTGTTTGGCATGATAGTTGACTCATTTTTGGTTAATATCAGCTGTGTTTGGAGGGGGAGGGAGTATATTATGCATTTTACATCCTGAAATTGGTATTTCTGTTGAAGAACATTTCCATTGTTTTGATTACTAAAGATTAATCTCTCCTTTTAGGATGTATAGACTTATTGGTAACCATACTGTGATAAAATAACACTACGGAAGCTATTACATATTTTAAATTTTGTCAGGGTTTGTTTGTCTTGTGAATTGCATGTTACACCCAAAAGAACTTGGCTTTGAAATCAATTTGATTGACTGCCATTGCAGATAATGTGCCTAGTTGGAATGGAGTTTAAATGGCCAATCTCAGCTGAGGCGCAGGCATTATGGGTCATCAAAATCTCAAGATGACCAAGGAAAATGCACCAGGCTATTGATCAAGTCTTCCGTAGAGGTGCATGAGTGCAACATTTCTGATTCGATGAGGGGGAATTGGGTTTTTTTTTTTTTTTAATTTTTTAGATGCAGCATTCAGTTTAAAATGCCATACTAGAGTAAGTCTTCTTTGCATGTGTGAATTTATATCGTATCCGTGCCATTGCCCTACCCGTGGAAAGGATTAATTTGTACATAAATAAATGCTCACACATCACACATATTTCCAAGGCTTCCTCTTTCTTGTTCTATGTAGTAAATAAGCATCAATATATTGGGATATAGAAGGCCTGCTGGGAGTATGCTATTTGCTCAATCTTAATGTCTTTTCCCTTCATATGAAAATGTGAGACAAATCTGACAAGATTTCAAAATTCAAATGCGATGTGGTGGTGCTGGAAAAATACAGCGAGCAACATCTCTAGAGGCATGGAGACCTGTGTTGATTTGGTGACTTGGCAAAGGGTGAGAAGACTCTTATGAATGTTTTCTTGTCTTGTCATATATGATGAACCTGATAACCTGACCCTCATAATGGCCCAGTTCGAACTGGTACTCAAGTTATAACCGAACGAGGGACTTTTGGAATTTATAAAGGAGATTCAAATTACACTTGGGTGGCATTGAGACCAAATATAAAGAATCTCCAATAATATATCGAGTTTCAAATTTACCCTAATGTAGGGTCTTTTGGGATGAGCCATTGATTCAAATTTCATGTGTGAGAGAGAGAAGAGAGAGAGAGAGAGAGAGATGTGTAAATTGAAGGCGATGTTGCAGTGGAAGGCAGGGACCACGAGTATGGGTCATGCTAAAACTATAATTTGTGTTAATGGTGCATTTCGATTGTTTGTTGGCGTTGGAGATCATCAAGGACTGGAGGGACGGTGTTGCAACCATAAAAACATCGATGATGACGGCTGGCTAGCGAAGACGGATGGCAAGCATTAAACTTTAGGTTGCGTTTGGATGTTGAGAGGAGTTGAGTTTTTTATGAATAGTAATGAGTTGAGATTGTTGAATGAGTTTAGTGGAGTCCACTTAAAATGAGTTTAAAATATGTTTGGATGTTAAGATGATTTTAGATATATTTTTATGAAAAGTTGTAAAATAAATGGGACGCACCAATATTTTATACTGTTTATGTTACAGTAAAAATGGAATACTGCACGAATCTGGTGCCAAGAAACTCCGGTTTTTAATTTGACTCCATTGGCACTGTAGCCAAATGCCGCCAGCCTTGACCATGCAGGCCATGGAAAATTGCCACGGTTTTTTTTTTTGAATTGTGAATAGTATCCGTATTCTTTGATTATTGTTATTTTTTATATTACTTTTTCTTTAATTTTTTTTTTATCCGTTGGATTTTGAATGAAACGGTAGTTTTAGGATTGTTGGGGAAGAAGGACGGGAAAGAGAGAGGGAGAGACAGTAGAGGAGTTGTAACGGAATGAAAAAAAAAAATTCAAATGTGCAGACGAGTCAGGAATCTCTACAAAGTAGGAAAATGTCACTTTCATCTACAGTGTAGAAATGAGTTACGGTTTGAAACTCGGCTCAAAAGTACATTTGGATGGCAGACGAAGTTTAAAAAGGAACTAATCTGAGCTGCTTTCAGCATCCAAACTTAGTGATCTGATTCTGGCAGAACTTGAGCAAATTTGAGCCCAGAAAAAAAAACAAGCACAAAAATTAAGCTAGAAGATCCATGAGTTTGATGGGAGAGGGACACCGGATACGGGGTGATGGAGTGCTGCAAGCTGGAAACTTCCTTAGAAGGTATATAAATAGAAAATTCTCTGGTACTTAAAATGGAACAAAAATGAGCTATGTAGGTAGTTGCCAAAAAGGAAAAAAGTGACGAGGGAAAGAGAGGAGGAGGAGGGCGTTGCATGCTGTCACTATTCACTCTTACCACTTATATTTATACTTTTTTTTTTTTTTAAATGTGGAGATTTTTTTATAAGATGTGAAGTGCAGAATAGTAAATAGTGACTAATAATAACAATTTTTCTGGAATTTTTCATCCATGAAATGTACTTTGATTTGCTTAAAGGTATACTTTCTAAATTCCTAATTTCCATATCCTATCAATTTATTGATTTCTAAATGACCATTAAAAGCGCACTACTATAAAAAGGTTATACCAAATGTGACAAAAAAGAGTTCACATGCGAAGGATGCTCACCCACAAGCCAACATGTACTCATGCTCTAAAGCCTAATCTCTTCCTACTCCTACCTCTGCCTCTGTCCACGGTATTATTTTTACATCTTCCTTTTTCTCCTTTGGTTCGCATGATTGCCAAATACAGTAACTTGCTTACAAAATAAGTTACGAAATATAGTAACTTTTTTTTTTTTTTAAGAAGAGCCGGAAGCCACCCACATAGCAGCTCCGTCCCAATTTTATTAATAAACCCTCACTTGTGGCGGAGGAATACCGTGATTACAACCCGAGACCTGGGGCTACAAGAAAACCAAAACCAGGTCCCCAAAAAACCAAATAAACTCAACCACAATACAAAAGGCAACAAGAAACAAAATAAAGCAGAACTACAAGACCAAAACCTGCAAGAGAAACCTGCACAAACATAGAGTAAGAAAAATTAAACTGATAGCAGAAGAAGAAACATACCTGGAGAAACCAACGCTTTTAATCAACTAGCAACGTCTTCGAATTTTCCCGAGATAGGGAAGACCCCCTCTATCCAACCGGATATTACCTCTAATAGGAACAGGCAGCTCAGATAAAGAAAACCAAGAGCCAGTGTGACCCTTAGCACCCATTTTAGCAAATCCATCAGCAACCGAGTTACATTCTCTATAGCAGTGCACAATAGAAACATTAAGACCAGCTATACGAGTCTGAATTTCATCCCAATAATCTTCCATATACCATAGGCCACATCTCTTATTCCTCAACCAGTTAAGCACTAGCATGGAGTCAAGTTCTATCTCCACAGAAAAAAAACCCAACAAACCAATGTACCGAATCCCATGAAGAAGGCCCATCAGTTCAGCATAGTTGTTAGAATTATGCCCAGTGGCTTCAGCAAACCCGCAAAGCAAATTACCTTTAGCATCCCGAATGATACCTTCAGCACTCGAAGGACCCGGATTACCAAGAGAACACCCATCCACATTTAATTTAACCCAACCTGGCTTAGGCGGCTTCCACGTGATCGGAGAAATAAACTCCTTCCTCAGAACATTTAAAGGCATATTGAAACATTGTAAAATACCTTCATCACGCCGAGTAAGTTACTATATTGAAATATAGTAACTTGCTTGCAAAATAAAGAAAAATGATAAACGTGTAATATTTTTTATAATTATGTTTTAAATAAAGAGTATTTTTTATAAATTAACTTATAATATGTAAATATCCTCATTGTACCACTATTCTAAAATAAAATAACTAAAGTAAATTGCTTACAAAATAAAGTAAAATAAATAAAAAAGAAATCTATACAATTTCTTACTATTTACATAACTTTTATACACTATATTTTTTTAATTTTTTTAATTTTTTGTATTAAATATTAAATATATAAATAATAAATAAAAGAATTGAATTAGTTTAAAATTAAAAAATTAAAAATTAAAAAAATATAATGTGAGAAAATTAAAAAAATTATGTAGTATTGCTCCATAAATAAATGGAATGAGTACAAGTGAAGTGGACGGCCAGTTGTCGTTGATTGGAAAGTTGAGCTTAACGTGAAGGCCACTTTTGTTAGGAAACCAAGGGAGCCCATTTTTTAAAATGAAAATTAAATAGAAGTTGGGTTAGAGCTGAGTAAACTAGCTAATAGCTAGAATGCTTAAAAGGCTGCTGCACTCAGGCTTAGCTTGGGGCTGAGATTCCTTTTGAATTCCCAGCCTGCCCAAGTCCAGGGCTATTTTCCTAGCCTTTTATTTTCCCCCTTTTACCTGTTTTTTGTTTGGGCGTAAAATGGACAGCAGATAAGAAAGATGCGTGAGACCAAAACCAACAAAGCAACAGAGGCCTCGATATGATATCCACAAGAGGATTTTCTTCGGAGGGAAATTCCAGGGGGTTTTCTTACGTGTTTTTTCTCAAGAGAAATTATATTCTTAAGTCTCATACACTACATATTAATATTTTTATAATTTTTTTAATTTTATTCTTTTATTAAATGTGTAATATATAGATTATGAATAGAATAATTCAATTATTTTAAGAATAATAAAACCATTTAATGGTATGGATTTATCCCTTTCTGAATTATAAAAAGTTATTGAGATAAAAAGATTTTTTTAGCGAATCCTGGTCTCGATTCAAAGGCGAGACAATGTGCAATTATCTAAACGGTACAAAGTCCTTAGAAATTTTTAAACTTAAGCCATTTTTCATAAACAATGATACGTTGGAATTGGTGTAGTACTTAGGGACTGTGCAGGGAGGTCTTCATGACAGTAACAAAAAGAGAGGTAGTAGTTCAAGAATCTTCTGATATAGAATTGTTGGCTATCTTTAGAGGTTTATAGTTATGTATACCACTTGGATTACATCATTTGATCATTGAAAGTGATTCTCTCTTAGTGGTGCAAGAAGTTCAAGACTTACAACAATCTGATTTATTGTTGAAAAATATAGTTTTAGATGTACGACAAATGATGCAAAGATTTCAGAATTGCACAATAGAACTTGCTAGATATGCAAGATATGTTCAGGATTTAATGGTTTGGTGGGAGTTTGTTCACCCTTGTATTCAACAAGTCATTTGGACTGAAAAGTCTGTATAATTTTTCAATTTATGAAAAATGAAATTATATCTTTCATATAAAAAAGAAGAAGAAGAAGAAGAAGAAGAAGAAGAAGAAGAAGATATTCTATTAAAATATGATTGTCACTCAGAATTCTAAGACGGGTGGTCCTGCATTTAAATTCACATATGCATTAGGGTATAACATTTAATTGATTAGTCTTAATATTCTCTTTAAATTAAAGAGAATAATATTATCTTTTAACTTATATAATATAAACAATAAATCTTCCCAACCTCCTAACACTCCACACTCCACATTTTTTTTAATTTTAATTATTTTTTTCTTTTATCAAATATTTATTATATGAATAATGAATAGAAAATTTAAAATAATTTAAAAAGAATAAACTCAAAAAATTTTTTAAAAAAAATATTAAAAAATTTAAAAATTTAAAAAGATGTGGAGTGTGGAGTGTGGTGGAGGTTGTGTAGCAAAACTCTAATATAAAATCTACTGTGCCCTTTAATTTATACCACTCATTTTACCTTATTGACGTGACACCACAATATGATGCCACGTGACTTATTAAAAAAAATTAAAAAATATATATATTCAGAACAAAATGGCTTCCGTAAATACAAAAAAAAGGACTAAAACATTATATTCCATTTACTCTTTTATATTTATGTTTTTAATATTTTTTATTAAGTCATATGATACCACATTATAGTGTCACGTCAAAGAGACAAAATGAGTAATATAAATTCGAGGGCATAATAGCATTTCTCATAAAATTTCTTCCACTATACGAAAATTGATATAATACCAGAAAACGTTGATATAATAAAGGTAGCTAAGATGAAATCTCCGTGTCAAGATGCAAGTATGCTTTGTCAAATGATTAGAAAGCAGGGATTTGGACGTGGCCACAACTCAATATAACTGACAAATCCACCTCCAACCAAATCCTTGCCTCTAATTTGGACGTGGCCTAGGCTGCTGTTGATGATAAAAACGTATTTTTAAAGCCATGGAGTTTTGTTCTTCTGAAACTACATCGTCCATTGTTTTTTTTTTTTTTAAATTTTTTGTAAATTAAGAATTAAATAATATATGCAAGAAGGTATGCTTATTAAGTGAATAATAATAATAATAATATCTATTTAAATCTCTAGTTTTTATTTAAAATTAAACTTATTAAATGAGAAAAAAAAAACATGTTTAATCAAGTTACTAATTATTTCTAGTTTTAAAACACATATTTTAAAGAGAGAGATAAATCTGAATAGAAGAGATAATGATCACCAATTTCATTACCACCCGGTGAGATTACAAGAAAAAGAAATTGAGTTCACAAAAATGGAAAGTTGCCTAGCAGATTCAGATGCTTGAAGCAAATCTTCAACCTTTTTTCTTGGATTTTGATAATACATACTATAAGAATCTTTGATATATCTTTAAAACATTTTAAACTCAAGAATATTTAAAAAAACTATGGGTATATTATATATATATATATATATATACATATATAGCTAAATATGTTAACCCCATAATTTAACAATAAGCTACTCGCCAAAAATGATAAAATATTCTTTATATTCCCCGCAAAAAAAGAAAAAGAAAAAAAAAACTATATATAATATTGCAAACATAGAAAAACCCAATGATCAAAACTAAGAAGAATAATGCTAGAGTTCCGGCTGGGAGCTTCCGCGGGGAGCTCCTGCTGGAGCTCTAACATGTGTTTTTAGATGTTTTTTTATATAGATTTTTTTTAATAATTTCAAAAATTTTAAAAAAATAAAATTTTTTTACAATATTATTAAAAGATACTTTCTTAATCACGTAGTAAAATAAAAAATATTTTTTTATTTTACTTTGTGATTAAAGAAATATTTTTTAATAAATTTTTTAATTTTCTAATTAAGGAATTATTTTTAATGATATTTTTAATTTATTTTATTTTTTAAAAATAACAAAAAATATTAAAAAATTTATATAAAAAATAATTTAAAAAAATACATAAAAATACGGGTGTGTTTGGATATTGGAATGAGTTGAGTTAAGTTGAATTGAGATAATAAAATATTGTTAGAATATTATTTTTTAATATTATTATTATTTTGGGATTTGAAAAAGTTGAATTGTTTATTATATTTTATGTTAGAATTTGAAAAAGTTATAATGATGAGTTGAGATGAGTTGAGATGATCCAAACTCACCCGTTAGAGCTCCCACCAACCACCAACTAAGAAAGGCTCCATTTGGGAGTGAACTACGTGGGCAGGCAGCAGGCTTATGACAACTCAAAAGTCAGAAATTATTATTTTTTTTTTCTTTTAGAATACTTTTCTGTTTAGATGGATTGGTATGTTTCAATTATAAGGCTATGAAGTAAAGGCAAGTGGCATGCCACTCTATTTCAAAAAATTATTTTTTTTAAAAAAAGCTGTTACTTATGTCATATCGTTTTCAATGATTAAGAGAGGGTATTGCACGAAATAATCAAAGAAGATTCCGCTGATCCACTTCATATCGATCATAATATTCTCGGAAATTATTATTTAAAAAAAAATACTAATAACACAAATTTATCCATAAAATTAACGAAATGTCCTTGTCTACCCAGAAGCTCACCTTCTCCCTTCACTTTATATAGAGGTGGACCCATGCTCTGCAGTTGCAACTATCCTAGCTCATCCATTTCCAGAAAGAATCTATTCATTTATTTTTTAGAGAAAATATATTTACAATCGTGAATTGCATAATCGCTACATAATCATTTTTAAAAAAATAAATAAAATATAAGACCTACATGAAAAAAATTAATTTTTTAATAGTAGACCCCACTCTTTTTTAAAAAAATTATTCGGAGATTACGCATTTCACGATTGTATGTAGAATTACTCTTCATTTTATCATCATATTTTCGTGATCTCATAACGTGATATTAGATGATAAATTCACAAATCAAATATAATAAATAATTTACAATTATTTAATACCACATCATAAAATGATAAAATAAAGATAAAAATTGAAATAATAAATAACATTACTCTAATCACAATCAACCACTTAATTTTATATTTTTTTTCTATTTTTCCTCTCTTTTATCTTTTTAACATGTTTATTAGCCCCTAATACCTTTTTCAGAAAGAAAGAAAAAAAGGAAAAAAAAAAAAAAAGAGGAGAGACATAGGAGAGTAAGAAATGCCTAAATTGTGGGTGAAGAGTTCAACAGTACCATACTTGTCTAATAATCCTCCTTTTGAGTTGTTATGTCCCAATAATTCCGTGAATGTATGCGGAGTGGTGGGTTAAGATTATACGCCTCCAAGAGATTAATCAGCAGATTATTTAAATAAAAACAATTAAAAAGAAAAATTAGAAATGCATAAACCTCCCCAGACATGCAATTTCCACCATATATGAAGAATATTCTTACATGTGACCACAGCACTAGCAGGGTCAATTCAAACCATTAAAGAATTAGAAAAACAAAAGGAAAATAAGGAATTAATGATTTAGGAAAAATATTTGCATCAGCCTACTATTCATCACACACTTAACACACTTAATGTATTGAGGTTTAAAAAAAAAAAAAAAAATTTGAATGCATGGTGTGTGAAGTGTGTAGGTTGATGCATAGAATTACCCAATGATTTAAATCTACTATCTTTCTAAAAATGGTGTGAGAAAAGTCATCATTTAGTTCCATTTCCACGTCTTGCCATACTTGTTCCTAAGATTTTTAGGTTTAAAAGCATCCATTTTACATTGTAGACCTAAAATGTTAGGCTTATTTCATTTACGCGTTTTGATAGACTCTTAAAATGTTAGGTTTAAACTTGGAAGAGTTTTTTGTTTTTGAAAAGAATATTATATGTACGTATAACCTTACGTATTGTGTGATAGTTTTATATTTTCAATTTTTTTTTTAAAAAAAATTGAATTTCAGATTTTAAAATTTTCGTCATTTCAATAGCTGACACGTCAATACGTATGAATTTGTATATAAAATTGTATATATAGATGACATTTTCCTTCTAGAAATAGACATGAGATGGAGAAAACTCCATTAACTTTGTGCAGAAGTCATTTTGAATCAGCCGCCTCCACACGGACCACACGCATGATTCTTAATGACCTTCGCACAAAATCAACTTCTCTTATTTTACTGAGAACAAAACGCACGCATGGGGGTGGGTGGCTATTAGCTAGGGTTTATTATTATTATTATTATTTTTCTTTTTTGTTGGGTGCAAGATGGTACCATTGCCAATATTTTAGAACCCAAAAAGAAAGGGAAAAAAAAGGAGGGCTTAAACTGGACGTTACCTAGCTAGCTAGCTAGCTAGAGACATTAAAAAATATAAGAAAATGCATGGGCCATACCTACGATTTAAAGGGTTTAAAAATTAATAGATTGACCAACAAAAGCCTATGTCACTGCGTCTATCTGCCAGTGAAGTTTTTGGCCATTTCAATGGAGGCAAAGATGAAAGATGCCAGAAATGCTATAAAATAGTGGAAAGCTTATGGACAAGACAAAGGAGTTGATACCATACTTCTCAAAGAGAAACAAAGACAGCTTAATACATGAGTGGTTTGGCGCTCTTGTATGGACATAGATACCTTACCCCATCCTATATGCCAGCTATATTAATATTAATACTAATATATGTATGCACCAAGTGGGAGTTCCATTTCACCAGCATTATTTGACAACATATGAACTCCTAGGATGAATTTGGGTGTTATCTACCTTTTTGTGCTAAAGACTACACAACTCATAATCATTTACTAGAATAATATTGTTCGACCTACCTTTTATCTTACAATATTTTCTCTCTCTACAAGGACACTATCAAATATTACTAGAATACTATTTGCAATTTGGTTTTATTGGTAAAAGGAATAAGATTAACTTGGAATATACATGAAATGAACTAAAATGTGCACACCTCCAAAATTGGGTTTTTTTTTTTCAAATTCCATTTCACTGTTCTTAACTTCTACCCACGTCACAAAACCCAATACCCACCCTCACGGCGATACCCACCCTCAGTTGCCACTGTAGTTACCCTTAAGCTATGTTTAGGTGTCAAACATATCTCAAATCAATCATTGATAGAACTTACTACTTTTTTAAATTTCCATAAAAGTTAATCATATCTTAACCTACTTTATACATTCAAATGCATATATCAATCTAATTCATACATTCAAACACTTCTCAATAAAATCTACAAAACAAATCTATTTATAGATAAACTCGGATCATCTAAAAATACCTTAACACCCAAACGTAGCCGTTTTAGAGGTAATGACACACTCGACATGGTCTCGCAACCTCCTCACTTACCATCATAGTTGCCGATACTCTCAGAGATAATGACTTGCCAAACATGTTGATTGTTTTCATCTCTTTTTTTTGGCTCAACGTTTTTGTCTCATGTTTGATGCTCTTGTTGGTTCGAAATTCCATTTAATTCTTATTGTTGTTCTAAAGAGCAATGCCTCCGGCAACTCCTAAAAACATGTGCGACACAAGCAGATTCATAGATCGAAAATCGTTCGGAGGAAAGTGATGGTTTTGCAAAAATCATCGCATGTGGTTCTCCCGTGCCGCCCACATCTACGCGTGGTCCTCACGCGCCACCCTTTCTAGTAGCTCTTATCGACACATGCGTCAGATCACCGAACTCACCGCCACCAGACCTTTCAGATCTGACATTTGTGGCTGAAAATAGACAAGTGTGTTGCCGTTGCAAATTCCAAAGTCTATCGGAGTTAGTCCAAAATATAATTCATCATTTTTTGCATATGTCTTACTATTTTTATTTCCTTATTGTTAATTAAAATAATAATAAAAAAAAAAAAGAATTTTTCTCCCGGACGTTTGAGGTTGAATCATCTCTTTCTATGAAGGGTGATGTTGAGTTTTTGTTTAGACAAAGAGTGTTGCCTCTTAGACTTTTGTCTGTAGAGGGTATCATTAATGGTGAAAACTATACTAGTCACAAAAAAAAATAGTATAATGATGGAGCTCCAAATGTATTATTTTGATTTATGATGTCATGCTTGATATGGAAACATTCCAGAATATATCCGATCATGAATATAAATTTATCTAATGAATGAATAATGACAGTTCTCCTTCGAAGAAAAGAAAAGAAAAGAGCAATGCCTTGATTTTCTTAAATTAATAAAAGAGTAATAAAATCCTGCTGAAAACCAATAAAGAAATCAGGAATTTATAAAAGGCAATAAATCTCATGGCAAAGGAAGATGTTTACTTCCTTCCAAGCCGATAAAAGTTAATGCCACGAAAAATTGGCAAAACGAAACCAATAGGTCCAAGCAGCAAAATGGAAAGATGTTAATTACCATATTCGTTTTTATAATTTCTCTCAACTAATCTCATTTAATTATTATAATTTTTTTAAATTTTTATATAAAATAAAATAAATAATTCAGCCTTTTGAAATTTTAAAATAAAAATAATATTAAAAACATATATTTTAATAATATTTTATTTAATTTTTAACTTTAATCTCAATTTATCTCATTTGTAAAAATAAATTATGCCTAAATTTCTTTTCTAAAGCCAAGCAATAGAATAAAAAATTTATCCAATCTGGCTTTGGCTTCTCTTATATAATAATGGCTTTATTGGCAATTATATATATATATATTTATAGAAAAAAAAAAAAAAAAAACAACAACAAATAGGTGTAAAGTCAAAGTACGCACCTTCGCACTTGGTTGGCCAGTTGGGTTTGGACTTGAACTGCAGCAACTCATTGAATTAACGAATACTCAACAGCCCACACCAAGCAAAATCTTTCTTTCCTCCACCAATTAACGCGTTCCAATCCGACACCCAAGAAAAGAATATAAATCCCTGTCGGCACGGCATCACATTTCCACATTCTCTCTGTATTCTTCTTTTTCTTTTTATTATTCACCTTCTTCTTCTTCTTAATTACTTCTTCTTCGATTCCGTTTAGCGTTTGGGTTCCGATCAAGAAGAGAAAGAGAGATGGATTCGGAACAACGCCGCAAGCGAAAGCGTATGGGCCGGTCGTACTCGCAGGGACACTACTTGTCGCTTAGATCTTTCGTTCTTTGCTTGTCCTTCTTTGTCTTCCTAGCCTTCTTGTCCTCCGATCGCTTCTCGATTGGCGCCGTGTCGTTTCGACCGGTTCTCAGAGCCTCCTCCACCTTAACCCTCTTGTCCTCGTCCCCCAGCAGTTCCATTCTTGATTCTTTCCACGACAAATTCTTGCCCCTGAGAGTAGAGGATAGGGTTTTGTTCCCTGATCACCTGCTCCTACTGGTGTCTAATAAACTCCATGAAAGCGAAGAGTTGGAGTGCGTTTACTCCACATTCTTGAACGGTTCCGGCGAGCTTCTTCGAGATAAGAGGAGCCAAGAAGTGGGTATTCGACCTGTGCTGTCCACTGAACCGTACGATGCGCTTCGGTCGATTGTGAGGTGTCCGCTACCGCCGGTGAATTACTCGACCGCCGCCGTAGATCTGCGGAGGCTTCGGAGCGGCGAGGCGGGCCATTATGAGTGGTCCGTGGGGGCTAACCAGACGGTGTATTGGTGGGAGAAGTTGGCTTATGAGGCGGTTTTGGACGGAGATACGGTGGCTGTGTTCGTCAAGGGATTAAATCTTCGGCCGCATAAGAAATCGGATCCGACCCAATTTAGATGCCATTTTGGGTTTGGGAACTGGGGGAGCGATGAAGGGTTTGTGTTCAAAACTCGAGCTGTTTCGGCTGCACAGGAAGTTGTTCGGTGTCTGTTGCCTCGGAGCATTAGGAACAACCCGGAGAGGGCTCAGGGAATTAGGGTAGCCATTAGTCATGCCAATGCCAGAGCTCATCATGTTCATGAGCCTATGCCTTCTGTGGCCAGAATTCACGACACCAAGTCTGAGGAAAACAAGCAAAATCGGAGCAAGTATGAGCTCTGTGTGTGTAGCATGGTATGGAACCAAGCGCCAGCGCTGCGAGAGTGGATTATGTACCACGCCTGGCTAGGGGTTGAACGCTGGTTTATCTATGACAACAACAGCGATGATGGCATTGACGAGGTGATTAAAGAGCTTGACTCTCAAAACTACAATGTTAGTAGGCAGAGCTGGCCGTGGATTAAAACCCAGGAGGCTGGTTTTTCACATTGTGCATTGAGAGCAAGAAATGAATGCAAGTGGGTGGGATTCTTTGATGTTGATGAATTCTACTACTTCCCTCGTTCGTTTCGTCACCCAAAAGGAGATGGTCTTCCTGGTCAGAATTCGCTCAAGTCCATGGTTGCCCATTTTTCGTCTTCCAATTCAATCGCAGAGATCAGAACAGCTTGCCACAGCTTTGGGCCATCTGGGTTGAGTTCACCTCCAATACAGGGGGTAACCGTTGGGTACACTTGCCGGCTGCAAAGTCCTGAGCGGCACAAATCTATTGTGCGTCCAGATTTGCTTGACACTTCTCTTCTCAATGTGGTGCATCACTTTCAGCTTAGGGAAGGATTCAGGTACTTGAATATGCTAGAAAGCACTGCCGTTTTAAACCACTACAAATACCAGGTGTGGGAGACATTTAAAGCCAAGTTCTTCAGAAGGGTTGCTACCTACGTTGTTGACTGGCGGGAGGATCAAAATAAAGGATCAAAAGATAGAGCACCTGGGTTAGGGACTGAAGCCATTGAGCCGCTGAATTGGAAGTTACGCTTCTGCGAGGTTTGGGATACTGGCCTGAGGGACTTCATTTCGGCCTATCTTGTTGACCCTCTTACCGGTTTGCTGCCTTGGGAGAGGTCTTCTCTGTAACACGGATACATAATCAGGGTGCTTTCAGCTTAGCTCCCCATGTAGACAGACATATACGAGAGCCGCCACTGATTCTTTTCATTGTTTTGGTCTTCTGTTCACTGATTTTTTTGTTTTTATTTTTTAATTTTTTTTATACATGCCACGAATTTATTATAGGGATCACACACATGTAAATTTGTGACAACATGAAATGAAAGTTTTTTTCCATTTTTTGTCTATAATCTTGTTGAATGATTCATCGATTTATTTCTCCATTTCTTTCTTAACGTTCGAGATTAGGACTACTGATGGTACTACTGATAGGCAAGATATATAATCCACCGAATAGTTGGGCGAAAAATGAGTGAAGCATGTACTGGTAAGTGGGCAATTAATGGACTAGTTTCACATCATGAAACGTTGAGGAGAATGGTCAGGATATATGACCTATTATGCAATTTCAAGTGAAGGTGATGTTTAAAGCATACTTTTCAATACTTTTCAGAAGTACTTACAAATGAATCTGATTTCCTTATCGCCCAAGTTTGGAAGTGTCTTCATAAGATAAGGTTCGCCAGAAGTTGAAAGATCAGTTCAACTTCTAGTCAGTATAATCACACAGATAAAAAATGAAAAACAAACATGTTTTTATACCAGAGATACATAAGAATGTTACTTGCAATTCTTTAAAAAAGGGGATAATTAGAATAATTCAACACTTATTTATCCTGTCGTGTTGGAACGGGGAATGCATACTTTTTAAAGGAATCCGGCCCTTAAAACTCACTAGGATGAGCGTATTATTGAACCAAACAAAACAAGAAGCAATAAAACCAAATACAGATAAGGAACTAAAAACTATTAGACAAGTAAGCCTCTCCAGACCATACAAGTGCACAGTGTGCCATGCAAAAAGTTCGGTTAAGACAATGCCAAATCGCACCATGTATACAAATGGAAACTAACCATACATGCTCTGAATTATGCCTTCCAAATTGTCCACACTAACAATCCATTCATCTCCTCCAAATAGAGATTTTAGAAAATGTCCAAATTAACACTTGGGCTGAGGGTCAAGTTACTGTTGCTCGCAACATGAGAAAAAGCAAGATGCCTTAAAATGAGAGAGAGAGAGAGAGAGAGAAGGTGAGGATAAGAAGAGTAACCCAAATAATTTTATGTTCTAACTACAAGATAGGTGGAGCAAAATTAGATCTGGTGATCACAAACCCTCGAAATGGAGGCACAATTAACTTAATGTGGATATGAGTCTTAATTTTCCTTTCCCTTTCAGGAGGAAACCATTTATATCTATCACATTTGGGGTAAAGTTAGTCATGCAATAAGCCACAATAGAAAAATAATTTTAAACCTATGTTCAAGCTTAGGGATTTGACGTTGAACTGAATCTCTGTTTTGCCGCTGATGTTCCACGCAAGCTATTCTGTTATAGGCACCTCCAGACATGGAGCAAGGGGAAAGGACAGGGTCAAATATATACATTGCTAACTTTCAGACTACAAATCTGTGGTACATAGAACGATATACCGGAGTTTAAAATTTTGATATCAAAGAGATGTTTTAAGAGAATTAAAAACTGTACCCAGTTGAACGACACTAATACCCAACATCTATCATGCCAAGCATCCTCTGATAGCTAGAATTAACAATTCGAAAGAAGGGAATGAAAAATAAAAGGAAGAAAGCAGCTACACAGTTTAACTCTCCTCAATCAATGATGAATTACCAGAGTTTAAAATTAGCAATCTGAGAGAGAAGCGCCTGACCAGAAGTAGTAAAACCCCTAATTGTGTCACCACCAACAATTGCAATTCCTTTCTTTCCAAGTGGCTGCATAATTACCGCCAGCAAAGTGAGGCTGGTATAAGTTTCTCTTTGAAAGGAACATTTTTAAAACCTTGCACTTGCCAAGAAAAGTCAACTTCAGTCCATGCATGATACCTGTGTATTTGAAGGCTGAAATGGCAGCTTAGACTTCCCAGGATAAAGAGATAGGTTGGCCAGGTAGCTCTCTGCAAAATCAGGTAAAATGATGGTTTCCAGATGATTTGTTTTGGTGGAAAACTTAAGAGTTTATGACACTGTCAAATACTTGAAAATTCTAATAGGAAGTTCGTTTAAATAACTTCAAAGCTCCAGATTTCATAAGATTCTGCTAGAGTTATCCTTGCATTAGTTTATTGGCATCCACAGCCACAGCCTCATCACACCAATAAAAGATTTAGCTGTGAAACCAACTTGAAGGATACAGTGTCTATCGTAAACAACAACTAGCGTCCTGCAGCATGACACATCTGACAGAGATTCCCACACCTTGAGAATGAGCAATGAAAAGCAAAAATTAAGCAGACTGAATAGTTTCTATACGTGCCAATTACAACAAAGGTTTCTTCCCCTCTCCTTGACAACCAACAGGGCATAACTATTCTGTATATTTGCAAATGATATTTAGACAACTCCCAATTTAATAAATAATTCTACCATTATATTAAAGGAATTGGGGCTAGTGGCTCTGAACTATAATGTAAAATTGAGACATCCATTTTATATTCAACTTGAACCAAACTCCATCTTTTGAAACTTAGCATCGTAAAGATTACATTGTCTCTCTGTATGCATCATCTTCCATTTGACAATCTGACATAAAAAGAGAGGTTCTCATTATTTTGTAACACTAAAAGGTTATGAATCTTGCGAGAAAGTAGAAACCAGCTGAGTTAAAAAAATAAAGCAGGTGCATAAAGAATAAAGATCACTGTGAACATCGTAGGAAAGGCGATATAATGCGCATTACCACATTAATTAAGAAACTACAGAATCAGGGAGATGAGGGCATATTCTCTGGCATTTAACTCCTTCAGGACTTACCTGAAATCAAAACATAACCAATAAAAACGAACCCTAACTTGGAAGGGATAGAAATTTTTTTTTTGATAAGCTGGAAGGGATAGAAAAATAGACCTGACCAACCAACTAAAATGAGAGAGAAACTAGGTTTCAAAAGCATAAGGGAAACCACCACAGATATTGACTTTGGTTGGATTGACAGCCATACGAGACAGGTTAGGATATTGGTGACAGCCAATCCAAGTGTCAAAAGATCAGCTCTTGACTGTGAACTGCAGGGTGGATAAATATCACATGAATATGACCATTGAATATTAAAGTTTTAATCTATAAGTGCTTGAGAAAAATGTAAGACAGCAATGATGAACTCAGAACAGATTAACTTTGCGGGAGTTCCATAAAAATAAATCCTATGCTACTTGAAATTCGAAATAAGAACAAAAAATTGAACTTATAGACCTCCAACAAAGTAAGCAGTAGGCACTAGCTAGACTTCAACTCCTCCCCCCATGTCAGTGCTTTGTGCACTATATTAATACACATCCCATCCGAAGCCCCCAGAGAAAGGAGGAAGGTTGTGATGGGTTGACAACCAGTGTCAAATTTGGTTACCTTTCAAAAATCTTATAGCTTGACTTTGAACATGCTGGTAACGTAGTCATACATTCAAGTTTCAGAAAGGTAGTAAGTTTGTAGAATCGTATCATGACTCTTGATACTACTCTCTCTCTCTCTCTCTCTCTCTCTCTCTATATATATATATATATATCAGAGAACTGGCCAAAAACCTAGAAGCTGATAAGTCTGATAACAGCACTTGTAAATCTCACGTCCTGTTTCTCTATTATATCTTTATTATTTTATTTGGAATACCCTAATTTAAAGATCTTGGAGCCATCGCTAAACAGGTCATGCGACCTAACACTATACCTGCAACACAATGACGTACATGCGCATGAATTCAGCGAGATGGCATTAGCTGAAAACTGAACAAAGACTTCCAGGTTCTTTTTTTTCCCCAGCTTCTCTAAGCCCTTTTTATGGAAATCAAACCATGTTCCCGTCAAATGAAGAAGTTACACAAGTACATCTTTTTTTTTTTTGATAAGTAAACTGTTACACAAGTACATCTATTCATGAAGCAAAGCGGATTTAGGGGAAACCAGCAGTTGTATGCTCCAGTTGGTATACATTGTGGTTAATATCCACCAAGAAAAAGATAATCGGGAACACAATTACATGCAGTGGACGACTTAATTGGTTAGGGATCTTGAAAATAAAAATAAAATAAAGTATAGAAAAGATAAGGGAGAGAGAGAGAGAGAGAATGAGGGAGAAACTTTGAGGGCTACATATAACATATGTCCAAATGATGCTAGAGAAATAATGGAAATCAAATAAATCAATGATACTGATTGATTTACACAATAAACTAAATATGGTAGAGAATAAGTCATATTTTAACATCCTCCCTCAAACTTAGGATGAAAAATTTGGAAATCAAAGTTTGAAATTTGAGTGTAGCCTTCGTATCCATTGATTGATAGCAGATGAGATGGTCAAAATGGTGTTGGGGATGAAGTGTCTCGCAACTGGAGCAAATTTGAGTGTTGCCTTCATATCTATTGATTGATAGTGGATGAGATGGTAAAATTGGTGTTGGGGACGAAGTGACTCGCAACTAGAGCATCAAATCTAGAGTTGTGGCCAACAATGGATTGTATATAGCCATGGTCAACTATAAGACCAAAATTAGAAGGCTGAAACCCAATAAAAAATGAGAAGACAGCTAATAACGATACTCCAAATGCATGGATATGACGGCAAATGGGATCAGACTTTCACAGTTCAAATGATATGTACCATGTGAACTTAATTTTGAAAATTTTTTTTTTTTTCCAGAAAAAGCAACGTTGAAGATTGGATAGCACCAAGCGGCGATAGGCTCGCCGGAAAAATACCATAGCGTTGGGATCGGGTCTTTCACAGATCGGATGATTTGTGCCATGCAATCTTAATTCTGAAGTTTGATTTCAGAACAAGCAGTGTTGAAGGTTGGAAAGCACCGAGAGGCTACAAGCTTGCCAAAAAGTGACGGCAGAAAAATACCCAAGTCACCATTCTTTTTACATATCATCTTTTCATGCAGTGGAACAAGATCAAAATGACAAGAACAATAAGAGAATCGAGGCCACCAACGTACAAATGAGATGGTGAAGGGATTTGTCAATGGACGTGTAAGGTGAAGGAGTGGCTGTGATTTAGCTCCAGACTTTTGGCCGCACCATGCCAGAACCAACTTTTCAAAGACCTTAACAAAAACATTGTTGCCAAAGAAGTCAATCCACCATCGGTAATTAAAGAACATCCTTGCAAATTCAAAGTTCTGATAGAACCTGCCCTCCCAATCGCTGCAAGAGCTTTATCTGTAATCAAATTGCACCAACTCAAATCCAAATACGTCAAAGCTGGAGCCAAGTTAATAACTGAAACAACTCCAACATCCCCAATATTCTTCCTCCTCCGTCGTAAAACTTTCAACAATTTGTAGAAAATAAAAATAAAATAAGGAGATGAGGAAGTGACGTAACTGAGAAAATTTTGTAAGAGGTAATGCTAGAGGGAGAACTATAAAATAAACGGTACATAGAATCGAGCCTGGCCTTAGCCAAAGGCTCTGATACAATGTAGAAAATAAAAATAAAATAAAATATAGAAGAGAGAAGAGAGATGAAGAGAGAGAGAGAGAGAGAGATTTTAGTTTAAATTGTACTTAATGCATAACATATGTTCCTATTTACAGGAAACGATGCTAGAGAAATAATAGAAATACAATAAATCAATAATACTAATGGATATTGATTGATTTACACAATAAACTAAATATAGTAAAAAATAAGTCATATTACCAAACATACTAGAATATTATGAATATATTATAAGTAGTGTTCTTACGTAATATTCTAACAACGGAATCTTGAGGTTCAAAATGACACTAATTAATCAATTAATAAAAGCAATTACCGCCAATGTAAGTTGCAAGATAACTCAGAATCCCCGAACTATAACACACAATGGCCGGAAGCAGATAGCATATCAAGTTCATTACCTGATACTGTTGAAAGGAATATTAAGCTGGAATTGAGCAAGTAGTATTGGAGCCAAAGCATGACCAACAATACCAAAGTAAACGCTCAAAACTACAAATCAAGCACAAATTTAACCAAAATGCTGACAATTTCTCGTTGAGATCATTACCTGCTCGCATCAGCAACCGGAATGCCCGAAATAGTGCGGTTAAGGAGAACAGCCAAGAGCTACGCCCCTCCAATATAAATCGATAAGCTCTGGACAGAGTCGTCGTTGTTGGAGACCAAATCTGCAATCCAGTCCCTCCTAGGCTTTGACAGTTTGACCTCTTGTAATGTCCCTGTGAATTTGAAGAAGAAGAAATCCCTAAAGAAGAAGCACGGGAAAGAGGGCTTAGCACGACGATCGTAGTGGCAGTTTGGGGTTCCGTGGATTGGGACTACGTAGGAGGATTCCCGCTACCATCGGAATAAATAAGACCAAAATATAAAAATGAATACTATTTAAAACACTAATTTATTTTTTTAATATTATAAAATATATAAATGAAATTTAAATTTTATAAAGTAACGTCCGTACAAGCTTATAAGTTAAAGGACAAGTTTCGGAGAGCCATTTCTAAAAAAAGTGACTATATTAGATATAAAAATGATATTTTATTATATAATTTTAGTGTGGAGTCTATTTTTTACAAAGAACTCATGCGAAACTTGTATATTTAAAATTTGTATAAATCATTGCTTATAATATAATTTGAGCTTTGCTATTCATAAGCCACATATTCCACACACCACAATTTCTTTTATTTTTTTCAATTATTTTTAGATTTGTTTTTGTTTTATTCTTCTTAAAATAATTGAATTTTTCTACTTATCATTTATATACCACACATTTGATAAGAGAAAAAAATTAAAAATAAATAACAAAAAGGGTGGTGTGTGATGTGTGAGACTTATGAATAGAATTTTTTTTATAATTTACATATTTCATCTTACTCTTAATTGCACAAAAATATTTGAAGAGAATAATCAAAACTCCTTTCAATTCATTGTTGAAATTAAATTATGAGAAATGATTTTTATAAGCGTCAATAGAAAAGTTCTTTATAAGTCCATTGTAAAAAAGTAGACCACAACATAAAAATGTTAAAAAAAAAAAATACTTTTTGAGTGGGATTTACATTTTTACAAAATGCATGTATGAGATGATAAAACAGAGGATTCATTACCTATTATTCCTGTTGGAATCATGTATGAAGATTCGGGAGTTTCAGTAAATACACATTTGAAGATCAAGTCTACAGATCAATCAAATCCTTGTAAATAATTTTAGTGTGATAGCAGCCTTAAGTTTAGCAATCCTTGTAAATATTTCTAGCATGATAACAGCCTTGAGTTTAGCCTTTCATCTTGTAATTATCCTTTTGTAGAAGATAGAAAGTTATATAAATATATATGATCACACACTGTTTTGAGTGTGGTGAGATTTCTTCATCTGTTCTAATTTACCAAAATTATTTTTGGTATCAGAGGAATACAATGTCTTCCGCTTCGCTAAATGTTAGTAATTTTGTTACTCTCAAGCTCAAGCCTGAGAATTACCCACTCTGGCGTGAGCAAGTCCTTACACTTGCTGAAAGCCAAGAGCTCATAGACTTTTTCACAGGAGAAAGCCAATCTCCAGTTGTTATACTTCCAACAATCGATGGAACTCATATTGCTTTCAATCCAGAATACAAAAAATGGAAAACGGCAGATCATTTACTGCGAGGATGGATCATTGGCACCTTAGTAGAAAAAGCTTTTGGTCATGTCATTGGTTTTGATACCTCAGCACAAGTTTGGGCAGCTCTCAAGGAAACCTATGCCCAGTCCTCTTAAGAACGACAATTTCATCTCAATCAACAACTCACATACATGAAGAAAACTCATGAAGTTTCTCTCATTGACTACCTTCGAAAGTTTAAGGAGGTATGTGATAGTCTTGCTGCTATTGGACACACGGTTAATGACAAAAACAAAGTTTTTTCATTGCTTACAGGACTTGGCGCACGGTATGAATCTTTCACTACCTTAATGCTCAATCCACCAATGTCCTCTTACAATGAAGTAGTTCCCCTACTTCAAAGTTATGAGACTCGTCTAAACCTTCATACACCAGATTCCTTTCAGTATACTGCTTTCTATGCAGAGAAAAATGTTGGAAAACCTACCAACAAGACTTTCAAGCCATCAAATCATTTTTCCTCCAAAGGCCGAGGCTTTGCTCCCTCTAATAATCAAAACAAAAACTTCAAACAAGGATCCTCTTCAGCAAATTTTTCCCGTGAAAGCAATCATGATCTGACATGCCAGATATGTGGCAAGAAAGGACATCCTGCAATTCGTTGTTGGCTCGTTTTAATCACTCAGTGCAACCAGATAATTTACCTCAAGCCTTCACTGCTCTTCAACTCGATCTTGAGGCACACCATGAGGAATGGACTTGGGATACTGGTGCATCTACACATATGACCTCTCATGGAGGTAACCTACATAATCTTCGATCTTATAATGGTCATGATCATGTTATGCTAGGTAATGGTAAATTTTTGAAAGTAACGCATATTGGTGATGCCGTTATTGGTTCTGGTCCTTCTGTTATTATCTTACGAGATGTTCTTCTAGTTCCTGAATTAGAAAGAAGCTTATTGTCTGTAGGACAACTTACCTCTGATTATCCAGTGACTTGTGAATTTTCTAATCAAGATTTTGTGATTCAAGACCAATTGACACAATAGGTATTGATGAGGGGAATAAAGAGGGGTAACTTGTATTCCATCCATGCTCATCCAGTGGCTCTCTTCTCCACAAGGTTTCAGACAATATCAGAAGATATCTGGCACCAACGCCTTGGACATCCCCAGGCTACTGCAGTAGCACATCTTCGCAAGACAGATTTAATCAAGGCTAGTAGCAATAAAGACACCATCATATGTGAAAATTATCAATTAGGAAAACTTTCTAAGTTGCCATTTATTTTGTATGACTCTAAGACTTATGCACCTTTTGAAAAAATTCATATTGATTTATGGGGTCCAACCCCAGTTATCTCCATGCATCAGTTTCGGTTTTATGCAGCACTAGTGGATGATTTTACTAAGTTTGTGTGGTTAATTCCATTAAAACACAAGTTTGATTTCTTTGACCAATTTATTCTATTTGAGAAATTCGTCAAATGACAATTTAATGGTTTCTTTAAAATAATTCAAACTGATGGAGGAGGAGAGTTTGTCAACCAACGTTTTCAAAGGCATTTAAAAGAGTCTGGGATTGTTCATTAGCTTTCATGTCCTTACACACCCAAGCAAAATGGGATGGTCGAAAGGAGACATCATGTGATCCGAGAATTAGGCATTACCATGCTAATTCATGCAAATATTTCTAAACTGTTTTGGGTTGAAGCATTCACAACAACAGTTTTCCTTATTAATCGTATTCCCACAGCCACACTTAAATGTGACTCACCTTTCCATCCATTATATGGAAAACATCCAGACTACTCCTCGTTACGAATCTTTGGTTCATGGTGCTACCCTTACTTATGAGACTCTGAGAAATAAATTTGATAACAAGTCTTTATCTTGTGTGTTTATGGGTTACAGTGACAGGCACAAAGGATATTGATGCTTCTCACCCTCAACAAACAGATTTTATATATCACGACATGTGGTATTTAATGAAGCGCTTTTGCCTTACAAAAAATCCAGTAATACACCTATCTCATCCATTGAATCTCAAACCACTACTTTTCGTGAATTTGATTCTTGGACCACTCTTTCTCAAGATAAGTCATCTGCCAGTTTTATACACTCAGACAACGATGATAATCCTCTCACTCTAAATGTACCATTGAAAAATTTAATTACTATGACTGAGCTTACCTGCCATGAGGATAGTGTGCCACTATCTGCATCGAATTTAAGTGAAAATCCCAATGTCAATGATCTCTTGGTTTCACAGGCTCCCTCTATTGCTTATTCCTCCTCTATTGAGTCATCTATTGAGCCTTGTGTTGAGCAAATCTTGAGTCCTGCTGCAGTTGATAATGCTACATCTACTGGAACAATTTTAGCAGGTCAATCTAATTTTGAAATGGCTATTCATCCCATGGTCACACGCAGTTAGGTAGGAGTTCGAAAACCAAATCCAAAATATGCTCTTTTACATGATTTTGATTCTATACCAAAAGAACCACGATCTGTTAAAACTGCTTTATCTCATTCTGGTTGGAGAAAAGCCATGCAAGATGAACTCGATGCCTTAAACCAACAAAACACATGGACTCTAGTTCCTCATACACCAGTAACAAATGTTGTTGGATCTCGATGGGTGTACAAAGTAAAGCTCAAAGCTAATGGCACAGTAGAACGGCTCAAAGAGCGGCTTGTTGCTAAAGGGTATCATCAATTACCTGGAATTGATTTCATAGAAACTTACTCACCTGTTGTCAAACCAGGTACAATTTGGCTAGCACTCTCACTTGCCACAGTTAAAGGATGGGATGTTCGACAACTTGATGTTAAGAATGTATTTTTACATGGCTCTCTTACTGAAAAAATATTCATGGAACAACCACCAGGATTTCAAGATCCTACCTCTCTTGATTCTGTTTGTCACTTAACCAAAGCCATTTATGGCCTCAAACAAGCCCCAAGGGCTTGGTTTGACAGATTTTGTTATCATATTTTACAATCTGGTTTTCAGTGCAGCTCAACAGATCCTAGTTTGTTTGTTCACCATTCGGACCAATGAACATTGACACTACTTCTTTATGTAGATGACATAATACTCACAGATTCCTCTTCAACTCTTATTCAGGAATTCATCAACAATCTCCATAGTGAATTTGCCATGAAAGACCTCGGATCACTACATTATATTTTAGGAATCCAAGTATGCTCAATATCAAGTGGCTTGTTTCTTCAACAAACATGATATGCAGTAAATATCTTGGAGCGCAATAGCATGCATGAATGAAAACCTATCAAGACTCCCATGTGTACCAAGACAACACCTGATCCTAATTCACCATTGCATCCTGATCCTCATTCATATAGATCTCTCGTAGGTGCTCTACAATACTTGACCTTGAGACGTCCTGATCTCTCATATTGTGTCAACTTTGTGTCTCAGTTCATGCATGCACCTACTGAATATCGCTTTGGTTTAGCGCGAAGGATACTACGTTATGTCAAAGGTACTGTCAAGCTTGGTCTTCACATTCAAGCCTCTAGTTCTCTCGATCTTTATGGGTTCTCGGATGTTGATTGGGCTGGATGCCACCTTACACAAAGATCAACGACTGGTTATTGCACTTACTTAGGGAGTAATATTATTTAATGGTGTGAAAAAAAAACCAACAGTTTCTTGATCCAGTTCCGAAGCTGAATATCGTGCACTTGCTCAAGTTGCTGCTGAAATCACTTGGCTAACATCCATTCTACGTGACCTTCATGTCCCTTTGCCTCAAGCTCCTACATTATTCTGTGATAACATCAGCTCTCTATTCATGACAGTAAACCCAATTTTTCATGCACGGAGTAAACGCATTAAAGTTGATTATCACTACATCCGAGAGTGTGTCTCTCTTGGTTTGCTTGTTACAAAACATGTCTCCACTCAATTTCAGATTGCAAATATCTTCACAAAGCCACAATTGCATCCTGCCTTAGAATCTTTGCGTGACAAATTGTGCATCTCCACTATGCTCAATTTGTGGGGGGATGATCAAACAGATGATTCATTGCCTATTATTCCTGCTGGAATCATGGATGAAGATTCAGAAGTTTCAGTAGATACACATCCGAAGATCAAGTCTACAGATCAATCAAATCCTTGTAAATAATTCTAGCATGATAGCAGCCTTAAGTTTAGCAATCCTTGCAAATATTTCTAGCATGATAATAGCCTTGAGTTTAGCCTTTCATCTTGTAATTATCCTTTTGTAAAAAGATAGAAAGTTGTATAAATATATATGATCACACACTGTTTTGAGTGTAGTGAGATTTCTTCATCTGTTCTAATTTATCAAAATTCTTTTCGAGACTTGTCTATTTGAAACTTGTACCTAGCATTACTCTTAAATTATGTAAATGTAAATAATAATATTAAATATTCTTACAAAGTTTGTTATTCATAACCTTCATGTTTTATAAGAACCATGTACATAAAGGTTGGACCATGATTGTTGGCCATTGAAGCCGATGGCTGGTTCATGGCTGTGGTCCATGGCTGGTTCAACCTGTTAGACTAAAAACGATTCTATAATGTAGAATAACACTTTAGAAACAAGAATCGATAAGTTTTAATGCCAAAAATAATACCTTCAGCCATTGATGCTATTCACTGATTTGCTGTGTTTCTCACTGTGTTTGGCACTTCCAAACTCTTCTCCACTCTATTTAGATGGTGTAAAACTGAAGTGAATTGAGTGAGTGAGTTTGGGGACCAAACACTGTATTTATAACCGAAACCTCCATCAAGCTTCGGTGTTACGTGTCCCACGTGATCCTATTTTCATGGGATCAGTTATGAATGTGATGAATAAGAGTGGTGGACCACTTCAAGGACTCTTAAGCGATAGAATCGTTCTCACGAATGGTTCCGTGAGAAACGGTCAACATTCTCCCACTTGGTCCACACTTCTAATCTAAGATTTCATCTTAAACCCATCGATAATATGTATTTAAGTAATAAATATATGAATCATGGCGATAGGTCCTCTAATGACAAGTATTACCTTCCATGTATTACTATGTATTTATTCTTTAAACATTATAATTTATGTGGGAACAATTTCTTAATAAATAAACCCTATGTTTATTTTTGGTCCAACACAGATGAATTTTTCTTAAAAATTAAATTAAGGTGCACATCAATATGAGAAAAAATATCAAAATATATAAGAATTTCATTAAAATAACATTGTTCATATGATGAAAAATTTACATAATAGAACCAAGTCTCATGTTCACTACATGATCATTGAATTTCAACGGTGGCATGCCCTTAGTCAAAGGATTAACGATCATTAGTTTAGTACTTACGTGCTCAATGATCACTTTATTTTCTTTAACACGTTCCCTTATGACTAAATATTTAATGTCGATGTGTTTACTCTGACTCCTACTTTTATTGTTCTTAGCTATAAAAACAGAAGCCGAATTGTCGCAATACATTCTCAATGGTTTAGAAATCGAATCCATAATTCTAAACCTAGAAATGAAACTCTTAAGCCATACACCATGTGAAGTAGCTTCAAAACAAGAGACGAACTCGGCTTCCATAGTGGAAGTGGCAGTCAAAGTCTGTTTGGCACTTCTCCATGATATAGCTACACCGGCCATAAAAAATATGTATCCTGATGTTGATTTGCGTGAATCAATACAGCCAGCAAAGTCAGAATTTGAGTAGCCAATTACTTCCAGATTATCCGTTCGTCTATACATAATCATGTATTCTTTAGTTTCTTGAAGGTACCTCATTAGTTTCTTTGCAGCTCTCCAGTGTTCATAACAAATGCAATGTTAGGTCTTGTACAAGCCTGAGCATACATTAGGTTTCCGACAGCAGAAGCATATGGAATGTTATTCATTTGTTCCATTTCAAGGTCGTTCCTTGGACATTGGTTCAAATTGAACCTATCACCCTTCACAATGGGAGCTACACTTGATGAACAATCATTCATCCAGAATTTCTCTAAAACTTTATTAATATAGTTTTCCTGAGACAGACCCAAGATATCTCGAAATCTGTCTCTATGGATCTTAATGCCAATGACATAAGATGCCTCACCCATATCCTTCATATCAAAATTTTTAGAGAGGAATTATTTCACCTCATGCAGAAAATCCTTATCATTGGTTGCTAGCAAAATGTCATCCACATATAAAATAAGAAAACAGATTTTACTCTCACTGAACTTCTGGTATATACATTACTCCATAACGTTTTCTACAAAACCGAATAAAGAAATTACATTATGGAATTTCAAATACTATTGGCGGGATGCTTGTTTTAAATCGTATATGGATTTCTTGAGCTTGCAAACCAATTGCTCACCATCATTAGAGGGGAATCCTTCAGGCTGTTTCATGTAAACCTCTCTAGATCTCCATTGAGAAATGTTGTTTTCACATCTATTTGTTGCAACTCTAAGTCAAAATGGGCTACTAATACCAAAATAACACTCAATGAATATTTCTAAAATACGGGTGAGAAAGTCTCCGTGTAATCGATTTCTTCTTTCTGAGTGAATCCTTTAGCAACGAGTCTTGCCGTATATCTCTCAATGTTGCCTAAGGAGTATTTCTTAGTTTTAAAGACCTATTTACATCTAATGGCTTTTACACCATCAGGCAACTCAACAAGATCTCAAACTTTGTTACTCTTCATAAAATTCATCTTTTCCTTCATGACATTGTACCATAATTCTGATTCTTTGCAACTCATGGCTTGTGAAAAGAACTTGAGATCATTTTTGGCTCCAATGTTATAGTCAAATTCTTGCAAATATACAACATAATCACTAGGAATTGCTGATCTCCTTGCTCTAATAGATCTTCTTAATGTTGCACCATCATCTTCCTGAGAAGTATGTGGTTCAACTTGTTGTTCAAGAGTTGTTGACAACTCTTGAACTACCTGATCTACTGGAATGTCGTCAGCAGCTTGTGGAATGTCAATGATTGGTTGTTCAACACCGGTTTGTATTTGAGGGGTGTTGTAAACAATAATCAATCTATCACTTATGGTGGAAGGTTGAGATTCTGAATGATCATTCTCAGAAACTATGTTTCTGGTTTGATCGCTCTCACTGATCAAGTCATTTTTAATAAATTTTGCATTTCTTGATTCCACAATCCTAGTACTGTGAGATCGACAATAAAATCTATAACCCTTAGACCTCTCAGCATATCCAATGAAATACCCACTAATGGTCATTGGGTCTAGTTTCTTCTCTTGTAGATTATAAATTCTCACCTCAAACGGGCATCTCCAAACGCGCATATGTCGCAAACTCGGTTTCTAATATTTTCATAATTCAAATGGCGTTTTAGGAATAGCCTTGGTTAGAACTCGGTTTAATATATACATTGTAGTCTTAAATGTTTCAGCCCACAATGATTTAGGAAGATTGGAGCTGCTAAGCATACTCCGTACCATGTCCAATAATGTTCGGTTTCTTCTTTCTGCTACACCATTCTGATCCGGTGAACCAGGCATGGTGTATTGGGCAACAATCCCATGTTCTTGAAGAAACTTTACAAATGGCCCAGGTGCTTGTCCATTCTCTGTGTATCTACCATAATATTCTCCACCCCTATCTGATCTCACGATTTTATTTTCTTACCGCATTGTTTCTCTACTTCAGCCTTAAAGATTTTAAATGCATCTAATGCTTCGTTCTTGTTATGAAGCATGTAGAGATACATGTATCGTGAGTAATCATCTATAAAAGAGACGAAGTATTTCTGACCATGTGAGTCCATGTCTGGACTACATATATCAGTATGTATGATCTCTAATATGTCTGAACTCCTATTGGTACCTTTATTTGACTTGTTAGTCTGCTTTCTTTTTATGCAGTCCACACAAATATCAAAATCAGTAAAATCAAGAGTATTAAGTACCCATTCATTTACTAATCTTTTAATTCTATCTATGGAGATATGACCTAATCTGCGATGCCATAATGTAGAGGAATTCTTATTAATAACACATCTTTTAGTGCCAGTGTGAACATGCATTGAATCATAAGTAGTATTATTTTGTAAATTAATGCAGTAAAAACCATCAGACAAAGTATCATTCCCAACACAATCAGATTTATAAAATAAACTGAATGATGAATTTGAAAAATTAAAGGAATATTCAAAAGGTACTAGTCTTGAAACTGAAATCAAGTTTTTAGAGAAACTTGGAACATAAAAAGTCTTTTCCAACTTTAAAACAAAACCACTAGATAAAATTAAATAGCAAGTTCCTACAGCTTCCACATGCGAGCCCATCTTATTTCCTGATAAGATGTTTCGCTCACTTCCCACTGGCTTTCTTAGGTTTTGCAAACCCTGCAAGGAATTTGAAATGTGGATTGTTGATCCAGAATCAATCCACAATGTGTTAATATTGACATTAACTATATTAGATTCATAACAAACAAGTGAGGTTGTATTACCTTTGTCTGCAAGTCATTTCTGAAATTTGGCACATTCTTTCTTCATGTGTCCTTTCTTTTTACAGAAGAAACACCTGGAATCTTTCTTAATACCACATTGAGAAGGTATTTTGCCTTTCCCTTTCAGTTTGGCTTGAGATTTGCTCTTTCGATGCGTTGCCAGTATTGCACTTTCACCCTGTTCCATCATCAGTTTCCCTTCCTCTTGAACACACATGGTCATGAGTTCATTAATTGACCATTTATCTTTATGTGTGTTGTATGAGATTTTGAATAGTCCATATTGATGCGGGAGAGTGTTCAGGATGTAGTGCACCAGGAAGGATTCTGACATTTCAACATCGAGCTTCTTTAATTGAGCTACATTGTCCCTCATTTGTATGATGTGCTCACGCACACCTTTCATACTGGTGAGCCTTAGGAATGAGAACTTCATGATTATGGTACTTGCTAGTACCTTGTCTGAAGTGATAAATTGTTCATCAATGACCTTTAGCAAGTTTCAGATATTTTTATGCTGATCGACAGAACCACGAATACTAACAGAAATTCTAGCCCTAATGAACATCATGCTGAGGCGATTAAATCGCTCCCATCGCTCATAAAGTGCGATGACTGCTGCATTGCTGGTATCAATGAGTGCTGGTGGTTCGTCTTTCCTAATAACATAGTCTATGTCCATCCACCCTAAATGAAGAAGAATTCTCTCCTTCCAGACTTTATAGTTATCTCCCTTAAGTTCATGGATATCATAAAGAATATCAGAGAAATTTGCAGGTTGTGCAAGTGCATATAGATTACATGCTTACGTTAAAATTGAGGCCTAAATAAATATTCATGTTTTACCAATGTAAATCATGCTTAAAAAATTGAATCTAATGATATAAAATTGCCTGTGGGCAAAATTTTTAATTCAAGTAGATTCAATTAATCTTTATGATAGAATTTTATCAAATTATTAACTTAATTCATAATTCTAAAGGGTATATTATGATTTGATGTATATTCTATCTACTTTTATGATAAAACTATCAAATTATTTACTAAATTCATAATTCCTGTGGGTAATTTATGAATAATTTGATATTTTATCCTAATTAACAATATAAATATAATAAAAATTCCTAAGGGATAAAATTTATTATATTAAGTATAATTAATTACAATTAACGCTGATATTCTTTATGTGATCCTAATCAATCATAATAATTTTACTTAATTAAAGACGCTGTGACTGTTCTCTAATTAACATAAAATTATATGGATCACTAGACATTTAAATTACAAAAGATTAGCTTATTATTATGAATTACATAATTTTAACTAATACTAACATGTTATTATTATGCACAAACTATTCATAATATAAGCATAAAAATTGCATAATCAAAACTATAATATTATGCATAACTTTTAATTTCATGCTTTAAACTATATACTTATCCAAAAATTGCATGTATTAATATAAAGCAAAATTAATCAATTCATGCAAACTAAATACGAGTATAATAAACAAATTTATACTACAATTATCCAAATTGCATATAATTAAAATAAAGGCAAAATTATAAGCACAAAGGGCATGGGCCTAAAAATCCACTTTACAAACCATCTATAAAAGTGGAGAAAAGAAAAAAAAATTATTTATTTATTTATTTTAAACTGACCCATATAAACGACGTGTAGTTTTCCTTATTGTTTAAAAGAAAAACAGGCCACGTAAACGATATGTTGTTTTTATTAAACTGATAAACGACGTGTCGTTCTTCTCTACGGAATGATTGTGACACAACTAAACGACATGTCGTTTTACCGAAATTGAAAACGACGTGTCGTTTATTTTGCTATACTGAATGAATGCTGGCCCAACTAAACGACATGTCGTTTTTCACAAAACTGAAAACTACATGTCATTTATCTTCATACTGGATAAATGACTTCTTAACTAAACGACATGTCGTTTTCATCAAATTGAAAACGACGGGTCGTTTATCATTATACTGGATACAGATTTTTGGACTAAACGACATGTCATTTTCATTAAATTGAAAATGACGTGTCGTTTATCATTATTGAATGAATGACTTCTCTACTAAACGACATGTCGTTTTCAATAAGGCTGAAAATGACATGTCGTTTTGGTCGTCTTCAACCTCCAGACAGTTCGCAGGTTTGAATTTTTGAGACCATTTTCAAGTCAAATGTCACGTTTTTAATCACATAAAGTTTAGAAAAACTATTTCTTTATGATTTCTAAACTTCTTTCAAATAAAAAAGGTCCAAAAATGAAAACTCAAAAATTTTTCAAAATGAAAACTCAAAAATTTTTCAAAGTTTCGGCCAAAAACAGAGATGAACAGAGTGATGATTTTAAACACCAAGGTAGAGATAAACGGTGCTCTGATACTGATTGTTAGACTAAAAACGGTTCTATAATGCGGAATAACACTTTAGAAAAAAGAATCGATATGTTTTAATGCCAAGAATAATATCTACAGTCATTGATGCTATTCACTGATTTGTTGTGTTTCTCACTATGTTTGGCACTTCTAAACTCTTCTCCACTCTATTTAGATGGTGTAAGACTGAAGTGAATTGAGTGAGTGAGTCTGGGGACCAAACACTGTATTTATAGCCAAAGCCTCTATCAAGTTTCGGTGTTACGTGTCCACGTGATCTTATTTTTATGGGATCAGTTATGAACGTGATGAATAAGAGTGGTGGATCACTTCAAAGACTTTTAAGCGATAGACTCGTTCTCACGAACGGCTCTGTGAGAAACGGTCAAGACCTCCATGATTATGTGCAATATGCTATCCTTTTGTAATTTTTTGTTCACGAATTTTTAGGTCCATCATTAATATCTTGCAAGTAATGTCTAGTTAGATTCTCACATGCATCAGACTTTTACTTCATTCAAAAATATCCAAACAGGGCAAGAATCTAAATTCTATGAGGTTGATTTGTTTTTAGAAAGTATCTACGAGGTAGAATTCGATAAATCTCAGTTTCCTTTTTTAGATTTTTTTTATACCATACTAAGATTCAACTATTTTGCACTTAAATGCTTATTACTTCTACAACAATTAGTCGATCTGAATTAGTAAGCGATCAAATACTAATTAGAAAAAAAAATCTATCATTAAATTTGGAATCAATAATTGAGATTTTTTTAAATTCCCCTTCCAAGAACGAGAAATGTTTAAATTATATAAAAATCTCATAAAAACAAACTCACAAATTAATGTAGTTTTATATGGTATGTTGAATTACAAAATTATTTTTATTGTAAAATAGATATAATATATCATATAAAATCATGTCAGTTTGTAGATTTACTTACAAAATTTTAACCCACATTTGCTCAGATAATGATTCTAATTAGGTGCAAATCACACGTAATTGGAAACCCTCCACTGGTTAGCAATGCTCCAAAAGGAAGGATATATTCGGCCACCATAATATTTTTCTATGGATTCATGCACAAAATTTTAAAGGGTTCACATCACTCTCATGCATGCACAATGAGTTGGAGAACATATTATTAATATTGACTTTGCAATTTGCATGCAAAGTGGATGGACCAATATTTTAAGAATCGATCGCGAAACAGTATCTCTTCCGAAGAGTCGACATCACTCAGTCCCTTAAGCTAAATATGTGTGCTACTGTATGGAATGTTAAATTAAACGTGGCCATGCAAAACAAAAGCAAGAAAAAAAAGGACGGTCCTGATCGCTTGACTGGTCCAGATCGTCATGAAGATTTTCTGATGGGTTGGTAACAGCCGTCCACTTGGGGGTGGCTTTGATTTGAGGGGATATATATAATATCATGTCTTCAATCAGTCTGGTTCAGAAATGGCAAGACAAAATGCATCCCATCAAAAGATTATTGTAACTTTCAGTGAGATTGCCACATGGACTTGTTGATTGGATGCCTATCGATTTCATTAATTTCTTGGATAAAAGCATCATCCCCACTTAACCCTTTTTTACTCAGTGGATATGAGACGCATCTTATCTTTTTCTTTTGTAATACTAATAATCAAATCACTTGAATATTTAATACTACTTTAGTCTGATTTGTATTATTGTTTTTTTTTTTTATTTGTTTCGTCCCCAAATTATGATTATTTCTCAAAAATTATTAGTTTTTGACAATTTTGATGATCATTTAGTACTATAAACAAACGTGGAATTGTATAAGGAAATTGCTATATGAGGTCAGATCCGACCATAGAAGTTGCTGAGTTGTTGATTTTGTTTTAATTTGCTGTACGTTTGATCATGTTATGATTTTGGATGAACACGCACGCATGCAATCTGTCATCATTTTTGTATTTTATCTTATGACATTAATGAATGCAAGGTTTAAACAGATTAGACATGCTTTGTTTTTTACTTTTCAAAATTTTTAGATTTGAGAGTCAACCTATTAGATGGTTAGGATAAGAGAAATTATGTTTTTAGTATTGTCGTTATTCAGAGAATAATCAGAATCGCAGTGAAGAAGAAATTTTAGAACTTTGAAATTGGCATCTCTTATCAATCATTGATCCAATAACTAAATAAATAATATTTACAATTTAAAAATATGTAAATTCACATACTTTAATAAAAAATTAAGGTCTCGTTTGGATAAAAAAATAGTTTTATCTTATTTTATCTCATTATTATAATTTTTTTAAATTCTCACATAAAATATAAAAAATAATTTAATTTTTTTAAATTTTAAAATAATAATATTATTAAAATATAATATTTTATTCAACTTTTAACTTTTATTTAAAATATTTTATCTCATATCATCTTATTATTTTAACTTTTAACTTTTATTTAAAATATTTTATCTCATATCATCTTATTATTTAAATGAGATTTAAAATCTGTGACTCAGTACAAGATTAAATTTATTTTTTTAAAGATAAATTTCACATTTTTTTTTAAAATTAATGCACGAAATTTGCATCACCATCTGGTCCTCCAATCTTATCATAATAATAATAATTATTATTATTATACTATTAATTATAAATTATATCACGATGGCATCATCCTATCTTGGAGTTGAAGGAATTAATTTTTTAACTTTAGAGAGTAGGAGGAGTTATTGTTTGCCGTCAAAGATGCTTGAGGTAGAAGTGGCCGACGTTAAGTATTAAATTAAAAAAAATGGGATAAAAAAACATAAAAAGAAGGAGAAGATAGAGTGATGTTGATTTGGATTTAGAGGGGCTGAAAGATGATTGGGTGGAGAAGAGTGTGCAGCCATGGAACATTGGCCGCCACACAACATCGTGTGTTTCAAAGTGGCTTGACGACGTACGTACAGATTCGGGAGGAGCATGTGACAAGACCGATCCACAACAAAAACACCGTAGACAAATTGGACAGATCAATGGCATCGATGGCGGCAGAGCAAGTGACAAACACGTGCTTCACATCGAACAAATACAATCTCACCCCCAACTTTCAACCCCGGTGTATAACAGCCTTATTATATGCAGACAAGCACTCTGTTACTCCTACGCGGCTCAATGTTATTGGGCCTTCCGGATTTTATGTCTAGAGCTGTTAAAAAAAATCAATTTGTATGTTAAATAAATTTTATTTGATAATAAATCATATATCAAGATATTTCAACTTTTCTTTGATAAAACTTGTCAGTACTCAGTAGTCTAAGGTACTGTTTATATTCAAAAAATGTTTTTTATAATTATAATTTTTTTTAAAATTTTATATTAAATATAATAAATAATTTAAATTTTTAAATTTTAATTCAATTTTTTTAAATCTTAAAATAATAATAATATTAAAAAATAATATTTTAATAATATTTTTTAATTTTTATATTTTATTTAAAATTATCTAATCTTATCTCTAAATTTAAACGATGCTAAACATTTTTAATTAATTAATATTAAAAACAAATATTGTAACTTTATATAATTATAAGAAGACCAATAACAAGTGATGAATTTACACTTGGCATATTTTTACGGATATTCGTTGAAAGGCAGCGAAAAAGAAAGAGAGTAAAGAGGCAATCAGATTCAAGTCATAAAAAAAAAAAGAAAAAAAAGAAAGGAAAGCAAAAGGCATCCACCCATTATCCCACCACTCACGGCCACATACAAAGGTTGAGGAAAAGCGATGTGTGTTTAGTGTTAGTGACAAGTGTAGGTGATGGGTGGGCTCCACCAGGTTTACCATCGTCCACAACCATACACCCCACGGATGAACGCAGAGACAACCAAATCTTCCCCAAACAGACAGCGAATATGCTCATCTGACGGTGCACAGAGGCTTCCCTTCTCCACCATCCTACATTTATTTATTTATTTATTTCTCTTATACTCCATTTTTTTAATATCAAATCTAGGTACCATATTTGCCAACCAGTTTCCATATAAATGCAGACAGTTTCAACGTCGAGATAACTTAAAAAAATTAACACATCTCAATCCCAACTATATAGACCTCATGATCTCTTGTTGTATACCACCATTGGTCATTGGATTTTGGAGGACTATGCACGTGATTCAAACCTGGACCACCCAATTACAAAGTTGGTGGAAGCCTGCGAGTAAGTAAGTACCTCTGAAATACAAATTAATATCTGGGAAGGAAAGAAATTATATATGTTATTGTATATATATATATATATATTATGTTGTTGGACGGTAGAGATAGTAATGACTAACATGATCATGGGATATTACTAAAACATTTCTTCTTGTTTACACCGAGGAGGTGTGACAAAAATTGGACGGTCCTGGTTCATGATCTGGAAAGTTGCCCTAGGTATATGTAAATATATATATACAATGCTATCTTCTCTCCAGCCAGACCCAGAGCCAATCTAATATATATTTCCTTCTAAACCCAAAAAGTCCGTGCCCAAAGAAACACCCAATTAGCAAGAGCAAGCGCCTTCTGTATACTGCTATATCTATCTACCAAAGCCAGCCAGCTCTCTACCTTCCAAATACTGCTCTTTGCTGGAATATTGAAGCCGATCTTCGACGAGTGAATAGGAGGAAGATGTCTCGCACATGCTCGCAGTGTGGGAACAACGGCCACAACTCGCGCACCTGCACGGACTCCGGCGGGGGAGAGAACGGAATCATGCTGTTTGGCGTGCGGGTCACTGAGGGAAACTCGTTCAGAAAGAGTGCCAGCATGAACAATCTCTCGCAGTACGATCAGCAGCCTCAAGATTCCAACGCTGAGGCCGGCTATGCCTCAGACGACGTTGTTCACCCATCCGGTCGAGGCCGCGAGCGCAAGAGAGGCACGTTTCCTATCTTTGACCTGGCTTATATGTTACACATGATTCGGTGGCCACCATCGGTGGATATAGCATCATCCTAAATACTTTTCTTTTTCGGTTTTTGGGTTTTATTTCTGATTATTTTTGGATTGGTTTCTGTATCTGTGTGTGTAGGAGTGCCATGGACTGAGGAGGAGCATAGACTTTTCCTGCTGGGATTGCAAAAGGTAGGAAAAGGAGATTGGAGAGGGATTTCAAGAAACTTCGTAAAAACACGAACTCCAACACAGGTGGCGAGCCACGCTCAGAAGTACTTTCTCCGCCGCACCAACCAGAATCGGAGACGCCGGAGATCTAGTCTCTTTGACATCACTGCTGATACGGTAATGATATATCCCGATAAAGAAGTTATATTTATACTTGGAATATTAGGACAACCCAAATAATAAATCTCAACCAATATTTACTTCCCAATTTCCCCTTTTGTTTGGTTTTATGCGACAGTTTTTGGGTTCCTCCATGGACGAAGATCAAGTGCACCAAGAAACTGCGCCGCTGCCCAAGCCACAGCTACATCTAAGCCATAATCATGGTGGGTTTCCGTTGTCAAGTTTTCCCGTAGCGCTCGCTCCGGCTGTGGTACCAGTACCACTTGCTGTTGAAAACCCGCTGGAAAAACTCTCGTTAGGACCCAACAATCACGTGAGGATGTCAAGCAAGCCCATCAGGCCGATACCTATGCTACCAGTCCCTCCATCTTCAAAAATGGCCGATCTTAATCTGAATCAGAAAACGCAAGCGGACCCATCGCCTTTGTCACTGAAGCTCTCTATAGCATCGTCGGGTGAGCAGTCACCACCGGCAACACACTCGTCAGCTTTTCAGGCTATTCCCGGCAACTTCAGCAGCAGTGGAGATAGCATTATCAGTGTTGCGTAAAGAATATATGCTAAAGACCATGCTGTAAAGGCTGCAGACCAAAGTTGGGATTAGTTATGATAAAATTTAATTCAATTAGGCTGGAAAAAAAAAAGAATCAGGTTATTAGGATAGTAGGTGATTAGTTTCTTGTCTGTACAGATTTAGAGAAAATCTAGCTAGGGGAAATAGGATGTCGTGTTCAGTGTGGTGGATTCTTGTTTGAATTTGTCTGGTTGCTTTTGGAGTGAAATGATAAGGGCATCAGATACCTTCCCTGTTATCTGGTCTGCTCTGGTTTGTTGGAGCTTCAACTAGGAAAAGTATCTGAAAGTTGAATATTCTCTTTATCTGATAATCCTATCTTTCTTCTTTGTTGCTTTTTGGTGCATGCTTAGTAATTTCCAAGATTGGAGAATGATTTCGGCTGTTTGCTGTAATGAGTAAGTAGAGAAAATACCGTTGACCCAGGAAAATTAGTCGAGAAAATGGTTTGTTGTATTTCAAGGCAAGAAGCTCTCACACTGAATAGGTGGGTACGAAATTCCTGTGAAATTTCTATGAAACTAGGACGTTGTCTCAACCTTTGCTATTATTTGATCGTCTAATTAAATGGGAAATGGTCTTGGCAAAATCATTTGACTGCCTGTAAGTTGAACAACCCAAATTACTAATTGGATATAATATAAAAAACAAACATTCTTTTTAAAAGTTGCTTTATTGATATATTAAATACATTATTGATGTGGGTTTATCTGACTCCCACTCTAGTATTATAGTATGTTTGTATGTATCAAAACTACTTCAGGTGATTTTATTTTTTCTCATGAAAAATGAGTGAGGTCAAGTCATTGGCTCCATATCTATTTGTTATGATTATTTTTTGTGTTGTATTTGTTGATTTGGGATGAATATTGAGATTTTCCATCATGTCAACTATTGTATCTTGTAACTGTTAAATATATCAATAATATTTTTTATTTGAAAAAAATACCTTATTGATGCATTAATATGAATTAATATAAAAATATTTTATATTCTAAATTTCTAATTTATCACCGATGCAGTCTTGTAGTGAGAATTACATAGAAAACTAATATACAGTTATTCTATTTTTAAGTCAGTGCCTGTATAGAGCACATTATCTACATCACTTAAGTGGTAAAAAATTATTTGTAACATTCAAACTATAAAACTTTTCTTTTTTTAAGATTATCAAATTATGTCATGGAAGTAATTTATTATGTGTAATTATGATTTATACCAGCTTATAAATAGAATTTTTCTATTTAATGTGTTTCTCTTTTAATGCAAATATTGGTAATTAAGATTAATATTTCCTCACAAGTAATTTAATTTACACAAATTAATTATCCCGAAACATGTAAAGATTATGAGTTTAAAATACTCTACCAAATATCCAATCACCCGGCTCTGTTTAGATAGTGAAAATATTTCATGTCATCATTACAATTTTTTCAAATTTTTACATAAAATATAATAAATAATTTAACTTTTTCAAATACCAAAATAATAATAATATTAATAAATAATATTTTATTCAACTTTTAATTTTCATTTTAAACCATCTTATCTCATCTCACTATCTAAATGGCTAAGTGAAATATTCAATCAACAAAGATCAGAAAATGTTAAAACTTAACATTTGATGCCAATTAGTTTGTATGAGGTACTATACTAATTTCTAACCTAACAAACACATTAATTAGTGATTAGTAACTTATTTCGTCTTCACTACATCTCCTAATTAAAGCCATCACATCCATCAACATTCCTCCCAAAAATATTATTGGCATAGTTTCTTTTTCCTCATGATTCAATTTCAAGAAATTAGGTCTAAGAAAAAGAAAAACTTTTGACGGGTCAAACTAATTTCTAATAAATCAAGATAGTTAAGTCTCCCCTTAATCTGTTTCTTTTTCTTTGACTAACTAATTATTAGATTCCCAATCACATCAACTCAATTGATGATCAAGCAATGAGCTGACTGCCCATTAGTTTCCTGATGCTAATGTAGTTGCAATGTCTGAATGGGATTCTAAATTCGAGTAGTAGTTAACAACCCCTACAAACTTACATATAGCTAGAGAGGTCATGCGCCGCCAAACAAATCCAGTTCTTTTTGGCTTCTCTGATGCTGACTGGTGGTGATCTTGACGATCGCAAGTCTACAATGGCTTATATAATTTTTCTGGGTAATAATCCTATCAGCTGGCACACTCGAAAGCAAATTAAAGGCGGTGACTCGATCCTCAATGGAAGCTGAATATCGGGCCCTTGCCACTGCAGCTTCAAACATTGCTTGGATTCAATCTCTTCTTGATGACCTTGGTCTCAAGCTACGTGAAACTCCACTGCTTGGGTTCAATCTCTTCTTGCTCTTTGCTCATGTTCACACGGATGATCAGCTTGTAGATTTACTGACAAAGCCTCTCGCTCGGTCTCGCTTCAACTTGTTACGCGGAAAAATTAATGTTGCTGAAGAAACGTTAATTTTGAGGGGTCGTATAAGAGGAATCTGCATAAATCATATTAATCACGGATTTCCCTCTCTGTCAATCAATCTGTATAGCACCTCTTTTTATAGTTAGCCACGGTCTTGTATTATATTAAGACAAGTTGTAATGTAAATATTCATTGAGCATTTTGCCAAATTACTTGAGTAATCCTTATAATATATAGCTAGAGAGGTCATGTAAGAAGATGAAGCGACGTTTCTTAGCATGCAACGATGTCAGCAACCTTGTCGATGATAGTCGAAATATGTACATGCAACTGATGTCGACCTTATTCTTGAAATGATGGTCAATACGTACAGTACTAGTTTGAAGTAGTATTGATTTACCTAGCTAATTGCTTAAAATCATTCATTGTCACATGAAAAACAAATCATTCATTGTCACATGAAAAACAACATACCTGTGATCATTCACCTAGCTAGATATAAAAAACAATGCAAGTTGTTGCTGCATATCTTGAATACAGTACTAGTATACCGATTTCAATTATAAGTTAGGTTGCTTCCAGGAGTAGTACTGCATTACAGGACGTATATTTATAGGCTGATTGGACAATTGTAGGGCCATTCTGCTAGTTGTATTTTATAGTATATACACAACACGGATTCAATATTGTGTATGAAAGGTTCATGTGCAGAGTACAGCAGGATCGATACAGGAAGATTAATTAAAATATTTATGGAAGGTAGCGCTACGTGGAAGTGCATTAACTTCAAACAAAGTACGTAGAGGCCGTGTTTATCAGCTTTGAATATCCTGTCAAAATTAGATTATTAGGATCGAGCACTAGTGTTTCTTACACTGCAATTGGAGCACTGTATCTTACACTGCAATCGTCTCTCTCTCTCTCTCTCTCCCTCCTTGCTATTCAATTGCTTCACGAGAAGTTCAAACTTTCATTTGATTTTGGCAGATACGCCTCCGCGTCAGTTAGTAAAATAGAAACACCTAGCTAGCTTCTGGGCATGCATGCAAGATTCCTAACTGATCCTTTTCCTTACCCTTTTTATTTATTTATTTATTTTTTTTCTCTTTAGCTTTGCTTAATTTCTAGCTCAATGCTTATCTCCCCACTGTTTATCAGAATCTTTCAGAGTGCTGATATTAAATGATATATATAATGTCTGCAGGTAGTAATTTACATTTGCATGGTCCCAAATTCTTCGTCTTCTTCGTCGTTATTCATGTCTCCAACAACTGCATGTATGCCCCAACTCTAGATTTCAGCTTTTTCTGTGCATATTCTGTGCTGCTGTATGCCTCGTTTTCTTTGGTCAGATTCTGCAGCTGAACTACTTTTGAATAACTGAACATATATCATTATTATTAGCATCTCAGTCAACCCAAAACGTACGACATGTTTCTCTTCCGAAGCTTACTTCAGCCTGCAAATTAGAGCAGTGGATTACACACCCTCGCCACGGGCCAGACCTGAGGATTTGAGTCCGATTTGTAACCTAAAATCCTGGGCTTCCGGACCCTTGAAGGCGCTAAGCCCAGTTACGAATGACAGAAATATATACATATTAATGCAGTTCATTTGTTTTTTTAATTAGAAATCCATTTGTGCACAAATAATGTTGCAAGGACTGATGTGACAATGTCATGTTAACAAAGTCAACCGATTAATGTTGCTTGTGCTGGCAATGTCTTATTGGATGAAGGATAAAGCTTAAGATTCCATGGGCTATGGTTTCTATAAATAATTCTTTGAATAAGGAAAATTATATGCATATTTATTAATAAGTTTTTAATAATTATATAACAGATATAGGAGACCAGTTCCAAGCCCAAACCTCTCACAATCAATCATAGAATTAATTAAGCAAGTAAACGAGGTACAAACCTTCCCTGATAGAGAGCCCAATTAAATTGGTAATTACCCAGCTTTCAAACTTCAACCCTCCATCTTTTTAGTGAAATATTATTATTAATAATAATACACGTTGAATAAGGAACAACGTGTCTATCACTAAAGTAAGATTACGTTTGAATGTTGAAATAAGTTGAGTTGAGTTGAGTTGAGTTGAGATGATAAAATATTGTTAGAATATTATTTTTTAATATTATTATTATTTTAGAATTTAAAAAAGTTGAATTGTTTATTATATTTTGTATTGAAATTTAAAAAAATTGTAATGATTAGTTGAGATGAGTTGAGAGATGTTTAGTAACCAAACGAAACTTAAGATCTCAAAAAGGCCTATGTAACTGCATACGTGTCGCTCTCCGCCCGCCTTGAATATTAAACGTCGTCGCTTTTATATTTCTCGATCCTAAAAGAAATTCAAACATGCAAATGAAAATCAACTGGCAGTCAAAAGCTGCATTCTCTGTGTGTTTGTGGGCGCACACCGTCATACCGTACCGAACGTAGTCGCTGGCCGCCATATCTCTATCGTCTCACCCTTATTCGCCGGTCTTCGCTACCGCCGCACAGCTGTAGCTCACAGAGCTAAGAAAGTGAAGAGAGAAGGGAAAGTCTAGACGAACCAGGTCACTGTAACTCTTTCAACTCTTGCGCCATGAAGATTGTGGTTCTTTTTTTAGCTTCAGTCTTGCTTTTGTGCTCGTTCCCGTGCAATTCCATCGAAGAAGATGTGATGTGCCTCGAGGGCGTGAAGCGCTCGCTCTCGGACCCGACGAACAAGCTCGATTCTTGGACCTTCACCAACACCTCGGCTGCCATAATTTGCCATAAGCTGCAAGGGGTGACCTGCTGGAACGACAAGGAGACGCGCCTGCTCAGCCTCGAGCTCCCGTCGATGCAGCTTGCTGGTGGGTTACCGGAGTCCCTTAAGTACTGCCGGAACCTCCAGAAACTCGATCTGTCCGGTAATTCTCTCTCCGCCCCCATCCCTCCTCAATTCTGCCAATGGTTGCCTTACCTCGTGACCTTAGATCTCTCCTCCAACCGCCTATCTGGACCGATCCCTCCGGAGATAGCCGATTGCAAGTTCCTCAACAACTTGATTTTGAGCGGTAATCGTCTCTCTGGTTCGATCCCCTACGGCCTCGGTCGCCTGGATCGCTTGAAGAGTTTCTCCTTGGCCAACAACGATCTTTCGGGTTCTATACCGTCAGATTTGGGGAAATTCGACGAATCGGTCTTTGATGGGAACAGTGGGCTCTGTGGAAAGCCCCTCGGGTCCAAGTGTGGTGGACTGAGTAGCAAAAGCCTCGCTATTATCGTCGCCGCTGGTGTTATAGGTGCCGCCGGGTCTTTGTTTCTGGGGTTTTTGACTTGGTGGTGGTGCTTCGTCAGGACTGGGAAAAAGCGAGGCTACGGTGTCGGTAGTGGTGGTAGGGGTGATGGTAGCTGGGTCGAGCTGCTGAGGTCACACAAGCTTGTTCAAGTTTCTTTGTTTCAGAAACCACTCGTCAAAGTCAGGTTGGCGGATTTATTGGCGGCGACGAACAATTTCAACTCGGAACACATGGTGATCTCGACGAGAACGGGGGTTTCTTACAAGGCCGTGTTGCCGGACGGTTCGGCCCTCGCGATCAAGCGGCTTAATGCTTGTAATTTTGGCGAGAAGCAATTCCGGTCGGAGATGAACAGGTTGGGGCAGCTTAGGCATCCCAATTTGGTGCCGTTGTTGGGTTTTTGTGTGGTGGAGGAAGAGAAGCTTTTGGTGTACAAGCACATGTTTAACGGGACTTTGTACTCTCAGTTGCATGGAAGTGGCAATGCCAATAGTCAGTATGGTTTTCTGGACTGGCCGACGAGGCTGCGAATTGGTGTGGGTGCCGCCAGAGGACTCGCCTGGCTTCACCATGCATGTCAGCCACCGTATATGCACCAAAACATTAGCTCCAACGTGATTCTCCTGGATTATGACTTTGAAGCTCGTATATCGGATTTTGGTTTAGCGAGGCTCGTGGCTTCTCGTGATTCTAGTGATAGCTCGTATGTGAATGGGGATTTGGGGGAGATTGGTTATTTGGCTCCCGAATACTCAAGCACAATGGTTGCGTCGTTGAAGGGTGATGTCTTTGGTTTTGGGGTGGTGCTTTTGGAGTTGGTGACTGGGCAGAAGCCTCTTGATGTCACCAATGCAGGGGAAGGATATAAGGGGAATTTGGTGGATTGGGTCGGTCAGTTGTTGGTCACTGGTAGGAGCAAGGATGCCATAGATAAAGCTCTCGGTGGAAAAGGTCATGACGATGAACTTCTGCAGTTAATGAGGATTGCGTGTACTTGTGTAGCATCTAGGCCAAAGGACAGACCTTCTATGTACCAGGTTTATGAGTCATTGAAGAACATGGCTGAGAGTCATGGTTTCTCCGACCAGTATGATGAATTTCCGGCTACCTTTGGCAAACAAGATCCTGCCTAGACCGAGTAGCCTTGGTTGGGAAAAGATGAAGAAGCACATAAGACTCCCTTGCGTGCTTTGAGAATTGCAGCATTGGGACGCATCTGCATTCTATGTTATGATCTGATAGGTATTTATAGCAATTGGTATGGTTTCCACTTGAAGACCATGTTTCCCTGTTCCAATGCATTTTTTTTTTTTTTTTGTATAAAACAGGCATTATGCACTGTAGCTTTTTATTACAGAAAATCTCTGTTTCCGCTTTGGATAAAACTAGCCTCTGAATCATTGTGGTTTGTAGGATGCAGTTCTAAGACTTTTACCAGTTTAGTTAAAACAGAATGGTGTGCCTAATGCCTTACCCGCGCAAGGAAATTCAGCATTTAACCTGGTTTTGTTCCACACATGATCAAGGATGACTTCCCCTTAATTTTCTTCAATATATATATATATATATATATAATGGATCCCTTTTTCCCTGATGAAAGTTTGTTAAGAACAAGTAGTAGGAAAATTATTGCATTAATTTAACTCGGAGTGGGTCACAGAGCTGCTTTTTAGGTTGCGCATGAATGTTGAACTGAATTGAATTAAATTGAGATGATAAAATATTATTTTTTAATATTATTATTATTTTAAAATTTTAAAAAATTAAATTATTTATTATATTTTATATTAAAATTTAAAAAAATTATAATGATAAATTAAAATAAATTAAAATAAGTTAAGTAACCAAACTTGATTTGGAAAATACTACTACCGAGAATGTTCACCGACTTTTTGTAACGTTTTGCTTTTTATTTTTATGTTTCTTACTTAACGGTTTAAAAAAATATTTTTTAATAAATTTGTATTTTTTTTTTAAATGTTTGAAAGACGAGAACTTTCGGTGGCTTCTCTCGGTGCGTGTAGCATCTCCTCAAGTTTTGATAGAAGTTTCTCTCTCTCTTAATTGCCTTTTTGGTGAATATGATTTCATTAACCATGTGTGCTGTACATGAACTCTATAATGTATTAAAACCACAACGCTACGCATAGAAGGCTTGTCAATTTGAGAATTTGGGTAGCCAACATCCAAGGAAAGATAGTGTTCAATCACTTCCAACTCCCAACTTTTTCGGTCATAATTTTAGTTGCCAAGGAAAGACACAGGTATTCTTTTAACTTTCTGAAAGATATCAAACCGCAAATCTCAGCCTTCGTTAATAAATTTAAAATCTTTTTATAAGAATGTAATACGCTAATTTAACCTCTAGGAGTAGTGGTAGAAAGTGTCTGTCTTGGCGGCATGCTCCTTTTAAGTCTAAGAATTAAATTTTTTTTTTATACAAAGAATTTATAGGAACTATCGTATGGGGAGAATTTCCCTTCAATGATTTAGGGTGTACTTGTAAAAAATTCTTATTGAAAAATATGCATCCCTACGATTAATCGGGTCTTAGGGTATGTTTGGCAAGTGATGAGGTACTATCACTACTATTCTTTACTTTATTATTATTTTTTATCTATTTTTTTACTATTCATTATTTTTTATATACTTTTTATTACTATTCAATATTTTATTATTATTTTATTATTACTTTTTCACTACTATTCACAAACATTCTCAACACTTCTCAATACTTTTCACTACCCAAACGCACCCAATTAATGCCAACTAAGAAAAAAAAAAGGAATGTTATGCCAATTTAACATACAATAAACTTATTTTGTTTTCAGCTATATTTTTTAATCCTTCGTACCTAACAAACATTCATGATGGAAAAGTATCTTCCTTTCCATCTTTGTTGTTTGAGTTCTGCTACACAACCTCCACCACACTCCACACTTCACACTTTTTTAAATTTTTTAAATTTTTAATATTTTTTTAAAATTTTTTTTTGAGTTTATTCATTTTAAATTATTTCAAATTTTTAATTTATTATTCATATAATAAATATTTAATAAAAGAAAAAAATAATAAAAATTAAAAATAATGTGAATAGTAGGAGGTTGTGTGAATAGTAAGAAGTTGAGTAGATTTTTTGTTGTTGTTTTCCTGTTTTCCAGTCTCAATCTTTGCTTTTTCTCAAACAAAACTCGGATGTGCAATGATTCCACTATAAGTGGTTAATCCCTGTTTGAAGAGTCCAGCTCAAGCCCCACTGCTTTTTATACCTTTTGGAGGCGTTGAAGAATTTAAAGTTCTCTGGTTGAATCAAATCGGCATGAACTCTAGCTTTTGTGCTGTATGCTTTATGCATCTTTATGCATCGAAGTTGTCTTGTTAAATCACATGGATTCTAGCCCTTTTTTATACTTTTTGGAATGCATGTGTGACTAGTTACATCGAATGAATTATACTAATAGACAAATGGTGACAACTTCAACTGCAAGAGGATCTTTATGTTTTTTTTCTTAAAAAAATAAAAGAAAGTATAAAATTGGGAAACATGATTTGGTGACAAAAAGGTGACATGATTGTTGTCTAAAGCACTAGTATAAATAGTGTTATTTTTTTAAGAATAATATACTATACAATCGTGAAATACATAAATACTATACAATCATTTTGAAAAAGAGTAGGATTCACTATTAAAAAATTAATTTATTTTCATATAAATCTCATATTTATTCATTTTTTTCAAAACGACTGTACGACATTTACATACTCACGATTGTAAATATAATTTCTTTTTTCCTAAACAGTCAAATGATTTGCCCGGAGAGAGAATGTCTTCAAACAAAGTACCAATACTCTTGCAAAAAATCTACTCAACCTCCTACTATTCATACAACCTCCACACTCCACATTTTTTTTTAATTTTTATTATTTTTTTCTTTTATTAAATATTTATTATATAAATAATAAATAAAAAATTTAAAATAATTTTAAAAAAATAAACTCAAAAAAAAATTTAAAAAAAATATTAAAAATTTAAAAAATTTAAAAAAGTGTGGCGTGTGGAGTGTGGTGGAGGTTGTGTAGCAAAGCTCACTCTTGCTGCTGCCTAACCCACTCTCGAACCATAATTGCGTAGAGCCTAGACTCTGAACCATAGATATTCTAGACATGCCTTCTATGTTAACCTCTCTTATACACGTACGTACCTTCTCATGCATGTATATACGTACGTACCTACGTATATAAAAAGCGACGGTCGACAGTATCTGGATTTGATCGACTTGTGCCATAAATGGGATTTAGGATAGGTTTGGGGGGTGAGATGAGAATTTTGTGTTTTATTTTAGTGTTTAAAATATTATGTTTTAATATTATTATTATTTTGGGATTTGAAAAATGTGTATTGGGATTTGAAAAAGTTGAATTATTTATTATATTTTGTATGGGAATTTGAAAAAGGTGTAATGATGAGATGAGATGAGATGAGAATTTTGTGTTTTATTTGTGTCCCAAACCTGCCCTTAGACCCACTTGGGCATGGGAGGGAAATGTCAAATGAGCAAGTCCTAGTAGTACATATGTTTGACCAAAAATTCAAAAATCTGACTTTAATTTTGGCTCCGTTATAACTCCGCGATTTAAATAGAAATTTTTAATAATTAATAATAACAATTAAATTGACTGATAAAAAAATTATAAGAACTATAAATAGAAATCAATACTAACAAACTATAGTATGATAATATATAATTAGATGCTGGTGAATTAATATTTACTAATAATCAATGCTAACAATTATAAAAATCATAAACAAAAAAACTTAGGGTTATAAAAACCATAAAAAAAAACTTAGGGCTAAAACAAAAATTTAAGATTAAAATTAAATTTAGGGTTTAAAAAAGTGATAATCTACTCTTAAGCCGGTTGATTACTCCAACACCACACACTGAACCCGGTCTGGTTGCCATGTCACGGCTTTTCACCCATTGCTCAAATCTGCCCCTCACGCAGAACTTAGAATGTCATGACTTCTCCTACACGCAAAATGCAGAAAGGTTGAGGAGTTGATCTTCCCCTCCCATCTGAATAGCGAAATCGACCCTTCTAAGTTGATGTTCCCCTCCCGTCTGAATCTTGAGTCCTCTCTCCCTCTCCCACTTTTGTAGACCTCTCTCCCTCTCCCACTTTCGTAGACCTCTCTCCCTCACTTGTTTATTTTTTCCCTCCCGTCTGAGTACGCCCTCTCTCCCTCACTTGTGTCTGTCTATTCTTCCTCAGTGCATTTGTAGCTGCGAAGGAATGTAGTAGGTTTGGTCAATGTGAGTCTTCCGTTTCTCTTTTTCGATTTCACTTCTTCGAGTTTGAAGTTTCGACTGGAACCCATTCCTTCACTTTTACAGGTACAAGAAAAAAATTTATATTTTCTTCTATTCCAGTTCCGTAGGGTTCACTAATTTGAATATTTTGGGATTTTCTTTTTCTATTCATACTGGATTTGTCTAACTCAAGATCAACACAAGAATTCAGCTTTGTATGAAAATCATGGGTTTGCCTTTTCTTCTTAGAGATTTTGAAACAAATAATGGTTGTTGGAAGTTGGGTTTTATCTCAATGCTGGAGTATAGTCATAGAAGTAACGATTAGAGCTAGAGTTTTGTTTCAAAGCTCAGTGACCGAAAGCTTCAGTTTTTGTACTGTAAGAGAATAGTGTGGTTTGCTTGCATATTAAGCCATCCACCCCAAGTTTTGGGTTTTAATAACTAGAAGACGTAGAAAGATTCAGCAGATCCAATTTCCTTTTGCCTTCAATTAGAATTTTGTGAAGATACTTAAAACATTGTTGTGCATTCCCTCATGTCATCTTGAAAGGCTTATCAACAATTTCTTGCTCTGAAAACAATGAATTGGTAGTAGGAGGTTCACTCAATTTTGTGTAGAAAGGCAATTGCCTTTCATGCTTTTATCTTTGATTGAAACCGATGTTTATGTTTCGTTGCAATAAATGGTGATTGTAATGAAAATAATATGTTTTGCAGATTTTTCTATTACAACATTCATTTTCACATGATAATTCTTTTTTTGGGGTGGGGTGGGGGAGGGTTGTTCACATGATATGGAAAATGGCTCATCAATTTAGTAATGTACATTTTAGAATTAGCTTTAGAAGTAGATAAACCTTTCAAGTCCTCTATGATTTCATGAGCGATCATTGTCTTTTTAGACCATTCAACCCAACTTGAAATACCTTTTATGTTCTTTCAATTAGATACATATGGTGCCGCTAGCATGTCGTCTTGCAGTTATGACTCCAGGATTTCAAATGTTTTCTTTGGGTACTCAGGGTTTTAATCTTTTGGGTTTTTTACAATTATATTAAAGACTTTGACTGCACATTTTTTTTCTTATTTGGTTATGGAAAAACTAGTGGTGTTCCTTTGGCTCTAAACTGCCAATTTTTTTTTCAAGTGATATGCAGGGAGAAGCAAGATATAGACAAATATCCTTCAACTTGTAGAAAAGAATTCTAACAAGAGAAAATGCAATTTGGAAGAGGAAAGATGATTTATTGTTGCTCAAATATGAAGTTCAAAAAAAGAAAGATAAACTAATTGAGAGAGTGAATGCTATTCACAAGCAAGAAGATGAAGTTCAAAAGCGGACTGTAGAAAATAGATGTGCACGTGTATTATTGTGTATACTGGATGTTATCTATGGTAATAGTTTTTGGTTGGTTTAGACTATAAATGTATCATTACTGTTAATTGTAAATGGATGGTTCAAACTATGTTTTGGACAGATACTGCTAATTTGGTTATATGGTTATGGTCCATTAATATTCTTCATTTTCTAGTAACACCTATATATAGAATTTTAATGGGACAAGGTGTCCACGACAATTATCTTCCTGCCTGGAACTAAAATGGCACAACAAGTATGCAATTATCAACATGATTTAAATTCTCAGTTCTTTAAACTACATATTAGAAATCACAACAAGCAATCATTCGTTACATTCTTTACAACAAATTCTACGGTCTAACATTAAGAGAAATTCACACCCACAACATATTTCATTACAAAGCCTCACAGCCACAACAATAACCATAGTTACAACCATAGCCTCACACTTCTTCATTGCCCGATGGCATTGGTAGTGTGACATTACTACAATGTGTTCCAACAATATCATCGATGTTAGCACCAAGTTGAGCTTCCGAGACCTCACCATGTAGGTAGAAAGGAATCTACCTGCACAGTTGTTAAACCCGTCCTGACTCATCTGCAATATTAAATGGAGGGTATAACATCATGGGTCCAAAAGGTGGCTTCGAGGGAGGCTGTAATTAGGCACAGTGTTAGAATGGCTCAAATGCACGTAACAAAAAATTTTTAAAAAGCTTAGAAAGAATCTACGTGACTACGCCATGCATATGTATATGGATTTGGACATGCATTTGGATGCATTATAAATGACGGGTAGTACGAATTTCTTGGACCATAATATCCCTAAAGTAAACGAATAAAAACATTAACTAAATGGAAATATCAAACACGACGACATTTCTAAATGACCAATGTGTATCATACTCGAGTTGGTGAAATCGATGTAGAAGGCTTGGGTGTCCTTTCATCGACTTTAAAAAGGTTGACAATTAAACAGTTAAATAAATATGGAGGAAAACAATGTCCCTAAGATAAGCTGTCCAGAACCTTTCTCAAAAAATCTTAATTAAAAAAAAGATAGCCTATACGGAAAATGCTTCTGGTGAAAAGGAGGAAGTGTTTATCGGGTATATCTGCAACTAATTGGGGAAAAGTTATGGACCGGACATTGAATAATCTAAAAAGCTAGAAATATAAGGGCTATTATATGCAAACTTGCATTGGGTGCCATGGCATACCACATATGGTTGCAAAGGAATTGCAAGATTTTTGGCGGCCTAGTTCGTTCCGAAGAGTGCAGATTCAAAAACCATCTCACTGCATGTAAAGACTGTCTGTATTGAATAGGACCTTTTGTTTTTGAGTAGATTTACTCTTTGTTTTTTGTGGTAAATTCCCCTTTCTGTACTTAGCAAATGAGGTTTGTTTATATCCCTGCTTAAGGTTCATTGTCTCTCTTACTGGTAGGTTGACTGAGTCTGTATAGCTGTGTTTTAAACTTCCATACTATGGAATGACCTCATTCATCCAAAGAAAAAAAACAAAACATAAAAAAAAAAAGCATGGAAAAAGGTGCTTCGTGTTTTAGCAGCTACACATAATGGATAATGCACTATTAAAATCACCTAATGTTTTTAGATTATAGACATTCCATCCCCAATATATTGATATGCATATATAAATAATGGCCAGCAAAGAATAACAAGAAGATCAATACAAAAAACATAAGAATGGTAATGAACGCACAGGAATGCTAATGCTAGATTGGAAGCGGATGGATATTATGCTACACAAGCACGCTTAATGACTTCTTATTATCCTGCAAATTTTCAAGCAACAGGTATATACATGGTTAATATTTGTTTTTTCAATGTTTGGCATTCAATCTGTATAGAGAATAATAATAAATATCGTGGTTGAGAGATATCTTGCCTTCTCAATCGAGAGAGCTCATGCTCTGCAGTAGCATATCTTGCAGCAGTTTTACATTCATTTCTCCTTCACTGTAGCTACAGAATCAAAGAAGAAACCCAATTCTATTTTCCTCAATAGCAAGTAGGTTTTTCACATTCATTTTCTCAATTTTGGAAACACAATAGATTCTCAATTAAAATGACAGAGAATATACTACATTTGGAGGTCAAAAGGACAAAATATATAGATTGTTGAGTGTTAATGCCTGTGTGCTGCAAATTCTCGTGTGTCATTGTTAGATATTGCCGCATAGGCTACGTTACCAGATCAAAAGCATATGCCACATACAGTTGAGATATCTCATAAAATCTTAATTTAAATTGTACCAACTTTTGTTCAGTTGCCTTTAATCGATCAGTAATAATAAAAACAACCATCACCCACCATCGATCTTTAGTAATAATTAAAAACCCTAGGAGGAAAACCCAGAGAAAAAAATGGGTCAGTCACCTCCAGCTTCCAGATTGCACAGAAAAAAATTTAATCTTTCTATATAGAGCTACGAAAGAAATCTATTACTTTGTATTTGAGGAAAACCCAAACAAAGAGGAAATAGTTGGGCCATAAAATCCGCCATGTTCACGATAAGAACTCAGCCATGTACAAACAAACACAAACGCATCAAAGAAAAAAGAGAAAACCTGTAAAATAAGTGTAAAAATAACTCAGCCATGTACATCGAGAGAGAGCCCAACCTCGGTATGAGTTTGTTCGGTCGGTCGGTTGTCTTCGGCTGGGCCATACGGTGCCAGACGTTATCCAAGGACAAGAAATGTGACCTGGACGCCGTGGGTGAAGGAGGGCATTGGGGCGAAGCGGGAGGAGGGAGAATGCAGGGGAGGGGAAAAAATTCGAAATGGGAAGGATTTGGAATAGAGTTCGAATAAAACGTGTGTTTTACTGTGTAAGAGGGAGGGGAAAAAAATTAAAAAAAAGCCATGTCACCACGGTGTGTGGAGTAGGAAAAGGACGGCAGATGAGTAGATTTACTCTTTAAAAAAACAGGATATAGTTTTGGGTTTAGAGAAAAATAAAAAAAAAGAAGCCCAAAAAATGGGAAAAACTTGGTTTAGAAGTCCAAAACTGGGGGCAGCCTAGCCTAAATTCAATCAAAACAATGTTGTTTTTCCTAAAAAAAGGGCGCCATTTTGACTACTTCTTTAGTAGGTTTCTATGCTTCACCCTCTCAAGCAAAACGACGTTGTTTTTTATAGGAAAAAGAGTGCCGTTTTGACTACACATACTACATTTATACCTAACCCCACCCCCTGCGCGACCTTGCTTTCATTTTCATCTCACTCAAATTCTCTCTTAGCCCTAAGTCCTAACTCAATCTATCGCCTCTCTCTATCTTCTCCTGCCCTGCGGTTGTCAATCGACTCCCCCTCGCCGTCCCACTCACTCACGCTCTCTCACTCACTTATTAACTATAACACCCCGCTCTCTACGTTTCAAAATAAAGTTACTTTTAGAAGAGTGCTAATCCTGAACCTGACTTAAAAATATTTAATTTTCTAACAGAAGTGCCAAATACAAATATTCTTTATAATTATAAAATTGTTTTGTATTATAATAATGAAATCATAAATGAAAGTGCGTGGAAACATTTATTAAAATTTATCAAAGTATGTGCTATAAAATCATAACTTAACATTTGTGTACATGATTTAAGCCATTATCACGCCTCCCTAGACTAAGTCTCATCCTACAACTTTACCTTCATAAATATTTTGACCTGAGGTGGTTTAAAAATATAAAAATAAACTAAAATGAGTTGATAACTCATCAATAAACCTATCATAACGTAAATATACTTATAATGTTTTTAAAACTAATCTATTGAACATTCAGTCGTGATCATCTAAGAAGAGAGTTTGAATTTAAAAACATGATCTAGTAGTTCATTTAATGTATGATTGGTAGTGAGTCGTGACTGAAATTGCATAGGAGATTTCAATCAGTAATGATTTTAAATTGAATAAATCTCTAATGGCCGATCTTTAAATTTTAAAAGGAGTCTAACTCATTCAATAAATAATAAATAGGATTTAACCTAATTATTGAGCCTAATTAAAACTCCTAATCAATCTCAATAATTTATCGCTAATGAGTTCATCTAATATGGCTCATTACATATAATTTAGGCACAATAAAAATTATCAATATTCCGACTTTAAAATTATTGGGCAAGATCGTTACATTCACTCTCAAAGTTATGCGATTTCATTTAGGATATCATGACATCAAGAACCGTTAGAGCAACCAACAACATTGAGCGCAACCAATTGAATGACGAAGCACACGAATATGGAATCAGAGTAACCAACACCCTCTGCCTCTCTATGTCTCTCATGTCTCAATCTGTGCTAATTTTTTTGGATTTAATTTTTTGGTTTTAATATGAATTTACATATGCATTTTGTTTTTATTTTTTGGGTGATTGGGTGGTTGTGATATGTGATTGGTTGGTTGTGATTTGTGATTGGGTGGTTGTGATTCTTGTGATCTCAAATACGTGATTGGGAGGTTGTGGATCTGACTTCACCTTAATTTCAACTTGGACTTGTCAGAGATAAGTCTACAGTGGTCAAAGTCGGAGTTGGAGGTTGAATCCGAACTCCGGCAAAGTCGGAATTGGAGTTAGTATTAGGACATAGCGACACCGATTGAATCGGTGCTCAAGCATGCTAGCATAGATGCATCCATCCCCGCTACTAGCCCAGTATGGCCTTTCATTTCCTTTATTATTTCAGCCTGTGGTTGTTTCTTTGTGTACGATTGCTTTCGGGCTTTTAGTTTCAGCGGACTTCAAGGAATAAGTTCCGACATTCATTTAAAAATAAATGTGAAATTTATTATTACAAAAATAATTTTTTATATAAGCTTGAAATTTACCCATATTTTTAAAAAATAGTACAAGAGATTTACATATCTTAAAACTATAAATATCACATCTATTCCACGTTATTTTTATCTAGTCATTGGTGAATTCATTAGAATTAAAAAAATAAAAAATAAAAGCACTTTCGACAAAACTGACAAAGAAAAATTCTAGAGAAAAAGGGAAATGTCCAAGCATATACTTTGAGATTACACCACTTATATAAAATTCTATTAAAACGTCTCGTTAAAAAATCTTCACTAACATATTTTACTATATACAAAAGCTCCCATCATCCAACATTCCCAAACTTCGTAAACACCTAAAACATATTATCAAATATTTTTATTTGAATAACATTCTCTTAGTTGGGCAAAAAGGAAAAGAGTTATCTCTATATTTTGTTAGACAACAAAATAAAAACCAAAGAGTGAAAGGGGATAATTCTATTAAAGGCTCAATTATTGATCTAAAGTCTTAAGATTATTAGATATTAATTTTTTTAAGATTTTAACCATTAAGATCACTATTAATGAACTAGGCATTGTCAAATTTTGACCAAACTTTAGCTAATTTAATTAAAAAACATCTACATCAAACTAGCTAAATCTACAATAAATTTATCCATCATCTTCTTGGTTGGCTAAATCTAGCCACCCAAATTGCTGGTCAAATTATATTTTGACCTTAAAACATTGGCTTCTCTACAAAACATCTCCTCATGGTCTAAAAGAAAACACATAATAGAGAACTGCTTGCCACCGTCGCCACCGAACGCCTTCCAGTAGGCGATAAGCCCTGCCGTCGCCCAACCCCTTTTTTTTCTTTTTCGGTTTGTTTTCTAGGACCCTATTTACTTCTTTTTCTCTGTTTTGCTCATTTGAGTTGGGAGTTGGTTTTTTCTTGGGTTTTGGTGGGTCAATGTGATTTAGCACTACATTCTTGTCTTAAAATGCTTTCTTCACTTGAGTTTTCATCTTTTTTAAACGAGAAAGATTTCAACTTCGATGGTAATTTCTTGCTTTGAATGATGATTGAGGCCTTTGCTGGGTCTGTCAATTTCTTTGTCGTTTATAATTTGGTTTTTTGTAAAGGGCTTTTAACGTTATTTCTGAATTGAATGGAATGTAAGGTATTTTGTTTTTTAGAGTCTAGCTTGTTGATTCTCTGTATGATCTCTGAGACTTGAGAGAAGATAAGGGGAAGAAAGGATTGCTATTTGAAAAGTTACTGATGCGAAAGATAACTTGCAGAAGAGCTTAAGCTTTCAGCCTCGTGGGAGAAACGAACTCAGTAACTTATGAGTTTGGTTATTCCAGAATAAAGGTAACTACTCAGAGCATCCCCATCCGGTTCTGCATCTCTCCTCCATCCCTCATAATTTAGGGATTATTTTAGGGTTTTGGAGAAAAACTTTCTCTATCTCAATCCCCATTTTGCGGTTTGTTTATATGGTATCTACAGTCGTTCCCCATATATGGGGAACTACTATACATCCGCATCGCCATTCGGCGTCTTCTTCATCCAGCGAAACCACTCTCCATCGGTTGGCCGCACCCTCGCAACACCAACAAACGCAGCCCCTCTCCATCGACAATTTTTGTAAGTTTTACTTCGGTTTCTTCAAAATCAAAACCGTTTCTCTCTTCCCTCATTTTCCCTCATTTTCTTGGAATATCTCTCTCCATCTATGTTTCTCTCTTCCCATTTTTCTTCCTCCCGATGCCATGATCAAGGTAAGCATACAAGGTCTTCAACTTTGTCTCTGGCTCGGTGATGTCTTTTCTGTTTGGCTGCCAAGATAGTTATAGCTCACTTTCATTGATTTGCATTTTTTTTTAATTTTTCATTTGATGGATTCAATTTATGATTTTGGACTTTGATAGAGGAAACCACTTCTCATTTTTATTATTGCGTTGCCATTGATTTGTCCATATTATTTTGGCTCTCTTCAGTGTTTGGCTACCGAGAAACACCATGGAAGCGTCTACTGTTTGACTTGCAATTTTTTTTTTCACTCTCGGTTTGTTTGTGATTTTGGGCTTTGTTGAGAAAACCGATTCTTATTTTTATGACATGCGTTGCCATTGATTTTTCTCTCGAGTTGTTTGGCTACCGAGAAAGATATGAGAAATTATTTGTATTTTTGTTTTAATTACTCTGTTTCTATCATTGCTGTGCTGACTGTTGGCTGTGTTAACTGTTGACATATTGAGAATTTGATAAAAAAATCACACAGATTTATGGGGTTTTTGGTTTTGATCAAAATTTGGTGGAGTTTGTGGTTATGGAATGTGTGAGGTTTTTGATTTTGAGGAAAATTTGGTAGAGTTTGTGGTTATGGTATGTGTGAGGTTTTTGATTTTGAGGATAGTTTTAAGGAGAATTTGGTGGTATTTGTGGTTATGAATTTTGTGGGGTTATTGGTTTTGAGGCTCTCCATTGCGGTACTTTCATGAATACGTATGTATTCATCCATAAAATCTCCAGTAACCCTATACACCAATATTCTAAGTGTTGCGGTTATCTTTTGCATAGAAGATAAACCGAGTCTTCCGGCATTATCTCTTCTCTGGACGAAGTACGGCTCGTAAGACTCTACCTCATTTACAATACAGAGAAATAGGGGCGGCTCATCTGAAATCTCATTCGAAATAAATGAGGGATATACTGGATTTTTTGCGAAATAATCGCGAAATAGGCGCTCGTGCGCTTGAATATGATCACGCCGAATAAACTTACGACGTTGACGATTGGGATGATGCCTCGATGACTAACCACCGGCCTTGTCATTAAGAACAACATCCAACTCATCTTCAGAGGATAAGTATGTGAGCAATTTGCGAAAGAAGGTACGAGCGATTTGATGAAGGGAGTGAGATATCAAGGGAGACTGTTGAACTTCGGTTCTTTAGATCAATTGAGACTTGAGTTTGTGAGAATGTGAATGCAAGCAGAATGCGTATTTATAGAGGAAAAAGTTACCGTTACATATAGGACAAAAAATGTTACTGTTTGAGAAAAGACAAAAAAAGTTACCGTTGGAGAAAAGACAAAAAATATTACCGTTGGAGGCAGGAGTTCAAGATGTTACCGTTGGAGGTAGGAGTTCAAAATGTTACCATTAGAAAATGCACATATTAAAAAAAAATTACTATTTATTATAATACGGATTTTGATTTGAAAAATAATATTGTATTCGGTAGTCAAAATCGCATAGGTATTTAGTAGAATGTGATATTTGAAAAGAAAGAAGATAATAAGACAAAATAGTTAATAGTTAAGATTGTAAATGGAAGTGAGAGAAAAAATAATAAAGAAAGAATAGAGAAATATTATTTAATATGATAGAGATGGAGATGAGGAATGAGATGTAGAATGTTTTTGAAAGATGAGTAAAATTTAAGAAAGAATTTTAAGAAATGTATTTTTTAGTTAAATTATAGAGAATTTTATGAGAAACCCAATGTAAATGCTCTTAGTAACTCAGAGCCACCGCATTTGAGACTTGAGCACATAAAGATATGCCCTCCTTCCCATGCTACTCTTTTGCGGCCCTTACTCCTGATTTTATTTCTTAGTTTTTTAAGTTTCATTTTTTATTTATTTAATGTATATTTTTTAATAATAAATAAATATTTCAGTTACAATTAGAATTAAAAGAAATACAAATATTAAAATTAATATTTTAATAAAATAATGATAAGTTTGAAGAATTTATTATTTGGTGTTGTTGAAAAGTGATTAACTAAATTGATAAAAATAAATTTTCTAGCTAAAATTTGTCCAAACTTTAAGTAGGTCATGCTCTAAGATCATAATATTTCACTAAACCTTCAAATCCAACATTTGCACTGCCCACTCTATCAATACTAATTTTAAATTGTGACGTGATCTCGCCTTTAATATCAATTGTTAAACACCCCATTTTATTAATAAAAAAATCAGATTATTAGATACTAATTCTGTTAAACTTTTTAAGGCTTCGTTTGGAAGTTGAGATCATCTCAACTCATTTTAACTCATCATTACAATTTTTTTAAATTTTAACATAAAATATAATAAACAATTCAACTTTTTTAAATTCTAAAATAATAATAATAATAAACAATAATATTCTAATAATATTTTATCATCTTAACTCAATTCAATTTAACTCACTTCAACATCCAAATACAATTTTTTTTTCGTCCATGTCAGATAAGAATTTGGGAAGTCAAACTGAGGTTATTTGCACAAAGGGTGCCTGAGAAGAACATAGGTCAAACATGTAATATTGAACAATTGAGTACAACAAATAAAACTTTTGAGAAAATTTTGGGAAAGAAAAAGAAAAAGAAAAAGTGAAATAATATATACAAGTTTCGAATTACAAGTTTCGCACAATTTTTTTATAAAAAAATAGACTCTATAATAAAAATATGTAAAAAACTCACTTTTTTTAATGAGATTCATATTTTACAAAAAAAATTATAAAAGACTTGTAAATTTAGAACTTGTACTTAATATCAATTAGTGTTTTATCTCATTCTTATAATTTTATTAAATTTTTATATAAAATATAATAAATAATTTAATTTTTTAAATTTTAAAATAATAATAATATTAAAAAATAAATTTTAATAATATTTTATTTAATTTTTAATTTTTATTTTAAGTCATCTCATTTTAATTTAATGTCCGAATCATATTTTAGAATTAAAAATTTAGAAAATTAGTTAGGTTAGAATAGTGAATTAAAATGAGATGAATTGAAATAAAAGTTAAGAATTAAATAAAATATTATTTAATATTATTATTATTTTAAAATTTAAAAAAATTAAATTATTTATTATATTTTATATAAAATTTATAAAAATTATAATAATAAAATGATATAGATCGAGAGGGAACCAAACTGAGCAGTAAACTGTAAAGCCCAGCAGAAGCAGAAAGAAAGCAAGAAGCAGCAAGAAAAATAGAATGTTTCCAAATTCACCACTACTCGTCTTCTTCCTTTCTATCGCTGTTCAAACCCTAGGGTTTCCAACGTAATCTTTTTTATATAATTTTGCACACACCCACTCTCCTATACACTATATATGTAATAAATCCGATCTAGTGCAATTTTGAAAATATTTCTTAATGGAATTTGTAATCTGATTTTCCGGCAGGATTGGTGGAAGTGGCGGAACTCAGAAAGGGATTGACCGCAGAGTTCTGCTGAGTTTCAGAGAAACCCCTCGTGGAAGTAACGCTGCCTATAATTGCGATCCTTCCGGTCTCTGCGTTCCCTGTCTCTACTCTGAAAAGGTTTTATTTTTATTTTAGTTTTATTTTTTTTTCTCAGTTTATTTGGAAATACAATTATAGCAATTAATTGGTTTATGCGTGCGTATGATTGTGACTTGATCTACTTTAAATGCTTTCGAGTTACAGATACTGTTTTTGATTACGTGCTGTTAAAATTCTCGGTGAATTACGGCGTTATGTGACCTGATGGTCTTACATTTTCCCGAATTTTAAGTAATACCCAGTTTCGGGGGCGCATCTGAATTTACTCGGGGGATTTATTTTATGGAAGTATTTGAGACACTTCTCGATGTTGCTGACCTTTTCGAGTTGTGTTAATGCTTTCTATTGGTGTATTGAATGTGAAATCATTTGGCAAACTGTACCCTTGGTAATTTCCTCATAACAATCAATCCTAGACCCATACCACCAACTTTAGTAGGAATCAGGTCATGTAAGGTTAACAATATGCATATGTTACATTTCACCCCAGCGCCCCCAGCGTGTCCCTTCCCCCTCCCCAAAAAAAATAAAATAAAACCAAAAGGAGTCCTTGTGAATCCTCTATACCCTTCCTTAATTCAATTGCCATCAGGAACCCCCTAGGAGTTGGCTCAAGTGGTAAAGGCTTTGAGCTTAGGGGTATGCTCTCCCTAGGTCTAAGGTTCAAATCCCTTTGAGTGCAAACAATCTCTAGGGGCCATCGGACTAGGGGATTTTCCCCTTTAATTACCCAATGTGCACTTGCTGGAAATTCCTTGCCGAGGGCCTGTGCACCCCCGGGATTAGTCGGGACGTTGTTCTGGACACCCGGTGCCAATAAAAAAAAAAATTTCCATCAGGATGTGGAGAATGAACATACTATAGGCAGGCATGTGTACTAAAGTGCCCTGGATTCCTTCTATGGAGCACAATATTTTTTTTCGTCGACTTTATCTTATTCTGACCCATCTGTTATAATTTTTTTTCATAAGATGTAACTAAAGGCTGCATTCAAGAGGAAATTTTCAGGCCATATCCCATTTGTGTGTTTTGCATGTCACTCCATTGACCTTTATGAAATGCGTTAGCATTCACCTTTCTTTTATTTTGTTCTTTGTAGAATGATGAAAAATATCGATGCAGCGAGACTGGTTATCGTATTCCTTTTAAGTGCTTAGAAATTAAAGATAATTCGAAGGACACAAATGTTAAAAGTTCTCATAACAGCCGATCTACTCTGGAAACCTCTGACAACGATCCAAAATTAGATGGAGTATTGCCTGATGCCGGAGAACTTACTAGTTCAATGAGATTTAGGAGATTACTGGATGACCCATCAGCAGTAAAGAGTGGACCGCAAGCTTATATTACTTATAGAAGCTGTACAGTACCTGTTAGCGAAGAGAAGTTATCAGTTCTTGGGTTCGAGGTATGTGTCGTTGTCTTCTGGTTCCCCTCTTTGATCATAGTATGTGATTAGTTCATACACTTGATTACTTTGGCAAAAATAAAGAACAAAATTGATACATGTTAAAGGGTGTCCTATTTGCATGTAATCAATCAGATCTTTTGTGCTGTGGGTCTATTTGGTTCTGGCTAGTTTCAATCCTTTAATTTCAGCCGGAATGTGCACTTATAATCCTTATAGAGACGTAGGAACATCCCTACTATATTCCACCACAAATTAACATTTGCTGTCACATTCATGAATGGTTCAGAAAATTATCAACTAAAAGATTTATTTTTTCATTTTCAGCATTGATTTTTTTTTCCTGGCTTTTGTTGTCTTTGATTTCTATTATGTTTCTTCACTTTGAACTTTCAGTATATTTTTCTTTTCTCTGTTTGTTGTGATCACATTAAGTTGCTTAACCAAAGAGTATTGATTATCAAAAAGCAAACCTATAGAAATATGAAAGTTTCTCTCTTTCTCTCTCTGACAAGATATCCGTGTCTCTCCTGAGAACCAGTTAACTTTCTAAGTGGTGCACTTCAATATATTAATGGATGGATAAAAACATTGGTGATGAAAAACATTGTGTTTTTCCTGCATTGTAAAAAAACGAAGAACCTGATTACATGTCTGTGTTAATGGCTATATATACTCTACCATTATGGACAGGGAATCGTGTTGTGTTTATTGCTCATTAGCAGTTCAGTTGTATACTTCAGAAGAAAGCGGACTGCTGCCATGACAAGTTTTGGAGGAGGGAGGATCCAGACCAACTCTAGGTTTTAATTCAGATACCTTTGGTACGTAGCCAATTCTTAACTGTCACTAAGTAACGTAGGCTATTGATTTTAGAAATAATTAAGCCAAGTTTTCATTATTTTCTACCCAAGTGTGTTTTTTTATGCTAACCCTAAGAGAGATATCATCTTGTGTTTTTATGGTCTCCAAGTGTGTCGATGCTGATTAATTTTTCTTGAATTGATTACATTCTTTTCTACCTGAGGAATGGGCCTTGGGAGGTTCGAGATTCTGGCTCACCATAGGTGTAAGATTTGTAGGGAATTTCGGATTACATGGCATAATGAAATTCTTGTATTTTTGGGAAGGATAAATATAGAAGGCCTGTAAACCGGTGCAAATTAATATACATATATATATATATATATATATATATATATAGAATAAAAAGAAGGGTGCATATATCTGTATAAATATTTACTACATGACTTGTTTAAATCTGGGTGATTCTCTTCAACATGTTAGCATTAGATTTCGGACAAAAGAAAGAATGCATCATTTTTTTTGAATGTAGAAAGAATGCATCATTGATATCATTATTATGATTTTTTTTTTATTGGCGCATCATATTATGTTATTCTCCTAAATGTGTATGCAAGAAGTGAGGATATGTGAGGATTGGTCTCTGCCCAATAAGTCGGAAACTACTGTCCAAATATCGAGTAAAGCCTCAAGATTTTATAAGTTTTCGTCTCTTCATAAAGAGAAACTCTCTCTCTCACAGTCACTTTCCTCTTCATCTCCCTTATCTTCTTCATCATCTCTTTCCATCTCCCTCCACCCACCACCTCATTTTTCTCCTCTCTTACCTTTCTCACTTTACCACACACCTATGCTACACCATCAACCTCAATACCTTCGGTTCACATGGCTCCCCAACAGAATAAATACGGTAGAACTCTAGCCTCAGGTTTAGATCCAAACTTTATATATCCAAATCCAATATCTTTATATCCTGATCTTATGGTTGGAGTCTCCCTCTCGGTGGGTGACTTTTCAATAATTGGAGGTTTATATCTTTCGTCTGTACAAAGTTGGGGTGGAGATATCCTTCTCAAAAGAATTGGGTGGCATGGTGAAAGGTGTGTCGAAAGCTTTCCTGTTGGGTTTTCAATACGACTCCAATTTAGTACTCATGAGCACCCAATTCAATCAACCTCAATGCATCTTGCTGTGTTGGAGCTCGGTTCCAAAATACTAATAACCTTTCTCTATTGTAACCCTTCTCTTAGCTATGAAGACATTTTTTTATGCCAACAAAGCATGAAACCGTGACCACTCCTCGTGACCCACTTCCCTTTCCTTGGGAAAGAAAAAGCCTTAAGATTCACATGTATAGATCGTGTCAACTCCAAAATCTATCCCTCTTGGCAAGCAACATGTTTAAAA